>NC_087164.1:16819922-16864922 GCF_035594125.1 Scylla paramamosain
AAGAATTATAATGAGTGCCTTGATGTAAATCAGAAAATCATTCAAAGTTTAAAAATCAGTGACAATGAACCTCTGGATCTTGCAAGTGAGGAACCAGACACTAATCATGCCACAAGGAGTGCTGTGGATGTTGCTATGTCATTATCCAAAGACTTTGACCAAGTGCCTGAGGATGTTGATCTTTCAACGTTTATACAAGAACCAATAGTAGAGAGGCAACCTAGTCCTGTAAAGCAGCCAAGTCCTGTGAGACAATCTAGTCCACAAAAGATACTCAGTCCAGTGAAGCAGCCTTATGTCAAAGAGCCCAGTCCAGTGAAGCAACCTTATGTCAAAGAGCCCAGTCCAGTGAAGCAGCCTGCTATTAAAGAGCCTAGTCCAGTGAAGCAGCCTGCTATTAAAGAGCCTAGTCCAGTGAAGCAGCTTGCTATTAAAGAGCCTAGTCCAGTGAAGCAGCCTGCTATTAAAGAGCCTAGTCCAATGAAGCAGCCTTGTGTCAAAGAGCCTAGTCCAGTTAACCAGCCATGTATCAAAGAGCCCAGTCCAGTGAAGCAACCTTGTGTCAAAGAGCCCAGTCCAGTGAAGCAGCCTGCTGTTAAAGAGCCTAGTCCAGTTAATCAGCTGAGTGTCAAAGAGCCCAGTCCAATTAATCAGCCATGTGTCAAAGAGCCCAGTCCAGCAAAGCAGCCTGCTGTTGAACGTGTAGTTGAAAAGAGTCTTCCACAAAGAAGAAAAGGAAAGAAACAGCCAATGACTGAGCCAGAAAATAAGTCAAGGACTCAAAGCAAAGACAAAGGCTCCACACAGTTTGATTTTGGTCTTCCAAAGAAAAGCTTGAAAATTACTAACAAACCAAATGAATCTGATGTATCTAAAGTGAAGACTTCTTCCACTCCACTTGACGTGAAGGACATCCTTAATGTAAATGTAGATGGTTCATCAGCACAGGATGAAGATAATAAGGGCCCAACAGTAGATTTGGATGCTCCAGAAGAAAAGAGCAAACCTGTTTTATTGGTCAGTGAAACTGAGGCAGAGAACTTGGAAGATTGGTTAGACTCAATGCTGGATGATTAGGGATCAAATATATTTTTCTAAGATTCTGATTTTCATGATTCTTATTACACTGTGAATTAGAGAAGAAAGAATATGAGATTATATAATCCATGGAACGTGATCTTAGAATCTCTCAAAGACAAAGCTCTTGATGTTCATTATTGGAAATTTCTTTTAATATTTCTTAATATAGACAGGATGATTCAAACTTGTGTGTGACTGAAACTGGTTTTATGATACCATACTTTACTTTATAACCAAAATGCATGTAAACAAAGGAAACTGAGTATCAACATGAATGAAAAGTAGTTATTGGTAAACTTTACTCCTTTTATCCAGATGAGGCACTCACTTGTCTCAGTATATTGTGACAAAATGAAAGTGATGGAAGGGAAAAGGAGAGAAAGGAGATGGAGTTACAAGAATGAATTGGGGAGGGAAGGGCTGGATGATTTATCAACAGTATACAGATGTTTACTTTGCCATTAGCCTCTTATAACTAATAGCTAGTATATAAAATGTAATAAACAAAAATCACTAGCTAGTGGAAAGTTGAGTATTAAAACATGAAAACTTTTATCATTACTTGACAGTTTACCATGTGTTTGCTGCTCCCGTTTTATTTCCTTCTGTCACGTTAGTGAAGAGAAATGCCAATGCAAATTGTTATCTACAGTCTTTACAAGTGTATTTGATCAGTGAATGAAGGAACTTTTGAAATCACATTTTCAACAGGCTAAACTCATCTGATTGGCCATCAGTGAATGAGTTATGTACTTACACTCATTCATTTGTACCTTATAGTAATCTTCATATGGAATGAAGAGGGTGTCTCCCTAAGAAGGTAAACGTTCGTTATTTCTAACTTATCAGTATGTACATGTATCTCATTTTTGCTATCTTGTTTGTTGTCAGAACACATGACATGTGAGTTTATATCCATGCTCAGCTTTCATAATGTTTTGCATTACAGTAGGTATTTTTCACACTAGTCTCCCGTGTGCTGCCAAGGTATAAATGGCATAATGCCATAATGGATGGATAGCATGCTTGTTGAGGTTTACAAGAGGGATTTGTCATCATTGTTATGCTATGAAAATATATTTGTAGCATATTTACAAGAAGCTTTAGAGATACGAAAAAAAAGTTAAAAAAAAAAAAAAAAAAAAAAAAAAGGCCTGAGCATACTTTGCCACCATCCTATTAAAGAGTAGGTGTTTTCTGTTTGCAAATAAAATGTAAAAAGATTAAGTGAAATATTGGAGACTGAATTTGCACTATAAGGTTTGAATTAAAGCCCATGTACTGGTAACTTATAAGTAAGAGGAAGAATAATTACCATTTGTGGTATGTACATCAGTTTTTTCTCATGCAGGGATGAAGATGATAGTGAATGTGCAAGTTTTCTGTTGCTTCCTTTATGAAATAAAATACTGATATTGCTGATTTTTCTCATGAATTTACATATAAAATTGTGATTTTGAGTTAGGTATTCTGTACTATTATAAGACAAAATAGTTTGTTTATATTAATGATAGAAAATTTGACATTGTGACAACAGCCCGGTGTGATTTATAAAAAAAAAAAAATTTAATTTATTTATTTACTTTTTTTTTTTTTTTTTACCTCACTTTGTTTTGCTAAGCAGGGTATGACATGACCATTTCTTATCACTTAGCAGGACCACACACTCAAAGGTGGGTAAGATCACTTTTAAAATTTTTGGGTGGGGCAAAGCAAACTTAGTATTGTTCAGTGCATCAAAGGCACAACTTGTCCATCTATCAACTCCACACCATCTTTAAGATAACTTTCCCTTCTTCAATGACACTCAACTGCTCCCCTCTTCAACATTAAAGATCCTCAGTCTCTTCTTTACTAATAAACTGGAAACTTCACATCTCTACCTAAATGAAACGGCTTTTATGAAGTTTGGCGTTCTGAATCTTCGCCATGTTTTCTCACCAACCCAGCTGCTAACTTTTGTGCAGACAGCCTTTTCCACCCATGTATGGAGTATGCTTCACATGTGTGGGCGGTTCCACGCATACACTTCTATACAGGATGGAACAAAAATTTCGCCATCAACTCCTTTGACTCTTCAGTCTCTATATTACCGCCGCAATGTTACATTTCTTGCTATCTTCTACCGCTGTTTTCACGCTAACTGCATTCCTTCCCTCCTCCCGTGGCCTCGCTGCACAAGACACTCTCCTATTCTATCCACCTCTGGTTTCCTTGGAAGGGATCGGTGTCCGCCGGCTGCGTGGATCAAGTGCTCTTTGCGATGTTGCTGTGCATTTTTTTTTTTTTTTATGAATCAATTAATCAAAGCCTGATCTTTACTTCATATACACTGTAAAGTAATATTTTGGGTACTTCATAAAAGACGAAAGACATGAACACTTCCATCAGCAATGGTATGAACGAGACTCGAAGCAGTAAACGAAGAACCAAGCTTCAGTTCGCCTCCCTCAATTCCAGTTCTACATTACTCCAGTATTGTGGGATTACTCTTATGTAGAGGTCTCACCTAGATTGCTCATTAGCTGTGTCAATATATTCTACTTCATCGTCATTGTGATTATATTTTGATCATTCATACTACGACACAATGGGAAAGACTTCGCCATGAAGTCATCTTTACTTCATATACACTGTAAAATAATATTTGGGTACTTCCTAAAAGACGAAGACGTGAACACTTATATAGTATCAGCAATGGTATGAACTAGACTCGAAGCAGTAAACGAAGAACCAAGCTTCGGTTCGTCTCCCTCAAAGATTCTAGTTCTACATTACTCCAGTGTTGTGGGATTACTCTTACGTAGAATTCTTGCCAAAATTGCTCATCAGCTGTGTCAATATATTCTACTTCATTGTCATTGTGATTATATTTTGATAATTCATATTACGACACAATGGGAAAGACTTCGCCATGAAGTGCCAGCAGGTCTTCAGACTGACAGCCGTCGGAAAGGTACGTTTTCCTCCGTGGCCGAGTGCAAACGGTATTTTCACTAGTATCAGTCTTTAAAGATAAATACAGCAAACTAACTTAAAGAAAAGGGACATTACGAGCTTGACTCTTTCCTGTAAAATATATAAACAATTATGTAATCAATTTATGAAGACTGACGCTGGCTACTTTGGAGTTTGAGAATAACAACAATAGACTATTCAACGTGAAGGTGAGATAAATCAATATAATACTATATTTGGAATGTAGATGAATACTTAGGTGATGGTAACAATAATTCTATCGCTGCAGACATGGCTGGGCTTGGAGGAGCAGGCCGACGAGTGGCAGATGTGTGTGGTAGGCTGTGGGGTCGTGCAGGAAGAGCCACCAGAAGGAGTCTTGTTTGCTCTGCAGGTAACTTGGGCAAGTCTCACCAGTAGCAGCTCTTTATGTATTCTATTGCCGACTCTCTCTGAGGACAAGGAAGCTTGAGGGAAGCCTTTTAGGGTGTTTATGTTTTAGGGTGAAGGAAGCCAAATTATGCCAAATTTTAACATTCATGAAAAATTCTAAGGATGATACACTATATTTTCAAAACTGGCTAGCTTTCTAATCTAACTTGGTAATTGTCTAGAGTCCTTACCGGGCCTTATTACTGGTCTATTCACTTCAATTCTTTTACACATACCTTCACATGCACCTAAAACATCATTTTAAAGTGGGGGACAAATGCCCCCTTCCCTCTAGTCCAGCAAAATTGGGGACATGTGGGAAGGCGGGGTTTTTGGGTGGGGGAGACATAAATCAGCGAGCGATTTTCGGCCAGGTTAGGTTAGGTTAGGTTAGGTTAGGTTAGGTTAGGTTAGGTTAGGTTAGGTTAGGTTAAGTTAGGTTAGGTTAGGTTAGGTTAGGTTAGGTTAACCTAACCTAACCTAACCTAACCTAACCTTACCTAACCTAACCTAACCTAACCTAACCTAACCTAACCTGGCCGAAAATCGCTCGCTGATTTATGTCTCCCCCACCCAAAAACCCCGCCTTCCCACATGTCCCCAATTTTGCTGGACTAGAGGGAAGGGGGCATTTGTCCCCCACTTTAAAATGATGTTTTAGGTGCATGTGAAGGTATGTGTAAAAGAATTGAAGTGAATAGACCAGTAATAAGGCCCGGTAAGGACTCTAGACAATTACCTCTAACTTTACCTAATCTAACCTAACCTCGGACAAAGTACCCTGGACCCAACTTAAGGGCACTAACAACCCAACTGGTGGGCTTTGCTAACCCCCAACAGGACATCCCCTAAAGGACCCCAATCTAGGCTAACCAGGGGCTTCATACCCCCCGGACCCGCCCTTAAGAATACTAATCTAACAACATAATCTGACGACCTAACTTAACCTAACAACCTCACGACCTAACCTAACCTAACATACCCATAGGACTTAATCCTCCTACCCCTTGACACCCCCTAACAAAGACCTAACCTAACTAGAGGGCTTTGCCCCTGTGGACCCCCTAAAGGTCACAAACTTAACCTAACCACAAGGCTTTTTCCCCACAGAGCTCCCCTTAAGGACATTAACCTAACCCAAGTTAACTGGGGGGGGCTTTGCCCCCTCGACTTCCCTTAAGGACACTAACCCAACCTAACTGTATACCTTAATAGTAAGTGAAAGATCCAGGGTTTGGTTGGTTGACCTCTTTCTCATTCTCAAAGGGTACTGGCACCACTGAGTGTTCAGCACTCAGTTGCTTTTGGCAATACACTATGTGATCTTAAGAATTGTACACCCGAGTCTTCTCGCTTGTGGAACTGCACAATAAAATCACGGCATTTAAATTTATGTCCTCTGTAATTTGCTACCATTGTGACACTGGATACTCTTGTGGTTAGCTGGCTGATTGCTGTGGCTGCCACATATAAATGAGGTGATTGGTATAAAATAATTGATGTATTTGCTAGAAGTAAATGATGTTTAATGATGTTCTAATATGTCATTAAAAGGACAGCTCTCATTGGCTGAATAAAAGAGATACAAGAGAACATGTGCCATTTCATAGTGGAAACCAATATACTAACACATGTATTACACTGTATCCCCTTAAGTGAGCCTCATCAGCATGGATTTAAAATTTGTGATGCAGTGTAAGGTGTATTATGTCACTGTAGTGTAATCATGCGTGATCCCAAACCAAAACCCCCACACACATGTTGTGCAGTTAGTATTCATCACCATGTGTGCATAATTTAGCTGCTCCATGAGGAACTGCTATTGGTAAGATTAACTTGTATGAGGGACTGCTATGTGTAGCCTTAATGACTTCTTGCAGCTTCCCTTATTTTCATGTATTATACTGTCCATTCCAGTCATCTAGAATTTATAATATTACCAATACTTTCTCAGAGCAGTACTTTTTCCTGGTCAGCTTTGTGTTTATGAGTTTGGTTATTTCTCCTCTTGTTTGTCTTTTGCTGCATCTTTCATTTGTCAACCATTTAGATGTTATTTTTTAATTTCTTTTGTGGGTTTTACAAAAGTAATCCTACCCTTCTAATTTTGAAGCAAAAATATGATGCTTTTTTAAATCATGAAGGAATTCGCAATGAATTAATTTAAAAGCTAACTTAACCTTACCTTGTGTTATAGTCAGATGTAATGTTACTCACCTACGTGTGACTCTCTCTCTCTGGTCTCTCTCTCTCTCTCTCTCTCTCTCTCTCTCTCTCTCTCTCTCTCTCTCTCTCTCTCTCTCTCTCTCTCTCTCTCTCTCTCTCTCTCTCTCTCTCTCTCTCTCTCTCTCTCTCTCTCTCTCTCTCTCTCTCTCTCTCTCTGTGAGGGATCAGATGCTCTGCCAGGGTGCTATGACAAACACATTATGGCTTTAACACTCTATTGGTTCCTTAGATACAAGTATGTACAGAGATGCCACATCTGGCATGGAACTCGTGAGCCCTCTCTCCCTGCCTCACCCACTGGCACTCCATCTCCCAGCTTCTGCTTGCTAACTTGGTGACCAGCTACCCAATACAAGGACCATTCCTACAGTTATTACATGTGTTAGAAAATTATATAATACATGATTGTACTAAATAGAGTTTAATACAATATACATATATAGGTGTCACCGTAAATTAACTGTACATATATGTACAGCAACAACTTGTTTCCCATACCAAACTGTGAGAATGATGTTGAATTCAGCGTGGTTCTCACAGCATAGCAACAGAAGGAGGAAAAAGAGATGAAAAATTATAGAGAAACTGAGCTGACCTCAGCCTGGTTCCCATGCTGTACATGAGGAAAGAAAGAAAAGAGAGAAAACTATGGTATAGCAATTAATTTGCCCTCAGATGGAAATGTATATGTTATTTTAATATTATCCACTTTTGCTCGTAAGACATATCAGTAATTAGTAAGGAAATGAAGACAACTGGATGAAGAAGTGAATTTTTTTTTTCGGTCTTATGTCTGGTTTTCTATTGTTTATCAGGGCAAGGCCAGTGCTTCATAATGAAGGACTTTGGATTTGGCATTTGGGAACTGTTATCCAAAGTGCTTGCTGCCTCTTGTTGCCCTCAGACTGTGGTCAGGATTCAAGCCTGTGTGCCTGAAGATCCTTTGGCCTCCAAAGCATGCATGGTCCCGTTGTACCATGGCAGTCCCTTGTATAATGCAGATAAATTCACATCTCTCATCTCTTCCTTATCAGTGTGTGCATCGGGCAATGCTAAGAAGGACTTTAAGAAGATGACACCCAAGGAATGGAAGAAGCACCTAACACCACAACAGTACTATGTCACCAGAGAGGCAGGCACAGAACCAGTGAGGCACAGAAATAAGTATTAGAGAGAAGTGTGTGTGTGTGTGTGTGTGTGTGTGTGTGTGTGTGTGTGTTCTTGGACTGACAACATACTAACGTCAGTAATGACTGGGGGTATAAAGGCCTTCCTAAATTATGTAGGGACCTGGTGATCATTTGGTCCTGACTTCTAAGGCTCTGTACTTCATTCCTCTTTGTTTCCAGCCAGGGCACCTTTCATGTCAAAGAGTTTATCTCTCCTTCATATCAGTTTCTTAATTTTTCAATAATGTTCCAAATGGGAGAGTATGACATACAGAAACATCATATAATACATTTTTTTTTGATAAGAGAATGCACTTGTGTGTGTGTGTGTGTGTGTGTGTGTGTCTCATTGTTATTGTTCATTGCAGGCATTTACAGGGGAATTCTATGACCACCATGAAAAGGGGATGTACCTCTGTGTCTGCTGTGGGTCAGAACTCTTCAGGTGAGGGCACTGTCTGGCATCTGCAATGTATACTATAGCTCTGGAATTCTGTCACCAGCTATTGTCACTACTAAAGGAGAATCAATGAAATCCACATTTATTTAATCTTGGTATAAATAAACAAACGCAATTAGAGCTTTTGATGGTAGTATTTGCAGTGGGCCAAGGATGGAAAGAAGTGTGGGATAGAGAACAGTTTCATTATGAAAAGGTAGGGGTAAACTTGTTGGGCCATGGATATATGTAAACAGCTTTGCTATGCCTAAGCTCCTGGGGTGTCCATGAGACTATCCCTTTCCACCAGGGGCTGAATGATGTATGTTTGAGTGTATGGTGCTTTGTCTGGGCCACCTAATGTTGGATTGCTGGCCAGGTATATAGGTAGATAGACTTGCTGTGTGATTATGATTTCTCTCATTTTTATTTCCAGCTCAGAGGCCAAGTATGATTCTGGGAGTGGCTGGCCATCCTTTCACTCAGCAGCGGGGAAGGTCTCCACCCACACAGACCGCTCCTTCCTGATGGTACGGACTGAGGTACTATGTGGTGAGGTAAGACTGAAGAAAGATGAGGACAACAAATTGATTGAGGAGGAGGGAATTAGTGGAAGAAGGGAAAGATTATGTAAATTTACTAGTCAGAATATGTTTTAAGCCTTATTTTTTCCCACAATAAACTTTTGATGATTGGGGTCACTGTGGGGAAGATACGTACCTACTTCTTTCTTTTCTTCCCATCCTTTTGTGTGATTTTCCTCTGGGTCTTCTTCTTCTTCTTTCTCTTCTTCTTCTTCTTCTTCTTCTTCTTCTTCTTCTTCTTCTTCTTCTTCTTCTTCTTCTCCTTCTCCTTCTCCTTCTCCTTCTTCTTCTTCTTCTTCTTCTTCTTCTTCTTCTTCTTCTTCTTCTTCTTCTTCTTCTTTTCTAGTTACTGACTTATTTCCTTCTTTTCCTTCCCTTCTTTTTAGTGCAGTGATCATCTGGTCTATGAATTTCCTTATTCCCCTCTTGTGGTTCTTCTGTTCCATGTTTTCCTCTGCATCTCACAGTACTGACTTAACTTCCTTCTTTTCCTTCCTCTCATTCATTGCTGCAAATGATGATACCAAGACTCATATTCAGAAATGCTTTGCTCTCTCACCACTACTATTTTCAAAGGCAACAGAAATTATTAGCTGGGTTCTCAAGACTGTTTCTCCTTTTAATAATGTAGAAATCTATTTTATTTGTCCCTAAAACTGTAAAAACACCCATAAAACCCATGTAACAACTTAAGCCTTTTGAAACAGTGGAGATATGGTGCAGACACACTTGTTTCAGAATATGGGCCTAACTTTTATTCTCTTTTTCCTCAGTGCAATGCTCATCTTGGTCATGTCTTTCCTGATGGACCAGAGCCAACAGGCCTTCGTTACTGCATCAACTCCCTGTCCCTCAAATTCTCCCAGAAGACGTGATAGAGTGTATGCGTGTGTTTGGGAGCCTTTGCCGCTGTATATATGTAGAGCAGTGTGATTGTATGTATTATAAAGATTGAAATGTTAATGTGTCTCTTATAAATATTAAAATGTTTAGATTATGAAGTTCTTACCTAACTGTTCTTACCTAATTGCATTTTAACTGGATTGAGTTGAGCTTGTAATGTCCTGGCTTTTAGAGTTACTATGTCATATATATCTTTAAAGCTACGAATGCTCCTTGCACACACAACATTGTCAGTCAATGCATTCCGTTGGTTGATTGTTCTGTCAGGAAAACTATATTTCCTCATCTTTCTTCACCCTTTTTTATACAGCTTCATACTGTATTATCTTTGTGTTAATTGTTGTGGCACCACAAAACTCATGATATCAATATTTTCTTTTCCTTCTAACACATTTGTACATCATGATATGTTACTTAATTTTTGTCTCTCCTAGTACTGGAAGCTTCAGTTTGTCAAAACCTTTCTTCATAACTGATTCTCTCTCTCTCTCTCTCTCTCTCTCTCTCTCTCTCTCTCTCTCTCTCTCTCTCTCTCTCTCTCTCTCTCTCTCTCTCTCTCTCTCTCTCTCTCTCTCTCTCTCTCTCTCTCTCTCTCTCTCTCTCTCTCTCTCTCTCTCTCTCTCTCAGAACCTACACACAAACAATAACAGACAAGAAAGCCAAGGGGATTATAGCAGCATGGCATTCTCATCCTTACTGCGTGTAACCTTAAGATGCATTATAGCTCAGCTCTCCCATTCAGAGCAAGATGCATTATAGCTCAGCTCTCACATTCAGAGCCTTGAGACTTGAGAATTTCTATAGACCTTTCAGGGACCTTATTAATAGGCCAGTTAGCTCCTCAATACTTACTCCTGTTCACTCCTGCACATTCAAGAAAGTTGCAAGTTATTCTTTCATAATTCCTATGAATTGTGAATGTGAAGGGGGGAGTGGCAGTAAGCAACAGGCTTTCCCCAAAATATGCTGATTGCCTTGTGGGTCTAAGGCCCATATTCTGAAAACCTTTAATCTCTCACCTTCACTATTTTCAAAGGCCAGAGAGATGATCAGCTGGGTTCCCAAGAGTGTTTTTCCTCACAGTGATGTAGAAATCTTGTTAATCTGTCACTAAAATCTTGAAAACACATTTAAAAACCTATGTAACTTCAAGAAAAGCCTTTTGAATATAGTGGAGGCATGGTGTGGAAATTCAGAATAAAATCCTAATAGAGATAGGAAGATGGAATGAGACTGTCTCCATGTTACCATTATCATCAGTCGATGTATAATCTATTTACTTTGAGTTTCACAGCATTAATTTTTTGCTTAAATTCCTTCATTTTGCTTCTTAAATATTTGAGAAAGCCCTTGATTTACCAATATATTCCCCATGATATCACTTTGTGCAACTGTCACTTTATCCACATCAGAGGGGCCAGACCCTCCTTTCCTAAGTGAACATCCATCTTTCCTACCTGCACAGGTCACTTCTACCTGAAACTTGATGTCTGGTTGAGTTATACTTGGTTGAGACACTAGTCTTCTCTAACAGCTTTGTGTATCAAGACACCTTTGTTTGTGCTGCATACAGAGGATAAACCACTGGCTCCACTTGGTGAGTGTTATTAGATCTGCTATGTTGTATTTTATCCATGACTGTGTGGCATTGTGCAGAAAGTGACATTATTTTCTTGTTAGTTTAAGTTTTAAGAAGCTGTACTTGCATCCTTTATCTAGAGGACCTATTCCCCTGGGCAACCATGAGAGAGTGAGAGGCACTTTTGAATTATTAGATGAAAACAAACATCCCAACCAATGGGCAAAGGATCCTCAGAAGTCCCTGTAAGTACCGCTATCTTTTGTCTGGCAGGTTCTTGGACATGCTGGTCAAACTAATTGCTTTCCTCCAGTTTTGGACATGTATTAATGAAAGACATTTTCAAAATTGAATCTAATCAAATAATATAACATAGCTTGAGCACCACCCTTTCAAAATTATGCAAAGCACCTGAAACCAAGAGTTATCTCCTTTCTGGCTGCTGAGCTGTTAATTTTTGATAAGGATTCTTCCCACTGCGCTCCTGTTACTAGTGTATCCAGGGAAAGACTGTGGTGCTTTCCTGAACTCATCAATTTATTTATCTACTTAATACATTCTCATTAATATCCCCTGTATTGTCCAACCATCTAAGAGAGTTGCACAAACTAACGTTACCCTTCCTTCTCCCTTAGTTATAACTATTGAACATACCAAACCTCCCATGTTTACTCTCATTACTGTCAACATTATTGCTGTTCTCTTAACATTACTGGCACTGAAGCATCTCTCAGTTCATCCCTGACCAATATCTGTCCTATGACCTTATATTATTTCATAGTGTTATGTTATCATGATTTTTTCTTACATGTTCTGGGTCCTACAATTATGTATTCATATAATTTGCTGTCTTTATTACTTTCCTTCATACTAATGTCTACACAGTATAGAGCCAGATTGTTTAAACTCAGTCACTGCTACCATTAACTCTTCATTCAAGTAGTCATTATTTTGTAGATTTGTAAGTTTCAAATTTTCTTCTTAAAGTCTATGTAATGATTTACATTTGCCTACATTATTTTATAGCTTTCTTCTCTCAGACAGCTTCTAGTCAGATTTGGCAAAATAACTTGAGTTCCTGCCAGCTCTGTAAATGAGATGGTATTCAGGTTTTTTTTTTTTTCTCAGATGTAAGATTTTACCACAGTTTGATGTTTTCTTTTGTTCCATTGCTGATCTTGAGTTATTACAACCATTGCTTTTCAGATCATTGAGCTGAAATGGATTTATAATGATAAAAATAATGATGTTGGAAATAATAATAATGAAAGTAATAAATGATAATAATAATAATAATTATTATTTTTATTATTATTATTATTATTATTATTATTATTATTATTATTATTATTATTATTATTATTATTATTACTATTATTATTATTTCAGCAGTCTTTGATCAATATCCTCTTTATTCTCCACTGTGCTGTCCAGTTCCTCCATCCCTTTGTAGTATACTTCCATTTCACCCCCCCCCCCGAAAGAAAAAAAAAAAAAAAAATCGTCATATTAGTGTAGCAGGTGATGACCGGCGGAGTTCCGCCTCACGTTGCGCCTCTCACGTCCTCTTATATGGATGGGTCTCAGACATTTGATATTACTCAAATTACTGTGACGTCATATTCCAATATAAAATTCCGTTGCAGCATCAGAAGAGTGCTTCAGTCTCCAAAACTTGGGATAAAATTTTAATAACATGCAAATGGCGGAATAAAACAAGGGCTTTATTAGTTGGCCAAACAAACTTAGGCAGGGGTTCAAGGGGAGGGAAGGGATGACGGGAGATTCAGAGGAATGGTGTGTGGTTTAAGGATGAGATGCACGAAAAATTGAGTTTGTTTTGAGACATTATTTTTCGAATGTGTTAAAGAGGAGGAAACTCCGCGGAATATTTCCCTGTATGGACTTATGCTTATGACTTAGCTGTTTGTTGAGTGGCGCCACCATGCACCACACTCGAGGGACAGAGCCAGTGCCACAGAGGGAGGGCGGTGCGGAAAGCGACAGGCGGTGAGAGGCTCGTGTCCCAGGAAAGGTAATACTACGCCACTCACACCGAAAAGTGGCACAACGAAGCGTTTTTTCCAACACAGCCGCAAGTTAACTTCCTCTCTCGGAGTTAGTGATGGTGGCAGGTCTTGCTTCGTTGGTCTCCTCCCCTCGTAATGCCCGTCGGTCGTGTTTCACTGGCGGCATTTCCTTTCCATTATAGTCTCGTGTCATGTAACACGGGCTGTTCAGATAAATATTTAAGTCATAACAAAAGCAGGTGAATGATCATCACCAAGAATAAAGGTTATGTTGCTCTAAGACATAACTATAAAGACAAAGGAATACACAAACGATTATTAAGGTAATTGCGCAACGCATTCATTAAATGTTACGTTGCTTGGTAGACCCAATTTGTTCCCAGGTGGTGCCGCGCCTCCCGCTTCCCAGCGCTACTCCCTCATTTGCCTAGATTTCCCTGAGGAGTCTGCCCTAACTGGCTGTAACCCCGAGCTGCGAATGCATCCCTGACGCGTTAATATTTTATTGTGGCCGCTGGATTATCCCTTTATTTTCATCCTATTATTTTGTAAAGTCGCTTCTTTTAACTGGACAATCGGCGCATTCCCCGGTGATATATTGGCGAGGCGCGCCAGGCGGGGAGTGAGGGTGTCGGTAGGGCAACGAGTGGGGTGGCGGCCTTCTCGCTGGGGGGCACCATTAGAAAATAACGTTTTCTGTCCTGCGACTAGATATCGTGTCTGTATGTAATGTTTTGCGAGGAAAATCAGAGTTTGTAGTGGCGTAGCAATCATTAACTCAGATTTATTGCTCTAACCCTCTAAATTAAGGTCACTTTAGATTTGAATTACAGTATTAATGATTTAATTTCTGAAAGTAATAACAGAGTAAGTAATTATGAGTTGAAAATTAGAGATGAATGATTTTGTTTGGGGTAATTTGGTACATGAAAGTATACAGAAGCTCACATTTGAGCTCATAGTTGTGCATATATATATATATATATATATATATATATATATATATATATATATATATATATATATATATATATATATATATATATATATATATATATATATATATATATATATATATATATAATAAGTGACCGTAAAATTAGGTCTAAACAATACCGTTTGCTGGAAGTGAGCTGGTATTTCTCTAATTGTTGCTTTAAGGTGCTGACTTAGACTTACACACTAATTTCAGATTAACTCTACATTCAGTGTTTAGAATGTTAAGATTTATTTATTTTTTTAATTAATTCAAGTGGTATATTAATGTGTTTTTAGAGTAATATATATATATATTTTTTGTAAACTTTAACTGTCTTGACCTCTAGTTGTTGGTAAGCTGTTATTAGGAATTAAGAAATAAGATGCACAGCCATACTATTTGATATTTTTCCTTGCTTTGCATCACTGACCACCTCCCAGAGAAGAGAACGACGTGAACATTCAGAGGCAAGGCCGCACAACTGGGCGTCAAGCAGGACACATTCCAGGTGCCGTGTGATTCCGTGAAGCACTTCAAACACCACTGAGATACTTTGCTCCTTTCATATACGCAGTTATCGCTTGGCTGGCACCTGTTGCTGTTCAAAGCTATTGTCTCACCTCTCTCTCTGTGTTTAGGTGTACAGTCTCTCAGTATGCTTGTCCGAGTCACTGAATTCACACTCGTCCCGAAAGTCATTAGCATTTGCTTCAGTGCTCATAAGAAGAGCGATGCATAAACCTGTCAAGGTATTGCATCTGATAAACCACTGAATATTTAGTAGTACAAGTTAATTAAGTAATGATGGTACTGCGTATTGTGTTGTTGGGGCTAAAAACTTCCCTCCTTAGCTAAGTTTTTTGGACTCCGGCTTTTTAACAGCGGCAATCTGGATTTTTTCAAATTTGAATTTATTTCTTTTTTTTTTCACCATTCTTTTGTGCCCTTAGCCAGTTTCATACACATGTAAAAACAAAGTGAGTGGTAGAGCTGTGATCTTTGTAATTCACGCTCCTTCCTGTGATCTCCATTGCATGATAATGAAATACGTTAGTTGTGAATTAGGTTCAGGTTGAAATGGAGGAATAGTGGGGGTAACACTGTACGAGAGAGAGAGAGAGAGAGAGAGAGAGAGAGAGAGAGAGAGAGAGAGAGAGAGAGAGAGAGAGAGAGAGAGAGAGAGAGAGAGAGAGGAAATTATCCAAGTATCAGCCTGGATAATTTCCCCGTACCGTAGCGAGAGGGGGCGGTGATCAGACTCTGGTGTTCAGGTCCCACTCTCTCCGGTGGTTCTTGTCTGCTTGATGCGTATTACCGACTGGTTTAAAGTCACACGTACGCATCTCCTATACTTACTCCTATAACATATGTTGTAACAAAAAAAAAGGAAAAAAAAGTTGCTTTAAACGTGATTTAAATTAAGTTCCGTTTAGTCCTTTAATATTGCGAAATGATGCGTATAGTCAAACGGAACTAATAAACTATTGCCCCTGATTGAAGAAGTGAAGGCAGAGGATTTGCAATAATTAACGCCACTAGAAGTAATGCGCCGGTTATGAGGTGAATCTAAATGTCTTGACCATTGACTTAGGTTTTTAATTGTATTACATGTGACTCCTCCCAGTTCGTGACACTGTGTAACAATCTAAGGAGACTGCCTACCTGGATTATTATTATTATTATTATTATTATTATTATTATTATTATTATTATTATTTATTTATTTATTTATTTTTATTACTCTCATCATCATCATCATCATCATCATCATCATCATCATCACTATCATTATTATCCGAAGTACCAAGCCTAAACAACTTTTTATTTTCGTTCTTTCATATCTTCATTCATAGACGCTTTTTGATTGTATAACACGTATGTTTCATTCAAAAAAAAAAAAAAAAAAAATCGCTGTGACGGGAACAACAACTTTTCTTAGTGGGACTATAGACGACGTCCCTTCCCTCCGTGCACCAGCGCCGCGATCCATCTCCCCGATCAGGCGTACGCATCTGTGGAGCCTCAGAAAAATCAAGGAATGTCTCAAATGCAATCTTTTCCATTTCTCTCGGGATTTCCTTGGCTCTGAATTTAAATGTTTCCTTTGATATCACCCCGAAGACCGATTACTTCCCCCCAAGAGACAGATTCGGTTAACAGCAATCCGTAATTTACGCTAGTGACGTGCCTCTCCTTGCCGCGACGTGTTCTGTCCACCTCCTCACCGCCACCTCGCCACCGCCGCCACTATCGTCTGTCGTCTCCTCCCTTTGCTGTTCTCATTGCTTCGTGTCTTGTATTTTTATAAATGCCTCGGTTTGCGTGAGGTACTGTTGAAATGGTGTATTTTATTTTTTTATTTCAATTATGTACCGTGATGTACTGTATGCATGTACTGTAGTTTAATATATGTGACTTCGTTGATTGTTTGTTTGTCAGTTTGTTGTTGTTGTTGTTGTTGTTGTTGTTGTTGTTATTGTTTTTGTTTCCCTTTTTTCCTCCTCCTCCCCCTCCTGTTTTTGTTCTTCTTGTTCTTGTTTCGTTTTACGTATAATTTTAGTTGGTACAGATTAACTAATTCTCTCTCTCTCTCTCTCTCTCTCTCTCTCTCTCTCTCTCTCTCTCTCTCTCTCTCTCTCTCTCTCTCTCTCCACCACCTGACTGTCTCGCAGCGTTAGGCAAATTCCACACACAGGCAAGTGGTGAGAAGTGACGCACATCTCCGTTTATCTCACGTACAAGACGAAGGAAGACCACCCCCCTTAAAAAAAAACAAAACAAAAAAAAAAAACAAGGGGTAAACCAAAAACAAGATAGCGGGAGAGCATCTGTACACGTGTGAATTGGGATGCATGCTGGCGGGGAGTGTCTCGGAGATGAAATACAGTTGGGTGAGTGTGTGCAGTATATTCCTATTTAGCGGAAAGTGAACTTGTATTACTTGATATTTATTACAGCACCTGGTGAGGAGCAGCCGCGGGGCTATTTATGGGGCTGCTGGCGGCGGCTCTGGGACGGGTGCTAACGGGGTCTGGCGGGAAGATTTATGCCGCTCGGGGGACTTGGCCTTACCTCTCTTCTCCTCCCTACCTTCCTATCCTTCCTTCCTTGGTTCCTTTCTTCCGTTTTATCTTATTCCTCTGTTCCGTCCTATATTATTTCTTTCTTCCATTTCATACCCTTTTCGTCTGATTCCTCTTTCCTTCCTTCCTTCCTTCCTTCCTTCCTTCCTTCCTTCCTATCCTTCCGTGTTTTGTTTCTTCCATTTCGTCTTATTCCTCTGTTACGTCCTATATCATTCTTTTCATCCATTCCATATCCTTCTCGTCTCTTTCCTTCTTCCTATCCACTCTTCCTTCCTTTCTTCCTTCTTTCTTTTTCCTATCCTTCCTTCCTTCTTTTCTTCCGTTTCGTCTTATTTCTTTATTTCTTTATATATTCTTCCTTTTCTCCATTTCATTTCTTTCATCTTGTATACTTTATTTCTTTCTTCCTTCCTATCCTTCCTTCTTTTCTTCCTTCCTACTTACTTCCTATTTACTTCGTTTCTTCCATTTTGTCTTACTCATCTATTTCTTCTTTCCTTCTTTATTTCTTTTACTTATATCCCTCCATTTCATTTCCTTCTTCTTCTTTTCTCTTTCCTCCTTCTTCCTTCTTTTCTCTTTCCTCCTATCATTCTTTTCTTCATTTTTTTCTGTTTCATCTTATTTCTCAATTCCTTCCTACCTTCCTTCCTTCCTTCCTTCCTTCCTTCCTTCCTTCCTTCCTTCCTTCCTTACTTTCTTTCTCCACCCGTCTCCTCTTCAACCATATCTTTTTTTCTGTCTCTCCATCCTCCTTCCTCCCTCCCTCTCTCCCTCCCTTTTTTCCTCTCTTCTTTCCTTCCTTCCTTCCTTTTTCTTTCTTTCTTTCTTTTTTCTTTCTTTCTTTCTTTCTTTCTTTCTTTCTTTCTTTCTTTCTTTTTCTTCCTGCCTTCCATCCATCCGTCTTTCCTGCCTGCCTTTTCCTCCCACCCATTTACACCCTCTCCATCCCCCTACTACCCCTCCCTCCTTCCCTCCTCTCCCTTCATCCTTTCCTCTTCCATCTCTCCGCACCCTCCCTGTCTCTACGGACACGTGAGAACCTTTCTAATAAAAAAAAAAAGGAGAAGGAAGAGAGAGAAAGAGGTATGACGTAAGATACTTTTCTGAGATGGAAAACTGCCGTTCTCTAATTAATAACACTGAAAATGGATTATTAGATTTTTTTTTATATAAAGCCAGTCTCTTTCCAGCAAAACGGGGCGGAATTAGAGGAGAAAGAAAGCGGAAGGAAATTAAGATGAAGTAGAAAAATTATATTAAGTGACACATGATATTGTTCTCCTTCATTCTGTGGGATTATGTAATTTTTAATAGAAGGGTTTCCAGTTTCATGCCCTTGTCTCTTTTGGTCGCTCTTTACTATAGAAGGGAGGCACGGGGATACATTGTAATTAGTATGCCTTAAGTTTCCCCCTCAGTTAAATTTCCCTTAAGAGCGTTTTATCCCCAAGATTTCCCCGTGTAATTGCTATATACCCTTTCATTAGGTTAAGTTAGGTTAGGAGAATTTGTCGTAGTATTTGTTAGGTTAGGTGAAGTTAGGTTTGTAGAATTTGCCATGGGATTGGGTTAGGTTAGGTTAGGAGAACCTATGGCATTATTTAAGATTGGAATTACTCATGCTACTACTACTACTGCTGCTTCTACTACTACTACTACTACTACTGCTACTACTACTACTATCACCGGCGCCATCATTACTACGTACTTAGCTTCTATTAACATTTTACCACCACTAACGTTTATTTTCCTCTACGTAGCTCAACCGGGGAATGAGGGAGAACAAGGAATGAGGGAGGACAGGGAGTGAGGGAGGACAGGGAGTGAGGGAGGACAGGGAGTGAGGGAGGACAGGGAGTGAGGGAGGACAGGGAGGGCAGGAGGGCAGATTTCAAGTCAATATAGCCGCGGTGGACAAAGGTGGCAGCAAATCAAAGAGAGCGACGTTATGGCGAAAGTGGCGGCACGAGCTAATTACTGACGAGTTAAGTCACTAGGGAGCTGAGTGAAGACACGGCCCCACCCTCCCCTTCCCCCTCCAATCCTCCTCCTCCTCCTCCTCCTCCTCCTCCTCCTCCTCCTCCTTCTTCTTCTTCTTCTGGGTTAGTTGTATGTGTAATAATCATGTGATGTGGAGAGAGAGAGAGAGAGAGAGAGAGAGAGAGAGAGAGAGAGAGAGAGAGAGAGAGAGAGAGAGAGAGAGAGAGAGAGAGAGAGAGAGAGAGAGAGAGAAAGGTCTTATTCTTTGAGTATTTTAGGTAGTCGCTTTCATGCGTGCTAGTCTTAGTGATGCCCTCCTCCTCAGCCCACTCCATCAAACCCAGGCTGGCTCCTAAACACCCCAGACTTGAGTGTGTGCAAAAACTCCCCTGCGCTTTGACATTAATTTTCTTAAGTGATTCGAGCTATTCAGGGATATGTATATATAATTTTTTTTTTTGGACCGAGCTTCCAAAGTCATTGGTAGTTAATTTCTGGAATGGACTTTCCCCTCCGCTCAGTCACCAATTTTGAGTCGGTAGTCGGCGAGACAGCTTTGAGCCATTGCACTGATTCTCCCTTGTGACGCGTGAGCTAAGATACGCTCGGCTTGTGATGCTCAGAGATGCCAGACCGTGGGACATTACTCCTTCACTGGGTAAATGACGTGAAAAAATGTTGAATGTTGAAAGATTCCAAGACGAATTTGAGTGTTTCGTGGGTTATTTATATTTATTAAGTGAATTTTACTGCTCCTAGAGTCGTATTCGGTATGGAAACGATTTTTTTTATTTTATTTTTATCGTGAGATACGATATAGGAACTGTGTATAAAACATAATATAATATTGTTTCTGTATAGGTTTGAATTTACTCCGGGAATAATTTAAGATTTAAGATTAATTTACCTAACATTGCACTGATTGTCGAGATATGAACTTTAAATAATTTATCAGTTAGGAGCTTATATGAGAAAAACTGTAGGATCTTTATGTAAGACAATTATAAAATTAGATTGTAATTGTAACTTAAGATAGACTAAGGCCCCCAAAAAACCAAGAGCAAAAACAATGTAAATGACAATAATTACAAAAAGAAAACTTGAAATCTTTTTAATGCTCTTCCTTGAATTGCAGCTAAACATGTTAAGGGTTTTCTAGCAACAATTAGGGAAGTGGTGGTGCTGTCACTTGGACTGTCGCTCTGACGGCTGCTGCTGATTGGGGGAAAGAGTTGAGACTGGCGGGTGTCTGCTGTCTGCCGATGGTGGTTGCTTAAAGAATATTCAATATTTTTGCCATATTTTTTTCCTCTCTCTCTCTGACGATCTTTAACTTAATAGGTTTTCTTACTGAGCAACATTATTATTGGAGATTTTATGCAGACAGACAGATACTGATAGATAGATAAGCAAACAGATAGATAAAAATAGAAATTTGCCGCCTAAAGTGATGTAAATTTTGTCGAAGGTTGTGCTTTGAGGAAGGATGCTTCGTAGAATAGCACGCTTAGACATTTTATAGGGATTTATCTCAGTCTGTTATTTTAATTCAAGAAAGATAAAATAAGCTACGTTACTTTGAAAGACGTCGAAACCTCGAAATACTATGAAGATGTGAATTTTCAGGGTATTTCTAGTGTTGTGTGTAGTCATTTCAGGAAACAAAACTTAGAGAACCATTCCTTGCATCTAGCGATACTGAGAGAACCATCCTTTGCATCTAGCGATACTAAGAGAACCATCTTTTGCATCTAGCGATACTAAGAAAACCATCCTTTGCATCTAGCGATACTAAAAGAACCATCCTTTGCATCTAGCGATACTAAGAGAACCATCCTTTGCATCTAGCGATACTAAGAGAACCATCCTTTGCATCTCCTAGCGATACTGAGAGAACCATCTTTTGCATCTCCTAACAATAGTGGGAGAATCATCCTTTGAGCCTCCTAGCGATACTGAGGGAACCATTCCTTGCATCTCCTAGCGATACTGAGAGAACCATCCTTTACATCTCCGTGCTGAGAGAGAGAGAGAGAGAGAGAGAGAGAGAGAGAGAGAGAGAGAGAGAGAGAGAGAGATTCATAGCAGTAATGGCAGATAAACTAGTATTGGCAAGCCCATTATCCCCCGGGCCTCCCCAACACCGCGGCCCTGCTCGCTCCTTCCCTATGATAGTGACTGATGGTCCCGCGTGCTGCTGCTGCCTAAGGATGATAAACTCCAGATCTCACACTTATTGCCCTGGTCGTGCCTCGGAGCTATAACCACTTTGTTTTTCGCTATTTCCCGCCTACAATAGCCACCTTTAGCCACTTACGGAGATTTTATCGGGCCCGCCTACCCATGGAGCTCCACTTCACTCAATCTCCTTGGCACACACCGGCCTGTGTATAGCGTCCCTTTCCCTCGCTTACGCAGACTCCCATTTTTTATTATTATTACTTTTTTTTACGGGGTTATGGTTCTTATACGTGTTAATGGGTGAAGTAATGATGTAATGGTTTCAGAATGTTTTATGTGTAGTTAAGTTTTTTATTTTTTTTTACTTTTTAGATGTGTATAAAAGAAAGGTAAGAAAATATCGTGTTTATTCTTGACAACTTTTCTGTATGGATTACTGTTCTTATAGGTGTTAATGTGTGAGGTAATGATGTAATGGTTTCAAAATGTTTCATGTATATTTAAGTTTTTATCTATAAAATTTTCAAGATGCGTTTGAAAGAAATGTAAGAAAAATTGGTTTAATCACCGACAATTTTTCTTTTGTAGTTCCAGGGGAAAATGGTTCTTATGGATGTTAATATATGAACTGATGATGTAATGGTTTCAAAGTGTTTCATGTATAGTTTCAGTTTTTTAAAATTTATTTATTTTTTAGATGGGTATTAAAGAAAAATAATTAAAGATTGGGTATCTCCAACAAAATTTTCTGTATAGTTTCAGGGGAAAATGGTTCTTATGGATGTCAGTGCGTGAACTGACAATGTTGTCTTCTTGGCTAGGAATAATATCTTTCACTTACTCTTCTCGTTTTTTAAAATATGTATGAACTAATGATGATTATTCCAGATAACTTTTTTCATGTAGTAATTAGATTGTTTAACTCATCTGTAGTTTTACGCTAGCAACAATGTTATTACAATATATGTGTATGTAAAGACCACGAAGGAAGTAAATCTTGTCTTCGTAATACAATACACATAACACTCATCACATGGTAAACACTCTTAGGACTTTTTTTCTAAGTATTTGAAAACACAAATGGGGTTATTTATTTATATTCACGTATTTACATTCTGAAATTCTTTATGACGAAAAATTCTAGTTGTGAAGCGGATTCGGCTGACTTTGTGGTTCACAATGTAGAGGGAGGGAGAGTGGCGACGAGGACAGAGCACGTGGTCATTGTAAGGCCTCGCCTGATGGCTCCCTGGACAGCCGCGCCCTGACAGTCGACCCCTGGCTGAGGTCTCATTCATTGTCTCATTGTGAGGATTAGACAGAGGCCACGCCGCGTTGGCCTGGGGTGTCGTGGTGGGGAACCTGTAGCGTGAAAGGAAACAAAGACCAGATTGTCTTAGTCTGGTTTGATGTCCGGAACCACAGGCTCTGTAAGCTTTGAGCTGAATGCACCGACCCCTACACCACTGGCTGAATATATATATATATATATATATATATATATATATATATATATATATATATATATATATATATATATATATATATATATATATATATATATATATATATATATATATATATATATATATATATATATATATATATATATGTGTGTGTGTGTGTGTGTGTGTGTGTGTGTGTGTGTGTGTGTGTGTGTGTGTGTGTGTGTGTGTGTGTGTGTGTGTGTGTGTGAAACTAAAAGATTATTCAAATGTACTAAAAAAAGCGCGTCGTTTGAAAATTGTTTTCAGAAAATACTGCTGTAATCACTATGAAAGTATGGGAAAAGAAAACACTTGCTTGATAGAATTAAATTAATTGTACAATTCTAGTGTGAAGCATTCGGAAAAGTCACTTGGATGAAAATTATTTGTTTTAAGAAGTAACGTTTTTAATCACAGCGAAATACTACTACTACTACTACTACTACTACTACTACTACTAATAATAATAATAATACTAATGATAATAATAATAATAATAATAATAATAATAATAATAATAATAATAATAATAATAATAATAATAATGAAAAGAACGCCTGTAAATTGCTGTAGGACTTTAATCAGTTTGTACAATTCTAGAGCAAGACACATCCTGGAAACACTTCTTCCACACCCAAGCATCGCATCCTCGCTTCGAGTGCACTAAGATGATGCAGGTAGGAGAAGATAATATTTATAATCCCTCATAGAAAGATAGTAAGAGAGAGTAACAGAAGGACAGAGAGAACTTGAAAAGGAAATACACAAGTAATAGTTTCAGTGTCACCAACCGCCACTGAGACACGCCCCAGCGCTACCGCCTTTCTATATGCAAATCCTGGTCTCCGCCCTCACTTCTAGATTGCACCCTTGAGCGGCCACTCCTCACGTGACGACACCGAGTATTTGTTTTCCCGCGGGATATGCTTGATCGTGTTAGTTGGCTCGGTTACTGAATTATGGAAGGCAGGAGTACTTATGGAAGGGCTGGGAGAATGACTCTTGTGGGGATACACGTTAAACGAGAGGAGGGGAGACTAAAGCGATGTCATGCAGCTTGTGTATAAACACGGGCCTCCACTTCCACTTCGCCAGGAAAACCCGAGGAACCAGCATTCACACCCGAAGAGATTGCATGTGTTGAGTAGGGCAGGAGGGCGTGAGGAGGAGCGCAGTTAAACAGGAAGGCTAAAGGGAGGAGGTGGTGTTTGCGAGTACGATGCTACAAGGGAGTGTATGAAATCAGGTGCGAATGGTGTTTACCTGCAGCCATACACGGGAGATTAGCGAGAATGGGCGCAGGTTGTTGTTGGTTCGCATTGAGGAGATTGGGGCGAGTGTGTGGGAGCCTGTGGTGCTTAGCAGGTTACAAAACAACAAGCTGAAGTATGCGTCCTTGTCCTCATTATACTGATAAAAACACGCCGGGACTTAAAGGTGACGAAAATAAATATACCCAGATGTCGATGCTAATCCAGTGAGACAAAAAAGTAAAGAAAACCAACTTAAAGATAATTCAGCATTTGTACATGATCCTTTTATTCTCATTTAAGGGATTGTGAACCTGTTCATTGGGTGAAAATGTGTTAAGAAAGCGAACATGAGTTACACACACCGAAACACCAACCAGTGCTATGATCATAAGCTCCCAAAGTTTAAACCATCTGATTTAAATGGCCGTGGGCGTGGCTTGTCTACACTCGGGCATTTAAAATGGATTTGATAATGAATAAGTACAATATACATAAAAGTTTACAGTACATAATCGCAACATTAAACATCAACAACTATTTATAAGAATATTTTGTATGGGGACTTTGCTAGACTCGATTAAACCACAGGCCCTACTGCATTACGAAGCTTTATCTGGTGAAGACATCGTTCTCATAACCTGTCAGTGCATGGGACGCTTGAGTGGTGTGGGAATGGCAGCGCGGCACATTTTCCTGGCTGATCTCCCTCGTCTGATTGATGGCTGTACTTTTTTTTCGTGAAATTGAACAGGAATCTCAGCGCGGTCAGGAAATTTGAGTTCGGAAGGTAACGGAGTCTTCTGATTCAAGGGCATCTGTAGGAGGGGACTGTTTGTTTGGGTAGATTTGTACTGCTTGAGAGAAAGAGAGAGAGAGAGAGAGAGAGAGAGAGAGAGAGAGAGAGAGAGAGAGAGAGAGTAGTAGTAGTAGTAGTAGTAGTAGTAGTTATGTGATTGACAGGACACTTGCAGAGATGATGTACACGGCAAATTCACACACACACACACACACACACACACACACACACACACACACACACACACATATCTATGTATGTACACTATGTGTGTGCTGTTTACATACCGTTTTAAAGTATTGATGAAAATTGCTAACTTTCCATTTAACTGCCATGGGTAATTGCCGTGTGTGTGTGTGTGTGTGTGTGTGTGTGTGTGTGAGAGAGAGAGAGAGAGAGAGAGAGAGAGAGAGAGAGAGAGAGAGAGAGAGATTACCGTGCATTTCACCTGTCTATCTGACCTGTCAAACACCTAATTACTCTCTTCCTTCCATTATCTCCATCACTCCTTTAATTCCTTCATACTTCCTTCGTGCTTACTTAAGACTTGTACAGAACAACCTCTCTCTCTCTCTTAATCTAACTTTACTACCACCATTTAACATGCAAATTTCAAAACTTAATTAGAACAACTTACACTCGTTTAGAACAGTTTCGTTAATTGGAAGGAAAAAAAAAGTTTAATGAGGGAGGTGGTTGCGATGGTATTCAGGTATCTCTAGAACTATATGTTCTAGAGATATAAGATAGATGGGGTACTAAATAAATATAGGCATAATAGGACTGTGTATCGTGAAAAAATATGAGTTAAATGAGCTACGTATTTTAGATGGATGTGGGCTTTATGGACTTGTTTGTTCTAGACAGGTGTGAATAGATGAAACTGCGTGTTTTAAACCTATGTGGATTTAATGGGACTAGGTTTTCCAGACAGGTGTGAGCTTGATGGGGCTACCTTTATTAAAAAGGTGTGAGATGAGTGGAGCTGTAGTCTTGACAGGTGTAGTTTTGATGTGACTGAGTGTGGACAGGTGTAGACTATGTTGGCTGCTTTTTCTAGAGGTGTGAGCTTAGGGGTGCGTGTTCTGGGTTAGATTAGTTTGTATTGCATATTCTAAACAGCTGTGGGCTAGATGGGGCTGTGTGTTCTAGATAGGAAATGAATAGAGTTAGTGTGCTATATTCCTCAGGTTCACTTTCACTTTATCGATAGAAGGGATAGAAGGGTTAAAAATACCTTCTGTACTTGCATGTGTCGTGGTCATTTGAAGGTCAAAAGTATCCGAGTGGTAAAGTTTTGTCCATTTGGAGCGTGAAGCGAGATTTAGTACGTAAGACCATAGCAGAGTTACTCATAGTGGATTGCTACTGTGTGTATGTTCGTATCCTTAGTGTTTGAGTCTGTATAGGGTTGATTGGTTGATTGGTTGGTCGATTGGTTGGGTGATTGGTTGATTGGTTCGTTGGGTGTTTGGTTGATTGACTGACTAACTGGTTGACTGGTTGGTTGGTTGGTTTGTTGATTGATTGACTGGTCCTTTGATTGGTTGACTGACTGATTAATTGATTGACTTAAGCATCAGGGTCATATGGTTCCGAAAAGCTTTAGATTATTGTAGTTTGCCTCTTAGGTGCCGTGGTATTGTAATAACTAGCATGGATAAGGCCGATGTTCCTCAGGTTCAAAATAGTTAGAATCCTACCAGTGATTCAGGGCCTCAAAGGGTACACACTCATGTTAACGGTTCCTAACTACCAAAACCAGAAGTTCTCAGTAAGGAGGCACCGTCGTTTGCCTCTAAAATGTCGACCAAGGGCAAAAGATGAACTGTTGAGTTTTGGACTGTAAAGGCGAGTGAGATGGGCAAGCACGTTTCTCAGCGGTTTCCCTGACGAAGCGCGGTTCAATTGGAGTTTAGAATCATTGACGAACCTACTCGAGCAAGGACGGTGCTTCAGACTTCAGTTCCACACGTTTACATGATGAATTTCCACGCGTTCTCCTTTCTTATACTGAATCACCACACTTGCCCTCTGATCGTGTGACAAGGTCTTAACAGAGTTCCGTAGATTCGTATACTAACCCATACCTACCATTATAATATGAAGGACCTTACAATACTGAGCTTGACGTAGCAATTTTCCCAGCTGAGGACACGCGAACATGGCAACTCTGTCACTTGGCAATGCTCTCACACGCTGATTGGCTGACACTTTCACGTTTTCTTTCCAAATGTGCATCAAATTTGTACCTCGATCAAAACCCTTGTTATTTGTACTATACCAGACTATTTGTGCATGAATAGGACCTGGAGATTATAGGCAAATAAGGGTTTTAGTAAGAATGTAGGGTCAGACAAGAATAGCTTCGGCCAATCAGCGGATAAGAGCATCGCCCAGTGGCAGGGTTAGTGTTGAGGTGCTCGCGTGACTTCAGGTGGCATGATTACTGTGCCATACTAGGCGAAACAGAGTGTAGCTTGCCATTATAGGGTACGTGAACAGCTGTGTCGTAGTGCCTGTACGTACGTATGTGTATAATGTAGTTGTATATTATAGTGTATGTAATTTTATTTTAATTCTTTATTTTAATTCCTGATTTTGATTTTGTATTGGATAAAAAAAAAGTTATTGTGTATTAAATATGTACGTTGTGGTTAATAATGAACTAACTAACTAACCAAATGATTATGAATTGTTAAATGTATGTATGTATGTATTACTGGTGATACATGTGTGGTGTTGCTACTTTTATACCTACATGGAAGGAAGTTGGCGAAGGGCGTAAAGTCAGCGAATGAGAGTGTCAGTCAGTGGCAGTGTTATCATAAAGGGGTAGAAAACATGCACAGTGAGGCACCTATGAGAATAATGCTTATAACCTTTTTACTGGTCAGCCTTCCTAGGACTAAAGACTGTTTGCATAGAGACAGGAGAAAAGAGAGAGAGAGAGAGAGAGAGAGAGAGAGAGAGAGAGAGAGAGAGAGAGAGAGAGAGAGAGAGAGAGAGAGAGAGAGAGAGAGAGAGAGAGAGAGAAAGAAAAACAGAAGATTTTGTCTTTTTAAGCTACAAAAAATATTTACAAGAGACTAAAATACTGTCTAAGAAGCTATAAGCACTAAAGAAGAAAATTTTGTCTAGCAGTGAAAGGGTTCAGACTGACCTATGTAACACAACTCTTATTTATTCTCCTGCTCGCTTGACTTATGTTTTTTACCTCTTTATTTATTTATGTACATTATTTATTCCTGTAAGAATTTGCTGTACAAGTTACGCCAGTTTCTTATTTGAATTCAATCGATAAACCCATTTTCTGATGAACCTAACTTGCCGGAGTGGTGAATGGGTATGGTTTTTCATCAGAGAGAGAGAGAGAGAGAGAGAGAGAGAGAGAGAGAGAGAGAGAGAGAGAGAGAGAGAGAGAGAGAGAGAGAGGTAAGAAAATTGTTTCAAAGTATTTTTCGCTTCCTTTGTTCTCTTCCTTCCTCTTATTTCAGTTACATTTTCTCTGTCTCATTCTTCACTGCATTTCTTCGCCGCTGTCACCTCCCTCTCCTATCACCTCTTAATTTTTCTCCATCACCTTAAATTTCCCTGCACGCATTTTATCCGAACGATTCTCTCTCAATCATCCCTCACTCTCTCCTCCATGTCTTCATCCCTTCTTCGCCACCTTCTCTTCCTTCCTTCTTTCATTTGTTTCCTGTCCGTACTAACTTTACTCCTTACATTCAGATTCCTCTCATGACTTCTTTTCTCTCGTTTTCTTTCTCCCTTCCTTTCCAAATCCTCTCCTACGTTCTTCCTTCTTCCTTTCCCCGCTACCATTCCTTTTAGGGGTAACAGAATAACAAGATGATTTCGAAGACTGCCAAAGAGGTTCTCTCCATAAACTAATTCTTTTCTCTCTTCTTCCTTCCAGCCTGCGTCCTCGTCATCTCGTGGCTTTCTACCGGGGGAACAGAAGGGTCACCGCGTACTAATACTAAAGGCCATCACGTCAAGACACCAGTAATAAACAGGTAAGCAGAGGTAATACTATACCGCTCCTTCAGGATCAAGAGAGAAAAACACACAGTCGCCAGGGGTTTTTAGGGAACCATTGCGCTAACTAATCACTTCACCTATTGCTTCTCTGCACGCTCCAGCACTTGAAAATATCCGGAGTTTTTTTTTTTTCTTTCATTTATTCATTTTTCCTCTCCAGCAACTCTCTCTCTTCTTGCCAGATTTACTTTATTTACGAAGTGTTCCCTTTTTTTTCCCTTGAACTATTTGTAAACTCTCTCTCTCTCTCTCTCTCTCTCTCTCTCTCTCTCTCTCTCTCTCTCTCTCTCTCTCTCTCCCTGCGTGAATGTCGGTGCAAAATGGGTTCCGAGGTAACGAGAGTACGGATTCGGTGGGGAAGAGTGGACGGGAGGGAGGGGGGCAGCTGAACACGACGCAGCATGTTCCTCTCTTGTTCATGGATGGCGCATTATCTAGTGGCTCAGTCAGAGAGAGAGAGAGAGAGAGAGAGAGAGAGAGAGAGAGAGAGAGAGAGAGAGAGAGAGAGAGAGAGAGAGAGAGAGAGAGAGAGAGAGAGAGAGAGCAGTACGTATATAGATTCTTTTTTAGGAGAGCCGAGGTCTTCTTAATCAAGATAATAATATTCCTCGTCTCTAGAACTGGCATTCATTGGCGCCCGGCGAGAGCCTTGCTAGCTACATAGTGCTGGATGGCAACTTACCATCCACCTGCACCTTCCCACGAGGCTACCTTCCTCCTTCCTCCCCTCCATCCCCCACCACACCACCGCCACTACCACTACTCCCCTCTCCTACCTTACTCAACCTCCTCCTCCTCCTCCTCCTTCTCTATTCCTTCCCCTCAATTCACCATCATCCCCTCTCGCTTTTTCAACCCTTATCTTCCTTCCATCAACCCCTCCTCTCGTCTTTTTATATTCCTCAACTTTCCCCCTTCCACCCTCCCTCCCTCTCTCCCGATCTTCCCGTCAACTTTCCATCTTTTCCTTATTGTTTCTCATTTTCACCCCGTTACTTTCCTTATTTCCTCCTGTACCTGTTATTATACTATCTTCTGACGAGTACCCTTTTCGTCTATTGCTGGTACTCACAGTCTCTCGCCTCAGACAGTCCTCGCTTTGCCTTCCCTCTCTCAGCTACCCTCATTCTCCTTCTGTGAACCGCTGAATCATGCACTCGTCAAACAAACTCAATAATAGGTGACTGGCTGCTGATGAATTGTTCAAGCGAAGCAATTGACAGGTGGGAGATGGACATTGGTTCGTGTAGTTTATTTATGTATGTACGTATGGAAGTTCCGTTTGTGTTTGTATGTGTTTGTGTAATTCAAATGATGGTGAAGAATACGTAATTGCGCTAATCTATATTTCATCTACTTTTCCTTTCTCCTTAGCTTCTCTCCTTCCTATTCTTCATACCTGCATTTCCTTCTTCCTACCTTTCCATTTTTCTTCCTTGCTTTTTTTTCTTCCTAACTCCTTCATTCTTCTTTTTTTTTTTTTACTTTTTTCTTTCTCTCCATCCCCTTCTTCCAGCTTCCTTGTCCCTTTTGTTCCTTCTTACCTTTCTCCCTCCCTATCCTTCCTGTTTATCTTTCGTTTCTTCCATCCTTCTTTCTTTCTTTTCTTTCGTTTCTAGACCCTTCCTAACTTTCCTTCCTTCCTTCCTACCTATCTATCTACCTAGCTACCTACTTCCTTCCCTTCTCCTTTTATTCTTACCCAGCACTTCCTACATCATGATTACACATCATCGAAATAACAAACTGAGATCACTCGAGTTAAAACTGTGCCAAAATAAGTGTCCTGCTTCTGATGCGGTTGCTGTTAAAACTACTGTCGAGGAAGGTCGTGCTGTGATATTCTGCAGGGTAATTATAGCTCAGAAAAGCGGTGGGGAACAAAAAATGTAGCCCAAGTAGGGGGAAGACGACGAGGAAGAGGCAGAGAATAGGTAAGGAAATAGGTGCAACGTTAGTAATGAACGATAAGGAAAAAAAAGTGAATGTGGTGGGTGAAAGATAGAGAGAAAAGGAGGAGGAGGAAGAGAAGGGAAAGGAAGGAAAGTCGGAAAGGTGCAATGTGAGAAATAAACAGTTTAAAAGGGAGAATCTGGCGAACGAAAAGGTAAAGGGAAAAAAGATGGAGGAGGAAGAGGAGGAGGAAAGGGAGAAGGAAAGGGAGAAGGAGAGACGGAAAAGTGCAAAGTAAGTTATGAACGATAAAAAGGAGGTGAAGGTTTTGGATTAAAGGTGGTAGGAAAAGTGCAAATGAAAGGTTGGACTGCCGGGTGAAGTTCATGAAGAAAAGGAGGAGAAAAAAAAAGTAGGAAGAGGAGAAGCGGGATTATAATTAATAAGATGTGTTTTACGGTAATAAAACAATGATAAGGCTTCATTTATACGCACAGGGAAAGGAAAGATATAAAAAAGCACCAGTATGCCACGAATTCTGCACATCAAGACACACACACACACACACACACACACACACACACACACTGTCTCGTCTGTCACCATGGATACCGCTCATCATAATAACCATGCTCCCCCTCTCTTCCCCCTTCACCTCCACTATCACCACCACCATCACCGCCGCCGCCACCACCACCACCCAGTTTCTTCCTCAGTGTTGACCGCATTTCATCCTCCATCTCTTCCTCACACTACACCGAAGCTAAAGAAACTCAGACGGGTATGAAAAAAAAAGGGGCGTGTCCGAGGAGACAATGATGTTATGTAGCGTACACACCTGCAATACAAGCGGCAGTGCTACATCTTAGTAAAATAATGTAAAAGGAAAGAAAGAAAAAGACGCAACGTTGCCTTATCTCTCAAACTTTTATCGCCGCGTGTAGGAAATTCTCGTCGTCAGCGCAAACGTGGTGGTAAACTTCAAGAAATGGGGGAATGTTACAGATGTACCACGAATGCAGCTGCTTATTGCACAATCCGGATGACGCAAGCTTATTGTTAAACTATCTATTAAGTCTGAAGCACCATTCACAAGTACAGTGATTTCCATTGGAGTCTGTTTTTAAATTTGTCGAGATACGATACAGAAACATTTAGGGATACTGTCCATTATCTCAGTAACCACTGTCCCCACACTCCCATAATGTCCTCCAGCCTTCACGTACTAGCACATCATTCGAACAAACATGAACAAGTGAAAAGGAAAAAAAAAAAAGATGGCCAAGTATGCGTACAAGTTGAAGATGGTTCATGAAACTCGGAGCAACATGCAGATATGAAGATAAAAAAGAGAACACTTGCCGTAGACAGAAAACATCTATACGAGTATGTATGCTTTGGAAACTGATCAGCGAGAAAATTGTACAACAGTAATCATAGAATACTCCTTTACGAGTATATATGTTTTGGAATTTGATCAACATGGCAGTACAAAACGAAGACACAGTGATCTAATAAGGAGGAAATTGTATAATAGTAGTCATAAGAGAAATAAAGACTCAATGTAGAAATGAAGAACAATTGACAAACGAACAGGGCAAACCCGGAGGTAGGGAAAGGAAATCCAGTGACCTGCTTTCATATATCCGGGAGATTTTCATCTAGACAAACGTACGCTGCTTTTATTTTTTTTTTGCACTGCTTTCAAACTTGTTATATGCTAAGAGCTGAAAAAAAAGAACAGTAATTCTCGTTCACAAGAAAGGAAACATCAAAGATCTGAGTATGGGTATGTAACTGCCGGCAGCAAGATTATTGTCAGTTGCACACAGGCTTTTCGTAAAAACGCTTTCAGACAGGATTAGAATAATACTTGATTAAAATGAAACCTAAAGGACAAACATAATTCCTATTAAGCATATCAAGTAATTTACCACAACCATGTCATTAATAAAGTAGTGGAAAATATGCAGAATACAACAGGTCACGATACATGGCTTTCAGGGCTTTCAGTCTTTCATAAAGCCTTCGACTGTAAAAACATCTACATTTATGAAATCACGCGGGAAACGGAGGATACAGGAAACGTATAGGAATATGTTGCAAGCTCAGCGAAAAATACCTATGAAGGATAAGACGAAAGCATTTCACGTAGGAATTAGAGGAGACTACCAGAACTTAGAACAAGAAGAAACGGGAATCAAGATAAATGGAGAATGCCTACAATAAATGTATTCTTTACATCTTAAGTGGCAAAAATATGTATTGAAATAACACAGATTAGTAATTTACTCGTATTGAAGTACATACAATATGTATTTTTCTTATCCTGTTTCTCGTAAAGGGGACCGCCGTGGTACAGTGGGACAGCGCGCGCTTTGGGAGTCGAAAGGACATCCACTCTGCGTAACGGTTCCTAAATGCCAAATCCCAAGATGCGACCGCATATGAAAATGAGGAACGTCAACAAAGGAAGAAAGAAGACTTTCTCGCAAAGCAGTTGAGGATTCTACTGAACATTGTCTTCATCACACATTACACCATGAGATCGAAGTAAAGCATGAAGCAGTAGAAAGAATACGTTCACGAATGTAGCTAACAAAAAGAAAATTAGCAGAAAACCAGGTCATGAAAAGAAGGTAAAGCAGAGATGCAAAGGGATGGAACGCTTTCAACAAACAGAACTATCACATAAAGTAATCTCGTGTTATTACTGAAGTGAAAGCCTTGCAAACAGTGAATTGTACCTATGCTTACACATTCATCGGAAACCTGGATTCCTGGAAAACTACCTGAATGAAAGAAGAGACTGATGCTGCTGCTGTTGATGATGATGATAAAAGTGATGATGACGATGATGATGATGATGATGATGATGATGATGAAATAAATGGTTCGCAGCTCACTGTTGCGTTTAGGTTAAGGTTACTGCAGCAGAGAGAGAGAGAGAGAGAGAGAGAGAGAGAGAGAGAGAGAGAGAGAGAGAGAGAGAGAGAGAGAGAGAGAGAGACTTACGCTGTCGTCCTCACTACATCAGACACTAAGGTCGGCGTTTCGTCTCGCCCACACCTCTGCCTTGGACTTACTGAAGGTGGGAAAAGTTGGGAAGAAGAGGAAGGAAGAGGCGTTTACTTTTTGTGTTCGAGAGAAGGAGCAGGATGAAAGAAGGAACTCAGAATGGATGAAGAGGAAGAGGACAGGACGAGGAGGAGTAAAAGGAAGCAAAGCAGTTTTTCAGGACATGATCACAAGGAGTTACGAAGCGGCAATGTTAAGAGTGAATGAGTGAATTAATTAAGGGAGGAAGGAAGGAAATGATAGTGGGCTGAAGGGGAGAGAGGAGAAGAGAGAGAGAGAGGGAGAGGGAGAGAAAGGAAGAGCGGGAAATGGAGAAGTGTTGGCCTTCCAGATTCTAGACGTTATCTTGCCAAGCGGGAGAGTGAGTGAATTAATGTGGTTAACGTTTCTCTCTCTCTCTCTCTCTCTCTCTCTCTCTCTCTCTCTCTCTCTCTCTCTCTCTCTCTCTCTCTCTCTCTCTCTCCTCTCACCGAGCAGCCAATTAAGACTTAGTCGAAGCTCAGGACCCACTGGCGAGTCTTTTGCTCCCTACCTTTTGCCGCCTTTCAAAAGTTAGTTGTAGACTTCAGCCACTCCTTGCAGGGACGCCCTTCTTTAGGACAGCGCCTTGGTGGGAGGTGGAGCAAAGGGCGGGAGGTTGTGAAGGTGGTGGTGGTGGGGGGTTAATGGGTGGCATTGAGGGAAGTAGTGATTAGGTAAACCTGCAGGAAAGAGCGGTCAAGTGGAGAATGAGGATTAGGAAGTGAGGATTAGTAATGTGGTAAAGACTGATGTGGTGGAGAGAGAGAGAGAGAGAGAGAGAGAGAGAGAGAGAGAGAGAGAGAGAGAGAGAGAGAGAGAGAGAGAGAGAGAGAGAGAGAGATCTGTGTGTGTGTGTGTGTGTGTAGGGACATAAAACACAGGTGAACAAAACAGATTTGCAAAACCCCGAGACATTTGAAATACTGAAAAAAAAGACTCAGAGAAACATTTTTAGAGATAAGCACACACGCGCACACACACACACACACACACACACACACACTTGTCATCTGCCATGAGAAGAGTGCCGCGGTATGAGTTTAGACGATACACTATCAGTAAGGTTGTTTCTTTTCCGTTATCTCCAGGATAGTGACGTGACACAGGCTTTGATACTGATGTAAAACTTATGCACGATTTGCTCTGCGGAATTACTGATCACGAAAATATGTTGATGTCAATTATTTGAGGAGTGAAGGAGATCAACCACTACTACAAATATGGGGAAAAAGACTGCTAATTTGGCGCTTTCTGAATAAAAGCTGAATCGTAATATGTCAATTTAGTCCCGGAGATGTCCCGATACTCTCTCTAGAAACTGTTCAAGTCGTAGATTTTATATAATGCTAATTATTCCATGGATGTAGAACGCCTTGTCTTTCAAATTGTAGTGCGCGTACTTTATTAATAAGTATTCTACATCATGAATGGGAAAACCAGGCTAATCATCTCTGTGGCCTTTGAAAACAGTCATGATTCGAGATCAGGACATTCAAGATTACGACATACTTTCTTACGGACATATGGAAGGATATAACCTCCCTTGTAATAACTCCCTTAGACAATTAAACTTAGGTAACCAATGATCTTTAGGTGTGGTCGGGGTTAAGGCGCTCGGGGCAGTCAGCTAGTCAGGGAAGGAGGAAGGGGGGGAGAGGGTCCAGGCTTGCGGTGGCCGCCCTCCTCGCGCCTCGCTGCTCCTCCTCTGCATTAAACATGAAGGAGGAGCGTTCGGGTCCGACACGCCATTGAGCAACCCGTCACACCCCTGCGGAATGGCGGCGCCGTATGAAAACGCTTAACTCTTTCCGTAATGGGCCGTCTGTATTCATATTCCCCGCCTGAGTGAGCAGTTTAGGAAGGAGCAGGCTAGGTCATCCCTCCTCCTCCTCCTCCTCCTCCTCCTCCTTCTCCCACTTTACATGATTACCTCCGCCATCTTCACCCTCACCACCAAGGACTCGTCTTCCTCAGTCCTAGTAGAGAAAGAAATGGTGTTTTTTTTTCTCACCGCTTTTTTTTTTTTTTTTTACTATTACATCCTTCACTAGTTATCAGCTTACTGTTGTGAACAGCATCCTACACCACCATCACCACTACCACCACCACCACCACCACCACTACCAGCATTACCTTGCAGTCCACACTCACAGTTGTTTCAAGAGCGAGTCCCTACAACGATTAACCAGTGTATGGAGTGGGGGCGTGGGCAGGGAGAAAGGGAGGAAGGCAGGAGGGAAGGAAGGGAGGAAGCAGGTGTTTTGGGGAGTGAGAGGGAAGGCAGTGAGTGAGGGAGGGAAGAGGGGAGGCTAAGAGATGAATAGTGCAGGACGAGACAGGAATGTAGACGGACGGTCGTAAAAAGAAAGGAGGAAAAAAAAGAGGTTTTAGGACTAACTAATGCGACTGTATACCATAGTTGTTTAAGAGCCTCCCTGGATGTCCCGCGGGAGCTGTGTAGGCCCATTAGGTCGAGTAGACTGCTTAGAGCGTCCTCCCTCCCACCCCTGTCCTGCGTCATCACTGTGGTCGTCATCAGCGTTGTCGTCGTCATAATTTTTGCTGTCGTTTTAATTGTCGTCCGCTTCACTGTCATGTTTATTTTTTGTATATTTTTGTGTGTGTGTGTGTGTGTGTGTGTGTGTGTGTGTGTGTGTGTGTGTGTGTGTGTGTGTGTGTGTGTGTTTGTGTGTGTATGTGTCATCAGTGTCATTATCATTTTCATTGTTGTAATCAAAGGCTGTAATTGTCAGTAATGCCATCATCCTCGTCATGGAATCATCATCATCATCATCATCATCATCATCATCATCATCATCATCATCATCATCATCATCACTATCCTCCTCTTCCTCTTCTTGTCCCTCCGCCTCCTCCTCCTCCTCCTCCTCCTCATCACCATCATCATCATCATCATCATCATCATCATCATCATCATCATCATCACCACCACCACCTGCACCAGCACCAGCACCTCCACCACCACCACCACCACCACCACCGCCACCACCATGTTCGGCCTTGACCTCTCTCTTTCCGCCATGAACACACAAAAAAGAAAGGAATAGAAAAAAAAAAAACGGACAAGAACAACCAAACGATCGAAACCAATTAGCATAAACTTTCCACTTAATTAGTCATAAAAAGAAACAGTAACATTTTTTTTTACAGATGAGGAGCAAATTATTTCAGTATTAAAACAAAAAATAAATAAAATGAAGTAGGGATCGGAACCATCGAATTAACGTATAAGATTTCACTACAAACAAACCTTTTTCTTTTCTTCGCTACTCCACTCATCCACACACTCATTCTCTGGTACCCTTCCTTCAAGCAACACTTCCTTCTCCGCATCATCGCCTTTAGCAACACTCCACCTGAATACCTACCTGCCACATATAAACTCCCAAGAACACCTGGGATCATGACAACCCGGAATCTTCAAAGTGTTTCGATTACGGCCGAAAATTTAATTAACGCACTCATCATCAGGAGGCATCGGGTTTCGTGATCAAAGGCTGTGCTGCGTGTTTGTTTATCTATCTATCTATCTGTCTATCTCTTTCCTGTGTGGGTTGTGTGGAATAAAAAAGAATCAGGGGAGAGAGAGAGAGAGAGAGAGAGAGAGAGAGAGAGAGAGAGAGAGAGAGAGAGAGAGAGAGAGAGAGAGAGAGAGAGAGAGAGAGAGGGAAACTCACACAGGTACGAGGCATGACACTGGGATACACCTTTTCAACACGTGCACTTTACCACGTGCTGAGTTTGGTTTCACTGTACACAAGAGCATTTCATTTCTATACTGTTTACGTCATCTGAGGTGAGCTGGAATGTGCAGCTTGTGACGAGGGAGAGGAATGGAGGAATGGGATGTGTTACGTTGCGATTATATTCATTATTTGTATTTATTAATAGACTGTAGGGATGATGTATTGTTTTTACTTTGTTTAATTCGTGTTTATTGATTTTGTGGAGGATTGTTATGATTTATGTGAGTTGAATTGATGCTTTGTGTTCATGGTGTTAAAGGTGGCGTGCTTGACTGCTGGGAGCCTATTGATTATTATAAAAAAGGTTAGTTTTGTGATTTGATTCTGTTTAATCTTTGCGGAAGTGTTCATTCTGCAACTAACTTTATAATCAGTGTTGACAGGATAAGCTGGAATGGTTGGACAAAGCTGGAGCTAAGGAAGAATTTAGGAAGAATATTAAATAATAGACGAAAAAAAAAATGAAGTTCCTGTTACTCGATTTCTGACCATGACTGCACCAACAACTCCCTTCGCTCCTTTTTGATGTCTATTATTTTTATGTTAAACGATGAAGTTCCAATGTGGTACTAAATACCGTTATTTTTGTAAACCTTTTTAAGTTTAGCAATTCATGACAAAACAAAAATTAGAATTAAAATACGCACCGACACACCTTTTTAACGATGAAGTCCCGGTGGGGCAGTTAATAAGGATATTTTTGTACCAGGTGCACGTTTTTTTGCCTGCTGATATTAACCTACTTAATAAATGGGCGAGTAAGTGCGTTCATCACTTACATTCAAAAACAATAAATATATGATAACTGCTATGGTTTTGGTGTTGGTGCTGGCAGAGTGCTTGCTGCGGCGGGAGGTGTTTGGATGTGTTTGGGTGAGCGATGTTGTTTTGGTGTTTTGATGCTTCGCTTGCATTCGTTGATTTGTTGCAGTTTTGAATTGAGTATATCAGTTTACAGATGCGTTTCGACCCTCACCGTTTTAGTTCGCTCACAAAATAACATGTGTGTCTGCGTGTCTTTCTATGGCGGTTTCTCTACTTGTCTGTCTGTCATGAGAGGGGAAGGAGTGCCTGGGACAGAGTGAACGAGAGCCATGTCGTTTATTGGGGATGATGCACCTCGAAGTGTTCATATTTTAGACAATGGCACCTCACTTGACCTCTCTTTTTGTTGCCCTTGGCTAGTCCCCCTCTTACATAAAAAAAGAAAAAAAAATTCTTGAACACATTTTCTTACCTGGATTCTTTTTAAAATCCAGAGATGATTAGTTAGGTTACTATGAATGTTCTTCCCTTTGGTGGTATATAATCCTCGTTGAACTATAATGAGGATCACGAAAACATCTTTGAACTCTCAAGTAAATTCCAATTCAACCTGTTGAAAGTAGTCTAGATATTACACTAAAACTTTTAAGCACATGGAGGATTTAGAACCAGTGAAGGAAGGATCTCCTGAATGTTAAGCTTAGGAGTTGTTGTGAAAAAAGTATGTACGTGGTGAATGTGGACAGGATAAGAATTTTTTTTTTATGTAATAGAAACCCTGGCCAAGGGGAAAAAATAAATTAAAAGAGATAAAATAGAATAAATAAATGAATAAATAGATAATAAAAATGAAACAAAAAAAATAAAGAAAATAAACAAGACCCCCTGAAGGTGCCAGTCCCTATATAGATAAAAGATTAATCAAACGTAACACTAAGTAACACCAAAAAGATACAATGAAAAGTGTGAATGTAAGAAAAAGATAGTCTGTTTATATATATATGACCGAAATAACGGGAACACGGGAAGAACATAACAACAAGAAATCTGTTGTCCCTTAGCATGTCTATTTGGAGCAAGCCACACTATATAGTTTAAAGTAAGAGATATTTTTAACCCATTTACTGCTATGATCATCCTTCATTAACCTTCCTAGCACTGTAAAAATGGTTTGTGTAGGGGTGCAGGAGAGAAAGGAAGAGAAAACGGATGGTTATTCTTATCTTTTTACGTTTCAGGAATATTTATGAAAGCTTAGCACAAAAAACAGTTTCTGACAAAACTACGGGTATTGAAGGGAAAAAATTTGTTGAGCAGTGAAAGGGTTAAGTTAAGTACATTTATTGTCACCGTCAATCTCAAATAAACATTACGAAATATGAGTAACGGCACGGTCTGTCTAGGCAAGCCTCCCTGAGAGACGAACATTAGAAACTTAACTCGGAGAACTTAGGAAAATATCTATTAGTTCTTCGTTATATTTTTCATTAATGATATTTTGGCCCCGCTCAAAAGTCTCTTGTATAAACCTTGGTCTTTATTGACTGCCTTTATTTATGAATGTCACTGTGCTCTTCTCTCTCTCTCTCTCTCTCTCTCCCTCTCTCTCTCTCTCTCTCCTCTCTCTCTCTCTCTCTCTCTCTCTCTCTCTCTCTCTTTAAACAACATTTCTTCTAACCCGAAACGCGCCACAGCTCACGAATTAAATAAATATGGTGCATGCATTGTTTATATATACTTGATGCACGTTGAGTGGCGAGCGGTTGGTGGCCAGGGTCTCCGGCAGTGTTGGGATCTTGGCTAGAGATAGTTTTTGAGGACTTTTCAGGAATAAATATGATATTGGATTTTGCTGGTGTGATAAAAAAAAAAAGAAGTAAAGGGAAAGAAAAACAGAGGTAACATATTTTTTTGTTATTGAACATTCCCGTATTTTTAAGTATAAACTCATCGAATACGAACAGAAATAACATCTGGTTTGTGTGTATATTTGAGAGCATGTGTGGATCCTGCTTTCCCTTGACCTCTTTGTGTCCCCTTTCTTTGCATATTCTCCACAAAAAACCGAATAAACTCATCAAAAGAATCGTCACGCATCCTACAGCATTGTAAGAGCGAAATTTCCTTCCATCACCTTAACCATTTACTTTTCTTCCCCCAGTCTAACCTTCCCAGTTTTCTTTTCGTGGCGTTTCGCATTACTTTTGTGTGTTCGTCTCTCTTCCTTTTCTCCTTTCCACCTCTTCAAGTTCTTACCTGGATTGTGCGGATTGTGCATTTATTGTCTTCCGTTCTTCCTCTTCCTCCTCCTCCTTTGTTCTCGTCGTTGTTTTCCTTCTTTCTTTGCTTCATTCTTTCTTTTCTTTCTTTTTTCTTCTTCTAATCCTCGATAACTATGGTAATATGCATGATAATGTAAAAGTATAAACGTTAACTCTCTCTCTCTCTCTCTCTCTCTCTCTCTCTCTCTCTCTCTCTCTCTCTCTTTCTCCGTCTGTCTTTCCCCTCCTCCTTTTTTTCTCTCCTCAAGGCAGGAAATCATTACGTATTTACTCTTACCTTAGAAATGTTAGAGGAGGAGGAGGAGGAGGAGGAGGAGGAGGAGGAGGAGGAGGAGGAGGAGGATGAGGTTAATGGATACAAGACAAGCAGGATGATGGAAAGAGGGGCATAACTCATTCTAACCTGCCCTGCATGTGTGTGTGTGTGTGTGTGTGTGTGTGTGTGTGTGTGTGTGTGTGTGTGTGTGTGTGTGTGTGTGTGTGTATGTGTGTGTGTGTGTGTGTGTGTATTTGCATTCCTGTAATTAGCTCTGATGAATGTACTGAGTGGATGGGGTCGATTCACCACTGTAATGAGTCCTCGCCGCTGTGCTTGTGTCACGGGACGGCCCTCTCTCTCTCTCTCTCTCTCTCTCTCTCTCTCTCTCTCTCTCTCTCTCTCTCTGTTCACTTTCCCACTACCCTCCTCTTCCCTCCACCACTCCACCTCCACCTCCGCCACCTCGTATTGATTCCGTTTTTTGTCACCAGAGAGCGCGCGCGAGCTCAAACAACGTACAGGCAGGCACACTTACATGCGTACGTATCTACACACACACACACACACACACACACGATAAACGTCTCATGATGATCCTCAGATTGAAATAATTATCTCTATTTTTCAGATTTTTTTTTCTCACTTATGAATTAGTGTGTGTGTGTGTGTGTGTGTGTGTGTGTGTGTGTGTGTGTGTGTGTGTGTGTGTGTGTGTGTGTGTGAGAGAGAGAGAGAGAGAGAGAGAGAGAGAGAGAGAGAGAGAGAGAGAGAGAGAGAGAGAGAGAGAGAGAGAGAGAGAGAGAGAGAGAGAGAGAGAGAGAGAGAGATCTATACACATTTACACTGCAATAACACAATGCAAACTTAAATATAGACCCAAACAACGTGCATGGGAGAGATGGGGCGTTCACTCTCTTACTTTAAACTTTCATCCTGCATCATTCACCACACACACACACACACACACACACACACACACACACACACACACACACACACACACACACACACACACATGTAAACCAAACAAACAAGCAAACAGGACCAACAACAAGCGCCACCAGGCAGCCAGTAATGAAATCACCGGAACTCTATCAACCCTTTTTTTTTTAACAAGTGACCGTAAAAAGAGGTGTAAACTGATTTATATTAATCAGTGGAAAGTGAACGAAAGATTTATTTGAGGGCAGCAACAGAGAGAGAGAGAGAGAGAGAGAGAGAGAGAGAAGAGAGAGAGAGAGAGAGAGAGAGAGAGAGAGAGAGAGAGAGAGAGAGAGAGAGTGAGAGTGAGTGAGTGAGTGAGTTTGGTACATACTTTGCCTCATTCATACATGTTATTGTTAGTAGGAATGGTGGTGGTGGTGGTGGTGGTGGGTGTTACTGATGTTCATGATGGCGGTTATGTGTTATTGGTGTTAATGTTTTTTCGGTGTTAGTAGCAGCAGTAGTGGTGGTGGTGGTGGTGGTGATAGGAGTTGATGATGTTGTATAGCATTTGTGTTATTACAGGTGCTTTTGCTCTGCTAGTGATGATGGTGGTGATAGTGATGGTGATGATGGTGATAGCAGTGGTGGTGGTAGGCCGTTTCAGAGAGAGAGAGAGAGAGAGAGAGAGAGAGAGAGAGAGAGAGAGAGAGAGAGAGAGAGAGAGAGAGAGAGAGAGAGAGAGAGAGAGAGAGAGAGAACGATTGTGAATTTAGTGAATGTGTTTTTATGAAGAGGCTGCCTGGTGATTAGGGTGCTTGTGTGGCAGTGATTGTTGCGTGGGGGAAGGCTGCGTGTGTGTGTGTGTGTGTGTGTGTGTGTGTGTGTGTGTGAAGGAAGTTTTTTATTCTATTTTTCCTTTTTTTGCGAGTATCTATGTATAGTTTAATTGACATTGCAGGTTGATAAAAGTACGCATCAGTGACCTTGGTTCTCTCTCTCTCTCTCTCTCTCTCTCTCTCTCTCTCTCTCTCTCTCTCTCTCTCTCTCTCTCTCTCTCTCTCTCTCTCTCTCTCTCTCTCTCTCTCTCTCTCTCATCTCTCTCTCTTTTCAAAGTCCTGGCCGAGCTATACACACGTTCATGCTTCAGTCTCTCAACCTTCATTGTGTTCCCCCTTTTTTTTGTGCATGCTGGGCTTTGAGAATCCACCTCCTCCCTGTCATCCTTTTGCTCTCGGCCTTCAGTCCCAAGAGGCAGTGTCGTCGTGCTCACATTCTCCCCGGAGACAAATGCCCCCGAGTATTACCCCCATAAATACCGGTTCCTGGTCGGCCGGCGCCCGTCACCCCCGCCCCGCCCCGGAGGCCCATCAAATCCAATATTGAGGTTGTCCCCCGCTGGCCAGTCACATGTATCACCAGCCAATATGCAGATTTCTCCCGATCTGTTGAAGAATACATGCAGCGTATTGGGCCGTCTTCCCTCGACAGGTCTTGTACATGTGAACCGCTCGCGTTTTTCATCCATTGTCCAGGAACCAATAACCGAGGGGAGTCACAGAGGGAAAGTTATGTTCCCTCAGGTCTCGTGTCCAAACTGTCCTTCTTTTCCCGTCGCCCCTCTCATCCGGCGGAGTGATGGCTCTGATTGGTGCCGAGGTGGTGGTGCTCTCTCCTGCCGGAGCCACAGCCCAACAACAGATGATCTCCCGTATAGCCGCCGCCCCAGCCCATCCCGCCCCATCCTGCCCATCCCCGGCCCATCCCAGCTCAGCCATGTGTTGGCCTGCACCTGTCAATAACCTCCCCCGCCATGATTGCTTGTCCATCTGGCTGTCTGCTTCTGGCTGTCGCTGTTCTCACTCGCTCATCAGTAAAAGAGCTGCGTAAATCCTGATGCAGGGATATACTCCATACTGTGCTGGGGTGTACATCAGGATAATCTGCCTCGCCCAGGATAATTGGACAAGACGCGGAAGGACAATTCAATCTGCCTGGGCCCACGAGGTGCAGGTGGCGGCGCTGCTTTACGAGGGGACGCCAGCCTCGCACTGTCTCCTCCGCCATAGCATCACAAGGAGCGTCCTGCAAGATTTTCGCGTCTACAAGATGAGGAGGGAAGCTTAACACACGTGACGCATTGAGTTCTAATGGCTTGCTTTGTACGATTCACCTCTTAAAGAAAGAAGTATCGATAAGAGAGGAGGGGATTTAGGTAAGAAAACGAGGTAAGGAATACGCGATGAAGGAAGGGAAGAATGCAGTAGAAGAGAACGAGATAAGATGGAAAACAAGAGGGAAGAATAAGGAAAACAGAAAGTTTGAGAAGAAAAAGAGGAAGGTTTATTTTTTTATTAGTGAACCAATGGATCAATCTTCAGTTGTTTTTATATTTCATGGGTGTTGACAGCGGTGGCTTTAGCGGCGCAGTCCCACTTTATTATTGATTTTTGTTTGGAAGAGCGTGGGTCTCTTACTATGCCTTTCTGGACAAAAGATCGTGGTTAAAGGTGGAGATGAATCAAGTATCATGCAGGGCTTGTAGGGCAGAGAAGACCACCTCTACAAACAGTACTGAGGCAAGGCGTGATGTCTAGTCTTTGCTTCCTCACTTTAAGGGTGATCTCGGCATGCTCTATGTATACTGAACATCTTGCGTAATCCTCCAGCTTGTCACCGCTGCTAATCTCAAAGTAATCCTTGTGTTTGTTGATATTTCGTGTGCATATTATTACCGTAACCGTCATCTTCAGTGGTTGTTTTTCCCTTTTCCCCTTTTTTTTTTCCTTTTTTTCTTTT
>NC_087164.1:16869922-16877422 GCF_035594125.1 Scylla paramamosain
CTCTCTCTCTCTCTCTCTCTCTCTCTCTCTCTCTCTCTCTCTCTCTCTCTCTCTCTCTCTCTCTCTCTCTCTCTCTCTGTATGTGTGTCTCCCTCTTCCTCTCCCTCCTTCTCTCCTTCCCTCCTTCCCTCCTTCCCTCCTTCCATCCTTACAATTCCAAGCCACGCCTCTCCTCCCCTTCTTCTCAACGGTTCCCAATGCTCTCATCACTGTCACTCTCTTCTATCCCTGTCACCTTGTCTACTACACATAAGGCTTCACCGGTCATGTTAATGGATCCGCCTCACTATTCTGCTCTCTTGCCCCGCGTTTCTATGCCAGCGACTTAGGGGAAAAGGGGCGAGACGTGAGAAGGGAGAGGGAAGGGTTGGGATGCCTGGTTGACTGGTACGGTGTTCTCTAGTTTGATTTTCTTTCTCTTTCTGTTTCTGCCTCTCTCTGAAGAAGTTGAGGATGAAATGAAATAAACTGCAGGATGCCACTTGATGTACACAAGGTATCTTCTCTCTTATTATCGCGATTCTTGTTCTGTTTTTGGGTTATATTCGTGTCTTTCCTTTTTTTCGTCTTTCTTTCTTTCTGTCCTTTTACCTTGTCTTGTGTCTTTCCTTTAACTTTTTCCATTTTTATGTAGGTTCCCTTTTCATATCTCAAGTTTTTCTTATTGAATTATTTCAGGACTCCATTCATGTCTGTTTCCTTTTTTGCTATCTTCTTTTTTTATTTCTTTCTTTCATCTCCTTCCTTATTGTCTTCAGTCCTTTCTCATTTATCTTATTTACTTTCTTCATTCCTTACTGTACGAACAATTTGCTGACCCATGCTAATTATTGGATTCATGTTGTGTCCTGTGTGTTAATAAAATTTCTATCTATTTGGGTATGTGTGTCTAATTGTCTATCCATCTATCCATCTGTCTGTCTATTTATATATTTATCTACCAATCTATCTATTTATTTATCTATCTATCTGTTTATTTACGTGGCTGAATATGTGTCTGTATTTTTGTGTCTGTCAGTCCGTTAGTCCGTTCCCTTGTGTATCTATCCATCCTCTCATCTATTTATCTATGGTTGTGAATATATGTGTGTGTGTGTGTGTGTGTGTGTGTGTGTGTGTGTGTGTGTGTCTCTCTGTCCGTTAGTCCGTCTGTCCGCATGTGCTTTCATAAACACTCCCCAACGCCTCCGTGCTCCAGCCAACTTCTGCCGTCACCTTCGCACGCTCACACTCAGGCTCCTCCACAGTTATCTTCCTGCAGGGCTTGAATCTCACCGAGCCTCGTTGTTTTGCCGCCCTGCTCCACGTATTTGCATATCTTAACGCGGGGTCGACACTATCTACCTACTATCCCCCCTACGCCCGCCCGCACAGCCTTTCCCGCCAACCCAAACGCTTTTCAAACCAGCACCTTCTTACCTCACCTCGCCTCGCCACGCCACGCCACGCCCTCGGCCTTCTCCTCCTCATCTTCACGGTTGTTGTTGTTGTTCTGTTTCCTTTCATTTTTTTCTTTTTTTCTTTTTCTCCTCACCCTCCTCTTGCTTCACAGACAAGGACTTTTAATGTGACTTTTTAAATGCCATCTCGTACATCACACCTCAGCGACACCTTTTTTTCTTTATTTTCTCGTTTTTGCTTCTCTTGAAATGTCTCTTTTTAAAGTTTTGAGTAATGCTAGTGTGTGTGTGTGTCTGATTCACCTACGGTCGTCTGCTGGTCACCCAGCCAGCAGTTACCTTACGGAAAGAGCTCAGAACTCATAGTGACCGATCTTTGGAAAGGACTGAGACCACTGACACACCACACACCGGGACAGCGAGGTCACAACCCCTCGGGTTACATCCCGTACCTACTTGCTGCTAGGTGAACAAGGGCTACACATTAAGAGGCTCGCCCATTTGCTTCGCCGCGCCCGGGATTCGAACCCGGACCTTCTTGATTGTGAGCCGAGCGTGCTAACCACTACACTACGCGGTATGTGTGTGTGTGTGTGTGTGTGTGTGTGTGTGTGTGTGTGTGTGTGTGTGTGTGTGTGTGTGACTCCACTCATCACAAATCGAAAAGTATTCACTTAATTCATTTCATTGCTGTTTTTAAATTCAAAGAGAGAGAGAGAGAGAGAGAGAGAGAGAGAGAGAGAGAGAGAGAGAGAGAGAGAGAGAGAGAGAGAGAAAGAGAGAGCGCCACCTACCTGCCTACCCACTCATCCACCCACCCACCCACTCAAATACACACACACACACACACACACACACACACACACACACACACACCATATCGCTGCAGTTTTAGGTGTAAATTTAGTTAACTTATAGCACGATATATACTACATCACACTATCGCCATTACTGATAATTACATTTAGTGAAAAAACACACCAAAGAGAAAGAAAAGTAAATGAAATATACATTCAATACCATTTTTAAACCACTTTCTTTTACTAGTACATGAATCTTTCCTTTGCTTTTTTCCCCCATTTGTAATTAGTTTCATGTTGGCATACAGATGTATTTTTCCAGTGAATCACGAGCAGAGAGGAAGAGCAGAGAGGGAAGACTGTAGGAAGGAAGGCAGAAGGGAAGGTTAGGGGAAAGATAGAGAGAGAGGCTAAAGTACTACAATCTTGGCAAGTACGAGAGGAGAGACAGTGCTGTGGGCAAAACATTTCTAGGCGGAGCATGAGAGAGAGAGAGAGAGAGAGAGAGAGAGAGAGAGAGGGAGAGAGAGAGAGAGAGAGAGAGAGAGAGAGAGAGAGAGAGAGAGAGAGAGAGAGAGAGAGAGAGAGAGAGAGAGAGAGAGAGAGAGACTACTCGGTACCATTGACGGAAGAAGATGGAGGCAAAAATGAATGAAAGAAAGAAGAGAGAAATTAAGCAAGGCAGGAAGGAAGGAAGGAAAGGAAGGAAGGAAGGCACTTAGCAGCATAGAGTTAGTGGCACAAAGCCGTAATGATACTCGTCGCATGGTTAAAACACCTTATTGATAGAGTCCAATTAAGTTTGAATGGCCAAAGTTTGCCTGGCAAGCTGCAGGTCCAACTTAATTTTAGGACACAACACTATCGGATAAATTTGCTGGCTAGGAAGAGTGGATAGTAACGGGGAATGGTGGGGAATGGCTTGAGAAGGCCTGTTTACGAGTAGGAGCGGCAGGCAATGCGGGTATACAAGTCCCAGGAAGTGGTAACTCAGGCATTCCTCTTTATGTTTAGAAAAACGAATCTTACGTGTGTTCTGTGAGGAGGAGGAGGAGGTTGGTTGCGAAAAAAAGCGGTAAATTATATGTTGTAATGAGGGTATCGATGTAGGACGTGGATCAAGGTAAGGAGCGCTAGCGATTGCACACAGGTAAAAGTGAACGTAACTGACTACCTCCTCCTCCTCCTCCTCCTGCTCCTCTTTTCCTTCCTTTGGCTTAATCACCCCTGCATCGCTAAATGACTCCAGTGGTGCAAAAAATAACGAAGTTAATATAACATCAAAATTAAACAAGCTTCAGTGAATTACCTCCTCAAAGGCTTCAGACGTTAAATCAAGCTTGCATACATCAATCAACTCGCATGTGGATGTTTGACTCATTTAGTTTAGACGAACAAGGTAGGAGGCTGTGAGGGAAGAGGCAAGGAATGGAGAAAACGGAGGATGGGATGTAAGGTATGAAAAAAAAAGAAAAAAAGAAAAGAAAAGAGGGTTGTAATGAAATAACATATACTGTACTAACTAACGAATACAGTAATACCAGCAAGGTAGGACGCTATGACGGGTGAAATGAGGAGGGAGGAAAAAAGTGGTGGGATGTAAAAGAAAGAAAAAGGAAAATAAGAATTATGAGAAAGTGACATGTATTCTTTAAAGAATGCAATAACATAGACAGGATTGATTTAGTCTAGACCAGCAAGGCGTGAGGGAGGAAGTAAGGAAGGAAAGAAAGAAAGAGGGTTGGATGTAAGAGATCAAAGGAAAAGGAAAAAAAGGAAGGTTATGAGGAAGTTACATGTACAAACTAACAAATGCAGTATCACAGAGAGGAGTAATTTATTCTAGAGCAGCAAGGTGTGAGGGAGGAATTAACAGAGGAAGAAAATGAGGGAGGGTTGGATGTAAGAGATCAAAGAAAACGGAAAAAAAAATGTGGATTACAAAAAAGTGAAGTACCGACTAGTGAATGCAATAATACAGATATGTACTAATGTGATAGATGGTGTTATTTGGGACACGTAGTCATGGCCAGGAGTCAAGTAACGTGCCACATTCCTCCCTCTGCGTTTCACTCTTGTGTCCTGTGATCTGTTAAGAATATATCAATTGTTGCCAGGTTTTATAAGGAGATTGTCAGTAAATCAGAGAACTTAAGATTGAGGGAAAGCGCTGAACACAGTATAAATAAGTGGAGCAAATTACTCGTTCTCTAACTGGGTCTACACTAATGAATGGAGTAAAAAAGCGTGCATCAGTAACATAAACAAGCAAATATAATAACACCTGAGCTGGAAAGGCTCTCTGTAAGAACTTGGTTTGGATCTGAACTTGCTACACGTGTTACAGCTTTTCAGTGTTTTGCCAGTTTATAAGTGAGAAGTGCTAACCAATACAGGAACACTCGAGAGGAAAATCAGGTGTTTTGGTGACTCCTTGGTGTGGATGTGAACTTCCAACACGTGCTTTGAAGTTGGAGGTATTTTTTGTCAGTCGCGGGAAGGAAGCGATGATGAGCGGTAATGAGGGCTCGGCGAGGGTGGCTGGAGGGGAGAGAGTGGCTCGTTGTCACGTCAAATCCCAATACACTCCCTCTAGCGACGAGGAGGCGCGACAGAGGCAGGCGGTGTTGGTTCAGCTGCTGCCTCACACCCGCACTACACACCGCCGCAGCGCCAAGATGAGGAGCGCGGCCCTCACCTCCACGCCAAGTCAGCTGCTTAATTAGCCTGGCTTGCATTTTACGTTCTTTCACTCAGCTCTTTTACATGGCAACGCTGGTATTTCTTTCCACTTTTTTTTTCCTTTTTGTTTAAGAATATCAGATGAGATTGACCCTGCGAGTGAAGGGAGGGGGGTATTCCCCTGCGCTCTTTCTCCCTCTTTTAAACCCTCTCTTCCTCCGCTCTCTCCTCTCTCTTACCCTCCTTTACTATTCCTTTTCGTAGTACTTTTCATTCCCCTTCATTTTACCTGAGCGATTTTTTTCCGAATACCTTAATGCCCTTTAAAGGTTGATAGAAAAAAGGGGCACATGGAATGATTATTATTTTACACCTCAATGGCGTGAACTCAGGAACATAGCTTGGAATATTGTGAGACTTCCTTCTCTTTGTTTCAGGAGTGGCTGCGTACCTTTACCTGCCTGCCTTGGTGTTACTTGCTAGGTGTATTGTGTTGTTCCTCAATGGGATAGGCGAGTCTTTGTTGAGTGAGTCAAATTATTGTGTTAAATATGTGTTAGGTTCAAGAAATGTGTGTGTCGTAGTTTACAGTTTATGGTGTCTGTGATGGAGGATTAGGTTAGTTGAGTTCAGCCTGTGTTTTTAGTTTCAGTTGTGTGTTGGTAGATATGTTTTGTAGGATATATGTATAATGTATCTTTCCCTCCTCCTCCTCCTTCTCCTCCTCCTCTTTTCCATTTTTTACTTTCTCTTTCTCTTGCTCTCCTCTCTCTTCAATCGTCATCCACTTCGTCTTCTTGCTCGCCTTCTACATCTTCCTCCTCCTCCTCCTCCTCCTCCTCCTCCTCCTCCTCCTCCTCCTCCTCCTCCTCCTCCTCCTCCTCCTCTTCCTCCTCCTCCTCCTCCTCTTTCATTCTACCGTTCATCCTCTTTCCCTTCCTCCTCATCCTTCGCCATTCTCCTCCTATCCATGATCATCCCGCATTCTCCTCCCAATTCAGGCCTTAATTACAAATTAAACTGAGAGCCTCTTGCGTATTTAAAATTCTGAATCGATACGCGACTCCGTCATTGAGGTTGATGGTGAAGACCTGATTGTGAGTCGCCCAATGTCGCGACTTGATTGGAAGAGCCTTGAATGGGCAGAGCAGGTTAAGGCGGGCTGGGGTTGGAGGAATCTGCTGTTTCTCTGTTAATTTAAGGATGGAGGAGGTGCTTACGTCGCCGAGAGGAGAGTGTGACGAAGGGCGAATAGAGGCGAACGGCGCGGGCGATGAAGAAACTGCGCACGGATGGCGGTCGTCGGCATAGAAATTCAGTAGGGTGTGCTGCTCGTGAGGAAAGTGTGAGCAGAGGAGGTGAAGCGAGAAGCGAGGCGTGTGGCGATGGCCGAGTGGGAGGAGGCAGGAGGGGGCGGTTCTGGGAAGGGAGGGGAGAGGTCTGCCGGGCTGGTGGTGGTGGTGCGTCTGGAGGAGTTTTTCAAAGAGTCATAGTCGATTTTCCCATCTTAGGAAAACTTTTCTCTTATCGGTTAGTTAATTAGAGCTTAGGGAAAGAAGATAGCGCAAGAGGGAAGCTAACGACACTTTGATGACAGCACGGCGCGGGCCCGAGGAGGGGACTGCCACCAGATTTGAAGTCTACATAAGAAGATCGTATTTCAGATTACCCATTCATTCTTTGAACGTAATGTGATGTGTCTCATCTAAACATCTGTTACTCAGCCCTGATAGCCCAAGAAAAACGGCTTGATCTGAACATCGGGTAAAGTGAAGGGTATGGATAGGAAGGGCGAGCGTTGAGAGGTAAAGCGAGGCGCCATGTTAAGTGCCACGGGAGGGAATGGGCGTGCGGGCGTGAGGGTAAAGCGATACTCACGGGAAATGAAGGACAAATGGTGATACGGTTTGGCGCTTCGTCTCGCCTCGCCAGCCTGCCGTTTTTGTGTTGATAAGGAGGGACGGTGAGGGGACGAGGGTGAGGGGGATGAGGAAGTGTGTTGCTCAATCATGTATATATGGAAATGGTTCTCCTAGATGATTATGATGGTTAAATTTGTGTCTAAGTTTGAACATTATAATTAATATCTGTATTTCGTGTATCGCTAGATTTTGTTATGTAGAGACTCCCTCACCAGCGTCTGTTAGGTTGATGATAGAGGAAAAATTTATATCACAGAGTGTAAGATAGTGTAATTGATTTCGTTACATGTCGTAGGTGTTGTTTTATTGATAAATTCACTAATATCTAAAGTTCATAGTTTTTTGGTTGATGATAGCGACGAATCTTTTATCTATGAATTTAGATAGTGTGACTGTTTTCCTACATTTTCGTTCACCTGTTATATATGTTACAATGGCCGAAGTAATATAAACAGTATAGTACGTGATTAATATAGGATTGTTACTAACCTATTTACAATATGTTAACCATACAGATTCATGATCAGGAATTCAGTAATCTTTTGCACTCAACTTCACTTTTCGTGTCTTTCTTCAGTCTTAATTAAGATTTGTTATCTGGTGGCGACACCTTACGAAACCTAACAACTGATAGGTTATTGAGCAATCAGGAGACTTAAAATTGGTGAAAAGGAAAAATGCCAAACAGTGGAAGTA
>NC_087164.1:16882422-16884922 GCF_035594125.1 Scylla paramamosain
TTCGGTTGTCCTTTGTAATGCTCTGTAATGTATCTTTTTTCGTGGGGGAGTGAATGTACTTGAAGCGTCATGAAAGTCTGATGCGAGTACATTATGGCTTAGTATACTGTGGAGATGGGAAACTGATCGATCTTGGAAATTTCAATGCTAAGATCTTTGAGTAAATCCTGGATCTTTGTACTAAAATTGTAAATGCCACTGATTTTTTGGAACTGACATAAAGCATAACGTTTTTAGAGATTTTTGTAATGTGGCCTTTCAGTAAATCTTGGATCTTGATATTAAAGTTGCTTATTGATAAGCACCGCAAAGAAGAGAAAAGGAAATGATGCGGAAAATTAGACTATCTTAGAATTCTTCGCTAGATTTTTATTTGGGATAGATAAAAAAAAAAAATCCTTAATGACAATGAGATAAAGATATTATTGTCTGAGTATTCTCTAAAACTTGATGACATTAAGGAACCTTCTCATATTTTCTGCGTCACCAGTTGGCGTCACCAGTTTGTAGAAAAATCCAGGTTTTGCGACATTATCTTTGCTCGATGTTGTAATGATGGGATATGATTGTTGGCAGTTTAGAAATGGCAGTGCATTTTAAACTACGTGCACTGTGTGTGTGTGTGTGTATGTGTGTGTGTGTGTGTGTGTGTGTGAGTGTGTGGGTAGGTGGGTGGGTGGGTGAGAGAGAGGTCTAGAGAGGGCTCTAGAGAGACCTCTAGAAAGTTCTAGAGAGAGCTCTAGAGAGCTCTAGAGAGCTCTAGAGAGAGAGAGAGAGAGAGAGAGAGAGCCTAGTCCACCTGGTCATACAGTGTTGTTGTCCACACTAACCATTTGTTGCATTCTGTCTGATTTTTTTCCTGGATCCACTTATATTACTGATGGGTATTGAGTAACACTCATCGCGGCGTCAGGCAAATTACCATCAAGGTGAGCCTTTAATGTTCTAATTTAATTGCCAGAGTAAATGTAAAAGATAATTTCGGGATATTATTTCATGTTTTTTTCTTTTTACTAATTGAATATTTATATTTTCCACTGTTATGTCCAGCATAACTAACACCTCTGGTTTGGTATATCACTGAGTCCATGATTAACGATTAAGAATCTGAAATATTCTACTCTTTTTTTTTCAAATAGGCCAGAAGATGTCACATTTTACGTACGTTTGCATGGTAAAAACGTTGACATCCTTTCATATTGGTCACTCGGGAACATGTGTGGTGTTTATTGGTAGAAATAATAAGGAAGCTAAATCGAAGTTGATATCATTGTCTAAGCCATCTGTCTGCATACTCGTCCCTACATCTTTGTACGTGTCAGTAAATAAATAAATAGGTAAATAAATAAATAAATAAATAAATAAATAAATAAATAAATACATATATATATATATATATATATATATATATATATATATATATATATATATATATATATATATATATATATATATATATATATATATATATATATATATATATATATATATATATATATATATATATTCACATTGAATATTTGATAACTATACTGAAGTATAATTGATTGATTGAGTTACTTGTGGACTGTGATTTGCATAAAAAAGAGAAAAAGCGGATTCATCTCTAAAATATTAGACTCATCACACCCTTGTAGCCCATAGCAACGTATGCCTGTACCGCTACCTCCACCATCACCACCGCCACCACCACCACTGCTAATCACCACCACCACCACCACCACCACCAACAACAACAACAGCAACAACACTATTATTACTACCACCACCACCGCTGTTACTGCCATCACAACCTTTGCCACCACTCCACACCAAACGCGGCGAGTATGAAGCTTCCAATTATATGATTACATTTCGTGACGTGAAAGTGTAGCATAGCGGAGCTGCGGGAGAGGCGAGGACACGCAGTCACCGGCTAGTGAATTATCAGGAGAGCAGTAGCCATGAAAGCGAGAAAGTAGTAATGGCTGCACTAGGAATCTTTCTGCTGTGGATGAATTCAAGAGCCTCAGTTGGTTAAGGAGTCAGTATTGTTGCGGGTAATATGGAAAATTAGGTTCATTACTCGTCTTTGTGGGAAAAACAAGGATACAAAGAAGCCCCAAGAAAGAAGGGAACGCGAAAATTTTACAATATTGGCTAGAATATTTGGCCAGACATGCTATGAAGACGAAAACATGGTTTAATACAGGAGTTTCTTATCAGCATTTTCTAATCGAGATGATACGATTTGTGCTACTTGAACTGAATAGATTAAGGAAAGTTGAAGGGAATGATTGAAGGTGCTTTTTTATGTGGTGGCAGAAATCACGAGAGTCCGAATGAAAAAAAAAAAAAAGCACTTTGGTAATGGTAAAATGACTTGACATTATTAAGAACAGAAATGTGAAGGAGATGAGCATCGTGAAACAAATGGCTACTGTCCCCTTTTTGAGATGTCTCTTTCATTTTGATAATGCAAGAACAGATTAATTCGAATAAGGATTGAAATTATAACAGT
>NC_087164.1:16889922-16899922 GCF_035594125.1 Scylla paramamosain
TGTTATTGTACACAAGGCATCTTCGGAGCTCTTGACATTCACCCTTTGTCATCATCATCCTTGAATTTATCTAATCTCCTCTTGAGACTCCTTTATATTTCTGCACTCACCAAGCTCTTGCAAAGTTTGTGTCTCTCATCTACAACCCTATTTGTGAAGCAGTATCTTTTTCCTAGCTTTCTTTTAAATCAGATTTTTAAAATTCTTACAACCATTCATACAGATTTTAACTTTTCCTTGACTAAAAGAACCAAATCTATAGCTCCTCTGTTGAACCCTTGAATCCATTCAAATAATTCTATATACATTCATGTAAGAGTAAGTTTCTATACTTTCATATTCTGTTTTAAAGAATAAGTTATGATTGTTGTCTTGCAGAAAATAATATGAACTTAAAAATAATACTAGTAAGAAGGTTGAGGAGGAGAAGGAAGGAAAAGAGAAGGAATAGAAAAAGAAGAGCGAATGGTGGAACAAAAATGGAAAGACGATAGGAAAGAGAAAATATCTAAAAAGAAAAAAAAAAAAACGAAAATCCAGGAGAGTGGAAGAAATGGAGGAGGGAGACGTGGAGGAGGAGGAGGAGGAGGAGGAAGAAGGAAGAGGAAGAGGAAGAGGAGGAGGAGGAGGAGGAGGAGACGAGATATCCAAGTTGGCAGAGTTAATATTATAAGGATTTATGAGCGAGCCATTACCGATTAAACCCGATTGCGTATAGTCCACGGGATGACTTTATCAGCAGGGGCCAATAAGTGAGGCTTGAAGCGACCTTGGTGCGGCCCGAGAGAGAGAAGGGAAGGGATGTGGGAGAGGGAAGAGGAGGAGGAGGAGGAGGGGAGGAAATCTGAGCAGGAGGGTGGAAGTAGAAGAGGTTGATGTGTGGATAGATGAATGGAAAAACCTTGACAGAAAAAAAAAGTTGGTTAAGAAAGGGTGGTATAGATGGGAAGGTTTGTGAGGGAAATAGAGGGAGGCAGGAAATCTGGATAAGTTGTTGAAAGAGGAGAACTACGTGGACGGTTGGATGGGAAAGGAAGGTTGGTGTGGGTTGGAGGAGATGGTGGAAGAAAGAGATGGTTTAGAAAGAGTGTGGAATGGCTGGGAGGGTTTGTGAACGAGGTATTAGAAGTTTATAAGGGAATGTGGAAGAGGTAGATGTAGGTAGGAATGGATGCAGGAAGAAAGGGAAAAATGGATAGTAGATAGGAATGTGGAAGGAATGTAATGGGTTATAAAAGAAGGGATGGAAGGCTTCGAAAAGGAAAGGAGCTGGGTAGGAAAGAATGGAATGGTGGAAGAAGGGAAAAGTAGATGATGTAATGTATAAGAGATGTAATGGTGTCTGAAGGAGTTTATGAGAGGACTGAAAGGGAAGAAATTATTAGGATGGGAGGAAAGGAGACAGAGAAGTTATTTTGTTTGAATGAACGAGAAAAGAGATTAAAAAAGAAGACGAAGAAAAAAATGAAGCGTAACTAGTATTGATTTCTGCATCGGGTTTTCTCTTTCCCTTTTAATGCTTCACAATATTTCCTCACCTAACAAGCCTCGTATATCCCGCTATGTGCCGCAGGAACGTTAATTAGCCGCAAGGTAATCATCCCTTGATAAAAATATATAGTTTGTAATAATTGTGCTGGCCGTTAGCTCTTTGATGGCTTTGGCTCCTCCGCAGGCTTAGTAGAGGGGTGTGGTGGGAGTTTAGGTTATAATTTCAAGACACCGCGGAAGTTGAGGTGAGTGATCGAGTAGTTTAAATCTCTTTCACCTGAAGTTTTATTTTTCTTAAGTAAAATCGTGTCATTTTACTCACATAGCAGGGAAATGTATGGCATTCGCTGTATTTCTTCCTTTCTTTCTTTCTTTCTTTCTTTCTTTTCTGAATCTAAGTAAGTCACAAACCAGTTGTCGTACAGAGACTTTGAAGATTTTCCTGGCCGTCACATGCTTTGCTGTTATAGTTATGATTAGAAGTCTGGTAGCTTGCCGCACTTACTTCTATTGTGTTTAGAGCTTTCTTTTAGTCTCAAGTCTTCTGATCTATGAAAAAAAATATGCCAGTTTTCAAGTTTTGTAAGGAGACTCAGTAAATCAGAGCACTTAACCCTTTCATTGTTATTGTTATTGTTAAGATTAAGATAACTTTAAGAAAATTTTTGCATGTACAAAGAAAAAAAGAAATGTAAGTATTGGCTTTGTTACCCTGCAAAACAATTTAAGAGACGGCTGTACAAAAATTTATGTTTGCCTTTTTTATGCAAGAGTAGTACTGATCAAGGGCAACTAAATTTATAGAAAAAGACCCACTGACGTGGCAGTCCCTAAAGAAAAACGAGGCCAAAAGGATTATCCAAACTTTGAGAAGTGTCTTGAGACCTCCCTCTTGAAAGAATTTAAGTCACGGAAAAGAAGAAATACTGAAGTAAACACGAACTCTAGAGTTTATCAGTGAAGGGCCTGAAAGACTGTGAATACCGGTTAACTCTTGCATTTTAGAGAAGCGAATGATTACTTAAAAAAAAAAAGCCTATCAGTGAAAGAGTTAAGACTGAGAAGAAGCACAAAATAGTGGAAGTGAGCGCAGAGTATCGATCGACAAGTGACCATCACCGCAACCGTTAGTGACACCTGTACTGAATGTATTTCCCATGACGCATTACCGCAAAGGATAGATTCCTCGTGTGTTACCTTACAGTGAACCGAACTCAGTAATTTGCGTAGGAACTCCCTATCTAGCTCTGCATTTTTACCTTCCCATGACGAACTAATTTAAGAGTATCAAAGCACGTCCAGAAATAACTAGGACCAAAAAAAAAAAAGATAAGACACTACGTGAACATGAACAAAATCCCTAGAGAGAGAGAGAGAGAGAGAGAGAGAGAGAGAGAGAGAGAGAGAGAGAGAGAGAGAGAGAGAGAGAGGGAGAGATTCACGAGGACTGACTACAAAGGGTAAAAAAATGTGCAATTCTCCTAAGGTTTTGGTTGACTAACGAGGGACGGGACGCGCTCAGCCACGCCGCTCCTCAAAGACTCTGCCGCTGCCACCATCTTTGTCCGGCACATCTGAGGCACACTGGAGAAAGCTGCGCCTTCTTCTTCTCCTCCTCCTCCTCCTCCTCCTCCTCCTCCTCCTTCTTCTCTTGTTCTTGTTCTTGTTCGTGTGGTTCGTGTTGCTATAATTTTTGTTGTTGTTGTTGTTGTTTTTGGTGTTGTTCGTATTATTATTATTATTATTATTATTATTATTATTATTATTATTATTATTGTTATTATTATCTTCCTCCTTCTCCTCCTCCTTCTTGTTCATCTTTAACCCTAAATCATTCTCTCTCTCTCTCTCTCTCTCTCTCTCTCTCTCTCTCTCTCTCTCTCTCTCTCTCTCTCTCTCTCTCTCTCTCTCTCTCTCTCCCTCTCTCCTTCCGCTTCCTTTTCCTCTTCCCTCTGCTTTCTCTTTTCGTCTCCTTTTCTCTCTCGTCTTGGTCTTGTTTTTTCATACATCCCTGTTGTTCTCCACCGTCCTCATTCTCTCTCTCTCTCTCTCTCTCTCTCTCTCTCTCTCTCTCTCTCTCTCTCTCTCTCTCTCTCTCTCTCTCTCTCTCTCTCTCTCTGATTTTTGTCTTTATTGTTTTGTGCCAAGGTATTTTCTGGATGTGTCTTGATACTTCTCTCTTTGGAAATAGTTTGTCACTGGAAGGTGGAAAAAACAGAATCAGACTGAAAGCTCCTCACTTCACCAGAGAAATTGGTGAAAGAGTAGAGACACTGGTTAATTATTGCTTCAGTGTGTGTGTGTGTGTGTGTGTGTGTGTGTGTGTGTGTGTGTGTGTGTGTGTGTGTGTGTGTGTGTGTGTGTGTGTGTGTATGGATATATATAGAGAGAAAGATGGAAATATATAAATTAATGTAGTAAATTCGTTTAACTAGTGATTCCATAAAATTCCTAAAAGTTTAATAAGTTCATGTAATCATTATTTCACTCGGGGATTTCCTGTAATCTCTGAAACCAGGCATGAATTAATATCTAGCGCTCACCGAATTATTACTTTTATCATAATTGCTACGAATGAAGCAATTGGTGGTCAAGATCAACGTCTGATGCTGATTATCAATGTAGATTTGATGATGCTCGTTTTTTTTTTTTTTTTCATATCCTCTGATAAGCGAACCGGGGAAATACTTACCACATAAATCATATTAATAAACTATTGAAGTACACTTTTCTTTTTGGAAATAGACGTGCAGTAAACAAAAGAGTGGAAGAATGCAATCACAACAGCGCATCCACAGCCACTCACACACACACAGACACACACACACACACATACACACACACACGAATAAATAGATAAGTAAATGAGATCAAATAGTAAATCGATCAGTAGAGAGAGAGAGAGAGAGAGAGAGAGAGAGAGAGAGAGAGAGAGAGAGAGAGAGAGAGAGAGAGAGAAGTAAATGAGATCAAATAGTAAATCGATCAGTAGAGAGAGAGAGAGAGAGAGAGAGAGAGAGAGAGAGAGAGAGAGAGAGAGAGAGAGAGAGAGAGAGAGAGAGAGAGAGAGAGAGAGAGAGAGAGAGAGAGAGAGAGAGAGAGAGAGAGAGAGAGAGAGAGAATGCCACATTTATATTACATTCAGCGTAGTATATAAAGCAGTTACTTGAAACGTCTTGAAGGGGAAACTGTCTATAAACGCGAGAAATCCTGTATTCCCAAGTTTCTCCTCATCCTACTCCTGCTCCTCCCTCCAGTAAGTCAGGCAGAGCATCACGGGTCCGTCAGTCGCGAAGGTGCAGCGACTCAGGCTTCGCATCCCGCCCGGCGTCTAACAAGCAAGTTCACACCGAAGTCCTGATCCGTTTACCTCCAGCAGGTCCGTGTTTTAAAAGTTGTGTCGAGGCAGACTATTCCCTCCGTGGGTGGCGGGACGGAGGGAAGAGGAGGGGGATTGGAGGAAGGGGGAAAGAGGAGAAGACAGGCGGCGAGGGATGTCAAACTGACGGAAAAAATTTTGGCTCGCAAGGCGTCATCTCAATTTGCCGCTGACAAGGGGAGAATTAGGCTGTCCGTCGCACTCCACTAACATTACTTGAACTTTTCTTATTTTCTTATTACCCCAAAGATTTGCGTCTCTGTTGTTATTCTTTTCCGTGCTGCCAATGTTTGTTTTTTGACAGCCTTGCTCGCTTTCTTAATATTCGCTCAGTGGGATGTGTCGGTAGGTAGACAGATAGATAGATATATAGATAGATGAAGGATACATAGACGAGAGTATATCTCGTATAGATAGTTGGAGAGAGAGAGAGAGAGAGAGAGAGAGAGAGAGAGAGAGAGAGAGAGAGAGAGAGAGAGAGAGAGAGAGAGAGAGAGAGAGAGAGAGAGAGAGAGAGAGAGAGAGAGAGAGAATAATAAAACTAAGCATTGTGATAAGGTATTGTCTATAATGTGACAAGATCAAAAGTAACATTAATATATGCGTTAATCTGCAAATTTGCATCTTGCTGCTATGAAATTCATGAAAAATACAGTAATCATGATAAATATACATGATACAAATGTACAAAAATAGTGAGAATGAAGAAGAAAATGGCTGGGGACGCTTGGTCTTGTATATGCTCCTTATTATAATATTTTATAGAACCATTCTCTGTGTGTGCCTTGAGAATTAGAATATAACATTGTATAGAATATAGCATTAGAATATAACGACATAAGAAAATAAGTAAATAAGGAGACTAGATACTGATTAATCTATAGAAGACAGTTCCTGAGTACCTAAACATGTTATCATTCCACTCACTTGCAAGTCTCGTGTCTTCACCATCTAAGAAAGGAACAGTGGATCTAAAGATGACGCAACACACGCATCTCGGAAACAAGAAACCAGGTTGAAGGGGAACACACTCGCCAAACCTTTTCTCCAGAGTCATCTAATGAAATACTGATAGTGCATAATATTTTCACATGATCTTTAAATGCAAAAGGAAAAGAAAGAAAAAAGTTTACGCCTGCAATACTGCTGTGCAATTTTTATGAAACTCTCTCTCTCTCTCTCTCTCTCTCTCTCTCTCTCTCTCTCTCTCTCTCTCTCTCTCTCTCTCTCTCTCTCTCTCTCTCTCTCTCTCTCTCTCTCTCTCTCTCTCTCTCTCTCTCTCTCTCTCTCTCTCTCTCTCTCTCTCTCTCTCTCTCTCTCTCTCTCTCTCTCTCTCTCTCTCTCTCTCTCATTCCTAGCCCAGTCACATGACCTGCTACCATCGCATGTCTGATATTTAAGTCAAATGGAACTAATTTTCCTAAAAGGAACTGTCTTGGGGAAGGGACTGTTCCTCCTCACGCCGGGCGAGGGGCGAGGCTCTGCGCGGCCCTCCATCACGGCCCAGGGGATTACAAGGTGCCACGCAAAATATAGGATACATGAAAAGTCAGCCTCGCAGCCCTGCAAGTCACCTTCCGAAATTAAGCAGGAATTTACGGCTTTATAACGAGACGGATTGTAACTTGGGGGCGGCGCAGGAGGAGCAATGTCGCATCGGCAGAATACGACACACGCTCGCGTCTAATTCATTGGTTAATTATACCTTGAATTACCGTCTGCTCCCCCTTCTCCCCATGTCCCTATTTCCTGGCGGGGTCTCTCTCTCTCTTCCTCTCCCCCTCCCGCTTCACCTTCCCTTCCCTTGCCCCTCATTCTCCACCACCACCATCACCACTACCCAGTTCATTTGGCGTGACTCAGATCTCCATTCTAGCCCTCTACACCGTGTGGTTCCTCATATCTATCTACTGTATGTGTGTGTGTGTGTGTGTGTGTGTGTGTGTGTGTGTGTGTGTGTGTGTGTGTGTGTAAGGTATGACTATTTTCTTTTTCACGTTCGCATCACATTCACTCTGACCTTCCACCTCGTGTCGTTTTAAACAGTCATGCACGCTGCGCCACAAATCACAATGACGGGATTCTTTTCATTTACTTCCTCGCCTCCTCGGAAGTGCTCATTGTTCGCATTTTCGTAGAACCACCTCTTTCTTGTCCTTCTCCCAACTACTTCCACCACCATTTTCTCTCCTCGCTTTCCTCCTCGCCTTCCTAGACCTCGGTGCTGTTCTCTCTTGCTGGCGCTAACGATGTGAAGGAGAGGCTATTGTACTAAAACAAATCACTCTTTTATAAGCCACCTATCGCCAATCATTCTGCTGTACCTGCTGCTTCTGTGTTCCCTTGTTGTTGTTGTTGTTGTTGTTGTTGTTCTTATTCCTGTTCTTCTTGTTCTTTTAATTGGTGTTCTTTTGTTGTCGTTATTGTTCTCCTCCTCCTCCTCCTCCTCCTCCTCCTCCTCCTCCCCCTTCGCTAGCAAAGATTATACAGCAAGAACTACGTCTATAAGTTATGTCTTCAGGTTCTCGTAGCAATCCTTTCGTATTTTTCTTTATAACTGTATTTCGAACTCAGCCTTTCATTTATTATTGTTTCTCTCTCTCTCTCTCTCTCTCTCTCTCTCTCTCTCTCTCTCTCTCTCTCTCTCTCTCTCTCTCTCTCTCTCTCTCTCTCTCTCTCTCTCTCTCTCTCTCTCTCTCTCTCTCTCTCTCATATCCGTCGCAGCAATAGGATGTGTGTTGGTATGGAGAAGAGGAAAAGAAGGAAGAGGAGGAAGAGGAGGAGGAGGAGGAGGAGGAGGATGTAGGAAGATGGAGACAGACTAGACTCCTCTGCAGTAGTGAGAGAGAGAGAGAGAGAGAGAGAGAGAGAGAGAGAGAGAGAGAGAGAGAGAGAGAGAGAGAGAGAGAGAGAGAGAGAGAGAGAGAGAGAGAGAGAGAGAGAGAGTGGAGGATGGCTGTGGGTCCGTAACTCCAACGTCAAGCATTAATTTTTCCTTCTTTCCTTGACTGTGCATTTTTTTCTTTTCCCTCCGCCCGGATCATAAATTTAGCGTGCGTTGGTGGGCGGGCAAGGCAACTTTCCCTCCCTCCCTCCCTCCCTCCCTCCCTCCCTCCCTCCTTCCCTCCCTCCCTTCCTTCCTTCCTTCCTTCCTTCCTTCCTTCCTTCCTTCCTTCTTTCCTTTCTCACCTGCCGCTCTCCTTGTCTCCTTGTCTCCCACTGCCGATGATCCTGCCTGGCTGCCTCGCTCTCTTCTCGTTTATATGCACTTTTTTTTTTTGTCTCTTCACTCTCACTCCATTTTTGTTTTTTACTTTCTACCCTTCCATCTGTTCCTCTCTTTATATTTTACATGTTTTTTTTTCTCTGTGTGTTTGTTTGTTTCTCTCTCTCTCTCTCTCTCTCTCTCTCTCTCTCTCTCTCTCTCTCTCTCTCTCTCTCTCTCTCTCTCTCTCTCTCTCTCTCTCTCTCTCTCTCCTGTTTACTGTCGTTTACTGTCTGTTTATATGTGTGTGTGTGTGTGTGTGTGTGTGTGTGTGTGTGTGTGTGTGTGTGTGTGTGTGTGTGTGTGTGTGTGTGTGTGTGTGTGTGTGTGTGTGTGTGTGTGTCTGTGCGCGCGTTTGGAGGGAGAGGGGTCATGTGCATATCTTTCTTTGAGTATTTGAGTGTGCGTGCGTCCCTGCGCCTTCCACATATGTGCAAAAATCACTGGGTACTGAAGACGCCCTGGACGGTACCTTGTTTCTACCTTCCTCCTCCTCCTCCTCCTCCTCCTCCTCCTCCTCCTCCTCCTCGGGGCCGCCGCACCACCTCACCTGGTTCTCAGCGCCGCGCCTTCTCCGCCGCCCAGACACACCTCAAGTTATATACTGCTATTGCCACCCTCCCTCACTTCATTGTCTGTTGTCTCATATTTATCCGTGCACTCCTCCCTGCGCCTCCTGCCGGCAGCACAGCGGGAGGCGTCGGAGGCACTAAGGAGTCCCGCGAGAGGCATCGTTCCACTACAGCCGAGTATTTACGTCTTCTCGGGCCGGGCTGGGAGGCGGCGTCTACTAATGGCAGCCCACTTAGGGTAATTCAGGCTTGATTCCTCAAAGGGCCCCCCAGCGACGACCATCTGTTGCTCGCGGCTCCTGGCACTCCCTCCTCTCGCTCTCCCCGTCCCTGTTCTCCTCCCGCGTGCGCTACGACATGATATTAATTTTTCAAACGGTTTAGTCGCTGCCGCCGGGCGTTATTGCCTTCTTCAGGGAGTCCCAGCGTCCACTTCCTTCCCGCCGCTGTTCCTCTGATGGGGTCTTCTGCGGAGCCGCCCGCCCGTCGCTCCCTCCTTTCTCGTCTGCTTTCTCGTGTTGCTTTCAGTGTTTCGTTTTTTTTTCTCTTCTTTTCTTGTCTCCTTTTTTTTTGTGATATTACTTCCTTGGTAAAATATTGTTGTAGTTTTTTTTTTGTCTGTTATCACTTTAAGATTGTTGCTATTTTTTCATTGTATGACGTTCACCAGTTCGTCATAGTATTATTCTCTCTCTCTCTCTCTCTCTCTCTCTCTCTCTCTCTCTCTCTCTCTCTCTCTCTCTCTCTCTCTCTCTCTCTCTCTCTCTCTCTCTCTCTCTCAAAACACGTTCCTTCATATGCTGTATTTTTTCAGCACTTTCAAATCAAAACACTTTTCATTATTTTTTCCAGCACTTTTAAAATCCCAACTGAGCAATAATCTCATAAATCTCACCTACACAATAATCCTCTCACAGAACAAGCCAGGGAGGAGGAGGAGGAGGAGGAGGAGGAGGAGGAGGAGGAGGAGGAGGAGGAAGAAGATGAATCAAAATACATCTAAATTCTGTCCAAACATTAATTTCACAGGCAGGTAACACTCGAGTGCGGCGGCCAATGAACAGCACTCACTTGCATTACATCCTGTTTATTCATACTGGGAATTGGTGGCTGCCTGTTGTATACGCTGCACAAACATTTTCTTCACATGCCTGGAATATTACCTCTACCGGAGTGCCGCGTGGTGGTGGTGGTGGTGGGAGGTAGTGGTGGTGGTGGTGCCGGCTGCTGGCTGCATCCTGGAGGGGCAAGAAGTGAGAGTATTAATGTTATGTAGTAGTAGCTGGTGTAGGG
>NC_087164.1:16902422-16904922 GCF_035594125.1 Scylla paramamosain
ATGGGCTACTGAAGGATGTTTTTATGATTCTAGCGAAGGTTTAGTAAGAATTCTACGGCATCAGTGTAAAAACACCAATAAGAATCAGACTGACCACCGCTGTGGCATTTGAAAGAGAATCCTAATCTCAAAGCATTTCAGAATACGAACCCTTATACCGTCTTGTCCCTCAGTATGGTCCTTTTTTTCTAATCTGGTAACTTGTAACAATACTACTGTTCGTACTCATCGCCTCTACGTCAATACATGAATCATAATACTGTCTTGTCGCTGCTTCTGCACCTAGCAACTCGGGATGAGCGGGTATAAAAAAAAAAAGTTTGTGTAATGTCTCTCGGGGAAACCAACTCAATCAAACACAGGAGCCTCGAGGGGCGCCAGGAGTCAGGAGAACAGAGGTGGCGTGGTGGAGGAGCGGCGGCGAGGAGAGAGCTGGTTGCCTCCCTGGGGCGGAGAACGAAAAGTTAGGTATTGGAAATGGCTGAGGGGAACCAGAGTAGTCTTCCATGGGCCAGAGAGGGTAAGACAATAGCGAGCTTCTCAAAACACTGAAATTGCCATGTGAAGGTCAAGAATGGTGTACAAAACTGAATTAATTACAACTTCATTCCCCTTTCTGCGACCAAGCGAGAAATAGTTACTCGTGCGTTTCATGAGTTCCGCTATGCAAGTACGTTCATTAGTACATGACACACTTTTGAAGAAATGCTTTAATAACAATTAATATTTGACCTAAACTAAGAATTTGTGTGCATAAAAACATCGCGTGCTCTTAATTCAGAGTGAACGAAGTTCTGGGGTGGTGGCTGATTACAGTAGTATTGAGAGGCCACAAAAGGATAGCACGAGGCAGAGGCGGTGTTACTGTCACTGTGTTTTGAGCTTTTTGTAATGTGCAAGGTGAGATTTTTTCGATATGTGAAGAAATGCACATCGAGAAAATATAATTTTTATCTACATTTACTAACATACTGCTGTAAATAAAAATGGAGTGCGTACATTTGGCATGTAAATTTATTGCATTGCAATATTTCTGGTAACATATATCAGAGTTATTTCATCAGGTGGAGATTAATTTCTTTTGAATAGAGTTGCAAATACATATTTTTTCCAACAATAATGGTAGCCAAGCCTGGTAGCTATGTAATCAGTCGTAATTCAAATAAGTTAGTCACTAGCATTACATTCCCAATAAAATTTTCCAGCAAGTGTTTGCTCTTGTGGTCAGCAAAGACACAAAGCAATAAATGCAGACTCTTGAACCTCCCCGCCTCATGCCACACGTTATTCCCTCGGCGCCGCTGAATACAACGCTGCTGTATTTTGCCCGCAGCGTTTCTGAATTTGTCCTCTGCCGGCCTCTTGTTTCAATTTCTAGCGCCGCGTTATAGACAGTGTAAGAAAAACCCTGCAGCGGTGTTTCTTTCCGTATTTCCTCTTCGCGTGCCATCTTACAGAAGTAGGATGGGCACATCATGTCGACTGCCAAGCTAAACTGGATATAAATTTTTATCTTATACTCTCTTTGATGAACTGTTGGCTTACTTTTTTTTCTTTTTACGTATATCATTACTTTGTTTACCTTGACTAATTCAGTATACGACAAAGAAAGAAAGAAAGAAAGAAAAAAAGAAAGAAAGAAAGAAAAGAAAGCGGATGATGGGCGAGATCCTGTGCCGTGCATTGACTCTCTTCTCCCTTGCCGCTATAAAAACCATTAGTCGAACTTTATCACACACTGACATGTCAGTCAGGGAGAAGCGGAAAAAAATAAAAAAGATTTTATAAGTATATTTGTACATATTCAACTGTGATTTTTCTGCAGTATGTGTTTATGTGTGTGTGTGTGCATATATATATATATATATATATATATATATATATATATATATATATATATATATATATATATATATATATATATATATATATATATATATATATATATATATATATATATATATATATATATATATATATATATATATATATATATATATATATATATATATATATATATATATATATATATATATATATATACACACACACACACACGCACACACACACACACACACACATACACGTAATTGAAATTACTAAGTAAGATCGGGAGACTTAATTCATATCTAGTTTGGAAATGAATGAGACTAATGAGAATTCTCTCCCTTCTCTCTCTCTCTCTCTCTCTCTCTCTCTCTCTCTCTCTCTCTCTCTCTCTCTCTCTCTCTCCCTCCCTCTCTCTTTTCCTATCTATATATTTATTTACCTATCTATCTATCTATCTATCTATTTATCTATCTGTCTATTTATCAATCTATCTATCCATCTATCTATCTATCTATCTGTGTCCCTCTCCTGTGTGTCTGCCTCATTGCCCTCCATTAGCAAAGCTCATGGTGTCGTCAGCGTAGCCACACAGGGCCATGCACCACAAATCACTTCCCTCTTCCCTCGCTTCAGTTTCTTTCGCGCAGAGGGCCAAGTTTTCTCATAAGGA
>NC_087164.1:16914922-16934922 GCF_035594125.1 Scylla paramamosain
GTGAGGCTTACAGGGACGGTGGAGGAATGAGGAGAAGGCGGGCGAGAGGAGTAAGAGAGTAGTGGGGTCAGGAGTAAGGAGGTGATGGATGAGAATTAAGAAGGCTTTGAGTAAGGACTAAGGACGGTGGAAGAGTAATGAAGTACTGGGTAAGGAGTAAGGACGTAGTGGATAAGGAGTAAGAAGGCAGTGTGGGTGAGTAAGGAAGCGTTGTGGATGAGGAGTAAGAACCTAGTGAGTGGAGAGTAAGCAGGTAGCGGGTGAGGAGTCTAGGGTGGCGGGTCGCGCCGTCGATGCGGTGTACACACACTCAGATAAAAGACAACATTGATCCCTCGGCTTGTCCTGCACACGCTTGGCTGCTCAAGGGAAATGCGACCAAAGAACTCACTCACTGCCTTCATTCAGCGATGCCTCTGAATGCTGCTGCCACGCGTTTTTTGTAGACTGACTCTTTTTCATGCGTGGCGTTCACCTTTCAGCAACGACGCAAGTAACGCGGTAATCTTGCAGGGACCTAGACTTGTCTCCAAATATAGAGCGTCATTGTTGGCGGAAGAATAGCAATCTGTGTTTTCATAGAGATGTTTTTTGTCGTTTCTTATCCTGTGTTTGTTTATTCATTTTATCGTTTTTTTTTCGAGATATGTACAAGGAAAAGTTACAGTTACAGGCGTATTTTCGTGCATTCCGTACAATTTCTGTATGATTACTTCTACTTTTTTTCATTGTTAGGCAAATGAATAATTAGTATTTTCCTGAAGGTATTTGACATTTTGCAAATGATGTTTTCTTTTCCACTATTTTGATAAAGAGCGCATCACTGCTCAAAAAAAAAAAAAATAAAATCATAAGACAGACCAAGGCGAACAGATAAAAAAGAGTGATGAAAAAAAAAAAAGAGCAGTAAAATAGAATCCTCCTTGTGTAGATGTAATGGGATTCAACATGGCAATATCATTATTTTTCAGCCAGAGTTGTGCACCCATTTGATCGCAGGTAAATCTGAGGGGGAGGATCAGAATATACGGGTGAATCTTTAAAGAAAGGTGTAAAATACGGATAGATCTAAAAAAGAGTTTTATGAACAGCTCGGCAGAAAAAAAAAATAGTAAAGGGGAAGGTGAGATAAATAAAGTGCCAAGTGAATGAATGATGGGGATGGATGCCATTACATGTAACTCTCGGTTGCTGTTTGGACACACAAGACCATACAGAAATTAAAGACAAAGCCTGAATTTCAAAAACTCTTTGTTACAAAATGTAACAAGAACCTAACCCGGTAAAGGTTAAAAAAAGTGTATACTTGTGTATACACGAAGGACGTAGTATTACTTGAAAGCATTGTAAACAGTGAAAGAAAATATCATCCTGAGCATTTTTTTTTTTTAATCTTTTCGTGGATATGCATCACGCCACAACAACTGGATGGCTCCTCACATCAGCCTGCCTGTCAACACCTGCAGTCAAGAAGATATGAACGTTGTACTCTTGGGAAATAAATGTCATTTGTGTCTTGATGCAGCAGTAAGATTTATGTCATACTTAGTAAATATCTGAAAATTGTATCTGTGAGGAACTGTAAATTCATAAGATATTTACTTCAAAATTTAAGCGGTTGTTTTGAGGCACTCTGAAATATCACTAATAATAGATATAAAACACAGAGCCAGATCACAGCGATAATGGAGATACGACCTGTTACAATCATTACACATCGACATTTCTAGCCACTGGACTCTAACAGAACAGGTTGATGTGTGCTTTCTCTTGCAGTGATCACGTAAATCAAAAGTGTACATGTTAATAGTGTGTTTTCTATTCCGCCCGTCAATAAATGTTAACAAGCATTGCCAGAGTGACAAATGGCTGGCCGTAGCAGTATTGAACAGTACACCAAGACTTGCTTAGCTCAGTGTCGCGCGTGTATGGCCAGCTGTAATAAGTGACAGGATTCCTCAGTATTATTGTCCGTGTAAATTTACTTTCTATAAGCAGCTTAATTTTTATCTTTCTTCTCGTAACATTTATGGGTAAAATCCGAACATTCCTCTTACTTATGGTTAAGGTCAAAATTTTTGCTATTTATGTAAAGAAACTTAAATCGATCAATTATTTTTGTTAAGTTGCTCTGAATTCGTAACGGTGTGACTGCATTGGGACATCAAGATTCCAGGGGTCGTTCTGTTTATTTTAACTCAGCAAAGTTCACAGTGGTCTCCAGCTAAGTGCCGCTATCCAGCTATGCAACTGCTCTGTTATACTATAGAGTATTTTCATTCGTGGTGATTTTTCCTGATCGGAAACAATTAACTTTCCAGTATTTGGGTTGACTGGTAAATTTACTGCCGAGTTTAGTTACACCAATGTCTATTCTGCATTTGAGACCAAGAATGGTACTCCTGATGAAGCTGATGAAACATTTGTTTTTTTTTACAAATGACAATTACACACAGTTACAAGTAGCCTGTCCCCTACACCAGTTTAACATACAGAACATAGTCACTTCCGGTTCAAGACTGCAAGAACACAGTATCTTTAACAGTTCAGTTGCGTTACTAATATATATAATTATTTAAAGTGTTAAGGAATATATATTACTGTTCTCATTGTTGCATGTGAATATTCTATTGGAATCTCTGCTAACATAATTTTAAAACTCCATATTTGTTCTCTTTATTTTTTCCCAAGTGTAATATTTAATTCATATTGTTTGATCCATTTTTGTTGATGTGGGTGTTGTTAATTCATAGATGTTATAACTGTCTGCAACATTGTCACGGTTATCAGTGTTCCCATTACCAGCGTTGCTCCCGGTGTAACCACTATCAACACTCACGCTCATCACATTACTGTTATTGCCATTAATTACAGAATGAAATGAAATGTCGAACCAAAGTAATTGCTCAGTATGTTGGCAACGCTTTTCATGAGTTGGTAAGTTCCCTTCATAATAATTTAATGGCGTGAGGTCACTTCTTAATTGCCTATTACCATGTGAAATTATTAATCCCTGTCAACACGACTAATAATAATTATCAGATGTAGGATTATCTCTAACATATAATTTTCAGCCGACTTATACGTTTCTTTAACTTTACCTTACCGTTGTGCCGTGTCCTTGACGTTGGTGATCATGGAACACTACCTCGCCCGATCTTCTGCCTTTCTTAATAAATTATGTGCCCTCCTGTTGTCTTCAGTATCTCGTACCAAGCTGTTTAGGTATTTTAATTCGGTGTATTATCCCTCCATCTCTATCTCTTTTCCTTCAACTTTATGTGAGTTTTTCTTTCTCATATTATAAATTTACGTAATCTTTCGTGAGTTTTTGCCCTAAATGAGTGGTTATAGGAAGCGGCTTAAGTTTATCTATTTGTGTCCTATTATTCTTGAGCCGCTGAAGTGACCCCAACTCTCCATTGCTCGTGCTGCTGCTTCTCCCTCCCCCTCTTCCTCTCTCTCTCTCTCTCTCTCTCTCTCTCTCTCAACTGAACCATTGCCCAAGCCTTTAGGAAGTTCTGTTTTGTTTGTCTTTGCATCGTATATTTTATTTTCCTCATCAAAGTTGTTTACTACAGTCGACTTGATTTTTTCATAGATATTTCTTCCTTCTTGCTATTCTCTTACTGTTTGTTTAAATGTTTTCTTTTTGATCGTTTTCCACTACTAACATTTGTCGTCATAAACTATATTTTTTCTTTTTTTTTCTTTTTCTTTTATTCTTTTTTTTACTATCCACTTTATTTTTCTGACAGTGTCATGTGGACTTTGTCGCCTGGCGCTTCAATTAATTTACTCACTCTCTAACTCCCCTTAGCGAGATGTCCATATATCGTGTTTTCCTGAACCACCAACACCGTAATTCAGAACCCTCTTTCTTTGCCTAATTCTCGGAAAAGAAAAGAAAAACTCAGTATGGTTGTGGTGTTTGTCACGAATGTTTTGATCGTGCGACGCTGTACCACTTTTATCCATAACGTAGAGAGAGAGAGAGAGAGAGAGAGAGAGAGAGAGAGAGAGAGAGAGAGAGAGAGAGAGAGAGAGAGAGAGAGAGAGAGAGAGAGAGAGAGAGAGAGAGAGAGAGAGAGAGAGAGAGAGAGAGAGAGAGAGAGAGAGAGAGAGAGAGACTAATGCTTTTAGAAGCAAACAAAACGAAATTTCAAATACGATAGTAGTCAATGTGTGTGTGTGTGTGTGTGTACATTAGGTAAGGCTCCCTCAGCGAAAGTTACGTCGCCCTGTGAGACTGAAGGCCAAGAATAACTAAGGGGATCAATGCATTCTTGAAGATTACATATTCGAAGGCGACACGCAAGCCTGCCAGTACCACCACCACCACCACCACCACCACCACCACCTTCCCCTCCTCCCTGATGCACGCCGACGATGACGCTGAAGAATAAGAACGAAAACTTCCACCTCAGAGTTTATGATTCTCTTCTCTCATATATTTTGTACTGTGTCCTGTATTTCAGTCCCCACCCCCATTTATTTTCTGTTCCTTCCTCCCTTACGTTCTTAAGTGAAATCGGAAAAGCTCCATAAGTGAAGAGTAGTATTGATTGTACTTACCTACAGGAATATTTGATGGAACTTTTATTCGTTTTTTACCTCTTAACCCTCAAGAGTGGAAGTTATATAAGAGTTGACCGCTTAAACATTCCTAAGTATGGGTCGGGAAGTGAATGACTGAAGTGACGCTGATGACAGTGAAACAGCACTAAATGAAGTGTTGCTTGTAGGGAAGTTGAAGAAGAGGGATGGTCTGACTGAGGGGCGACGTGTTACTTCGAAGAATTTTGTCCATGAAGTGCGTATGAGAAACGTTAGTGGGGCGAGGCGGGATTCGGGAAGTAGGGAACTAAACAAGCTGAAGATAAGTGTGACCAGTGTATAGACTTCAAGACTAGAGGTTAATCTGGTGCTACGTGATCAGAGTGACGTCAAACATTAACGCCATCATTTAAGAACATAAAAACATAAGTAATAAAGGAAGCTGCAAGAAGCCACCGGGCTTACACATGGCAGTCCCTGTATGAAATACACCTACCTATTTCCACCTATTATCCCTTTCCATAAACCCGTCTAATCTTCTCTTAAAGCTGCCTAATGTGTTAGCACTAACAACATGGTTACTGAGTCCGTTTACAACTCTAATTGAGAACTAATTTCTTCCTATCTTTTTCTTAAACCTGAATTTTTCAAGCTTGAACCCGTTATTTCTTGTTCTATCCTGGTTGCTGATCCTAAGAATTTTGCTTACATCCCCCTTGTTATAACCCTTATACCATTTAAAGAATTCTATCAGGTCCTCTCTTAACCTACGTCTCTAAAGCATGTAAATTTAACAGCTTCAGTCTCGCCTTGTAAGAAATAATCCTCATCCCCTGTATCCTTTTAGTCATTCTCCTTTGTACTGATTCTAATAGACCTATATCTTTACTGTAATGTGGGTACCAGAACTGCACAGCTAGTCTAGATGAGGTCTGACTAGCGCCAAATATAACTTTAATATTACTTCGGACCTTCTAATTTTAACACTCCTAAAAATGAATCCTAATACCCTATTTGCCCTGTTTCTGGCCTCTATGCATTGCTTTCCTAGACGGAGTTCAGAGCTAACTATAACTCATAAATCTTTTTCATACCCTGAACCTACCAGAGTTTCGATGTTTATTGTGTATACCTACTGTGTGGGTTTCCTCTACCTACGCTAAGTACTTTGCATTTGCTGATGTTAAACTGCATTTGCCATCTTTCCGTCCATTCATTCATCCTATCTAAATCTGCCTGCAAGGCGATTGCATCCGATTGTGACCTAATTAATCTATCTATCTTTGTGTCATCCGCAAATTTACTAACATCACTACTAATTCCACTATCCAAGTCATTGATATATATTAAAAACAACAATGGCCTTAATACTGATCCCTGCGGCACCCAACTAATTACATGACCCCACTCGGATTTAGAGCCGTTTATTACAACTCTTTGTCGCCTGTCGTTTAGCCATGACCTTATCCAGCCTAACACCTTCCCATCTATCCCGTGTGCCCTAACCTTTCTCCGGAGCCTCTGATGGGGTACCTTGTCAAACGCTTTTACTAAAGTCCAGATATAAGATGTTATAACTATAGTCATTACTATCATCATTATTATCACCAATTATCGTTTCGCCTCCCGCCAGTGCCCGCGAAGTGAATGGCACACAGGCTGCATTCTGGCAATAAATAATTCCTTGATTTATGTTTTCTGTGCAACTTGTTCTGTGAAGTTTGAATTGAGTGCATATTCTCAAACTTACAGGTAAAAATCATCGTGTCATTTGTATGTGACAACACAAGCTATCGTGTCATTTGTACTCGTATATGACGGCAAACACACACACACACGCACACATACACACAACAGTCGCAATGCAGTTTTCATAATCTAAGGGTGGTCTTCATGCATTTTCTGGTAACTTTTTTTTTCTTTTTAAATAATAATGTATACATTGATTGGGCAGTAGCGACATTGAGCAATTGTGTCAGGGTTGAACAGAGATTGGAGTAAAAGGAAACTTATTATAATCTGTATAATACTGTACTCATTATTGACAGCGTGCCCCTGTGGCGCAATCGGTTAGCGCACGGTACTTATAGACAGTGTTCGCTGCTGAGCCATGCCGGGGTTGTGAGTTCGAGCCTCACCAGGGGCAGTTGTTTTTGTGAGAAGAGGATGTGGGTGAGTTTCATATAGGAATTTCCACGTGTAGGCCTACTGTCTTCCTGCATCTTTTCTTATATTTTCGTGTTATTGAATTTAATGATGGGAAATGTACCTTGTTTCATTTGTAATGCTGTTAATTTGAATAACTGATGAATTAATGTGAAATCAGCCATCTGCATATACAGATGAGTAGCCGGGGTTGAATTCCTGATAGGAGTCCCAAGACACAAGAGAGACACGTGCGCACTAGAACCGTTTCTTGAGTTGTGACGTAAAAAAGATACAGTAAACTATCTTTGTCAAATCAAATATTTTGTCTTGGTACAGTGTGATGTTGTACGTCGTGATGTGCTGTGCAGTGTAGTGTAGTTAGCATAATGTAGAGTATTTTGGTGTGGTGCAGTGTGATGTATGGCGTGCAGGGCTGCTGTGTAGTGTAGTGTAGTGTAGCATAGTGTAATGTATGTTCGCGTGGTACAGTGTGGTGTGGCACGGCGTCCTCATGGTGACACACCCGACTCCAAGAGTCGGGTGTGGCATGGAGTCCTCATGGTGCCTTTATTGCTCAAACTATGCGACGCTCTTTAGTCTTATATCCCGAAGGGGAGATTACACTTAGGTGAATGTGCCTCCGGAGACCACCTCGTCTTGCTGTCCCGTGCCTGCCTCACTGCACACACTGCCACTCCCCTCACAGCAACGACCTGCCACGCTTCACCCCACCTGTCCAACTCAAATTTACCTGTCAGCGGCTCTGTGTCAGTTGTTGGATTAATTAACGCACGTGGAGGCAGATCAGATGAAGATGATAATAGTGGAGGGGGAGATACAGAGAAGGGGAAAGGGAAACAGATTGCTGCCTCATGAAAGGTTAGGATGCAATACTGAAGGATCGCAGGAAAGGCACTGAAGGTGATCCATTTCTCTTCTGTTCAATGTAAGGAAAGTGCATGGAACGACATGACATTTTAGAGGTAGACTGCAAGGAAGAGGACATTTAAGGTAATCTTACTCTTTGTTTATTTAAAAGGTCAAGATGTGGTATTTCTTTGAACGACTTGCTTAATCCTTTCGTTGCCGGATAGTTTTTCCCATAATCACCAACAATTTTAGAGAAATTCAATCTTGTACTAGAAACTCTTCGATAATTCTGTATCCTTAAAAAGACAAAATTTATTTCCTACTCTCTCTTTTTCTGTCCATACAAACAATACTTTACAGTGATCTATTTTTTTTTTAAATGAAGGATGGTCATAGCAGTAAAATGGTTGAGAATAATAGTTCATACAATAGCTGGTAAGGTGTGTGTGCATGCAGTTGTTTGCCATCAAGTCAGCGATGTCATAGCTAGAAAATAAGATTCTTTGACGAAGGACACAAAAATATCTCACACGTAATTATGCATCGAAAACTGTGGCTTGTTTAAAAATGTATATGTATAGAGCACTTCCATATTCCCTTTGTTAAAAATGGAACTTCAAAGAAATGAGTGGTAAGACGAGGCTCACCACTCTTTTTCATCATAAATGCAGAGAAAAACGTCCTTGTCTTTTACATGTCCTACTTAGTCAGGTCCTTTATTTATTTACCAGCAAAAGTTTTTGCCCAGTCTTAGCGCATCTTTTTTTTTTTTGTTTTAATCTTTTTTAATAACTCCATCATTCTTCAGAACTCGTCTCTCTCTGGTTCTCCCACACAGCCTTCGTGACGCCTTCCTCCCTTGCTGTTGCTGCACAAACCTTCATCAAAGTTCGTACATTTCACTGATCGTCAGAAATGTACGGTCCATTACCGCTCAGTGGCTCAGACGGCGATGTCAGTAAGGTGTTTTGACTCAGAAGACTAGTGCTTCACCTTGTGTCAACGAGCATTACCCCTTTGTACTTTGCCAAACAAGCATAAACACTGCACTCCCTCCCTCCCTCCACACACACACACACACACACGCACACACAATGCAGGCAACACACACACGTAAATTGGTCACTTGAGACAAACGTGAATGGAGGTTAATCGCTGTGAATGTTTAACAGGGAACGCTGATGCTGGCACGGTAATGTGGCGCGAGCGGAGGCAGGTAATGACTATGTCGTGACAACAAAAAGTGCCCGACAGGTGAATCCGGCCAGTTCCTCAGAGAGATGTACATGCAGGCGGCAATTGCATGCTAGCCGCTGATTGCATTATGATCGTCCTCACATTTATTTTGTAAGTGCGCTCATAATTGCGTTATTTCCTGATCACATTAACGCGGTTATGCTCCGACACACACACACACACACACACACACACACACACACACACACACACACACACACACACACACACATGATCGCGTGCCGCCAGACCTTAACAATCAGCACGTCCTCTCATCCTGGAAGCCCCCGCCGCTCCCCCCTTTAGTCTTCCCATAAAGTCATCCTCCAGAGTGTTTATCGCGTCGCAGTGAATTGCCGCCATCGATGATAGACTCCCCCGTCACCGCCTTCTGCTGCAGGACCAGTGCCGCGTATGACCGGAAATCACAGACCTCAACAACACCTGTAATAAGAGGACGCCACCACCAAAGCCACAAAGGAATGAGCGTTTAGAGAAGTGGTGAGTCTGTCCGCAGAATGTTTGTGTTTTGGAAGAAGGCAGCGGAGAGGGTGGGGAGCTGTGATAGTGTGTTCTGCGTGCAAGTAAACTTCTAATTTTAGTAGTAATAGTTAATACATGGTAAATAGTAGGTAGTGAATAATGATGAGTACTAAATGAAAGAACTTACCATTTTCTAATGCTCGTAATACGCTGAAGAATATATTTGCATGTATTTTTTATGCATTTATTTATTATTACGATTTTTTTAAAGATCCGTGTCGTTGAGTTTATTCCGTTTATTCCGTCCCCTCCCCTCCTCCTTGCCAAGGGGTCCCCAGTACAGTAACTTCCCAAGATAGGGTTGTTAGGAGGCGTGTGGGTGTTACTCGGCCACTCAGTTGAAAAATGACCACCTTCCGTCGGGACTCGAACTCGTGTCATTGAGTCCACCACGTCCTAATGCTGACCACTCGGCCGCCGCTAGAGTAGTTGTATGTGATTGTTAGCGACGAGTATTTCAAACATTACACGAGCGTGAAATCTATCTACCTATCTGTCTATCTATTTATCTATCTATCCATCTATCCATCGATCTGTCTACATCTTATCTGTCTGTCTACCTATCTGTCGATCTGTCTGTTTCTCTGTCTTTGTCTACCTATTTGTCTGTTTATGTATCTATCTTTCTATTTATCTATCCATCTTACTATGTATCTGTCTTTCTATCTATCTATCTGTCTATGTATCTTTCTTTTATTTTTTTTCTTTCTTTCTTCTCTTCTTTCTTTTTCTTCTTTCTTTCTTTCCTTCTTTCTTTCTCTCTCTTTTAGAATTTTCACGTGCTAGACTCCTGCATGTTTGAATTCATACGTATCTTTTTTTTTTAACTCCTCTCACTGGATTTTTAGTTTCCAGCACATAATCCGCAAAGCAACACCGACAACACTAGTTACTTTAAAACTAAATAACACTCAGGTCGAAGCAATACCAACATGGAAGTGAATTACAAATAAAAAAAAAAAATATATATATATACTAAAGGAACTTCATCGCAAATCACAAATAACTCTCGTATCGAACGTAAACCAGTGTGAAAATGAATTACAAATAAAAACACACCAAGGAAACTACATAAAAAAAAGAATAAATAAAAATGCAATAGGACCCGGTTACATTATTAGTTCATGTTACGTTTTTAATCAATATAACACATGTAACGCAGTAGGTGTGCTTAAATTTTTCATTGTGTTATTAAGAAGAAGCTGGATATCCTTGCACTTGAGATTTATGATGTGCAAAGAATCAATACAGACACAGTGTCGATGAGGTGAATAATTGATGGCGCCAGAGAGAGAGAGAGAGAGAGAGAGAGAGAGAGAGAGAGAGAGAGAGAGAGGGCGCTTATGAATCAATCAGTAGACTGTTACTGTTGTTCACTGAAGTATTGTTTGGAGTGAGAAGCGTTTGGGGACGAGGTGCAAAAAAAGTAAGCTTCTGGCTCCTCCACAGTTGCTGCTTTTACCCTTTCTCTGATGGACAATAATTTCCTAAAACTCTTTTGCATATTTATTTTGGTATTACAGTCTTTTGAACAGTTTTGTAGCCTAGAAAATTCAAAATTAACCCCTTAGTCAGTCTCTCTCTCTCTCTCTCTCTCTCTCTCTCTCTCTCTCTAAGCGGAGAAATATTAAACCCTCCTAGTTCCTTCGGTTTTCGTACGAAGCCTGCACTTCTGCTGCCTTAAAAACGTCTGCATTTTTCCTGCACCAAGTTTTTATCACATTCTTATTTACCAGAGTGTAATGCTCCTCCTGGAAAGTGTATTGATGGGTGTCATTTATTATTAATTTGCGCGCTATTCCCGTAATGAAAATGTCCGTACCTTTTATAAAGATTACCTTCGACAGTGTGTAGATATTTTTGTATTGTTTTGTCAGGCGAGGGGACCAGACGCGCAGTGGCGGCGAGAGTATAATAGCGCTGGCATCCACTTTGACTGGCTATCAAAGAAGGCTTCCCGCGGGATACAATGAACCCTTACCTGAGATATTGACATGTTATCGAGTTCCTTGTCAGTGTTGCCCATGCTATACCCGGCCTCTCTCCTCCCTCTTTCTCTCTCTCTATCCTCCCTCCACTTCCTTATCCTTCTTCCAGCTGTGCGGCTTACCATTTCTCCCTCCTCGACCCTTGCACCTTCACTGTTTCGCCCTCACTGCTCTGTCGCTCTTCACTGCCCCACACGCTGGGTTATACACCCTCCTCCCCTGGCCTCCTCCCCGCCATTCCCCTCCCTCCCCTTCACGCCCTTCACGGCTGAGTCCACAAACTCCTCGCCTGCATGCATTACTGGCAACTCCAACTTTTAGAAATAACGACGAGTAACCTATACCGAAGGTTAAAACTTTGGAGTGAACGTACATATATATTTTTTCATAGGATGTTCTCCTGATAGACTGATATTCTTTGTTTCAAGATATACTGGTTAAGTGTTGCGTTGAAAAGTTTTCTTTTTGTTGATTCGAGTCACAAACTTTTGTTCTGAGTTTTATGACTTTTTCTCATTGGCTACTCTCTTGTTTCTTCTCTGTTTTCGTTACCCAATGATATACAACTATCCGCACGAAGAGTTCTCAGCTCAAAGATGAAAAACAGGAACCTAAGCCTTTACTGGAGCGATAAAGTACAGTGGTACTCGTGCTCTTCACGCAATGTTAGTTTCGGTACAGTTAGATGTGATGCATTTTCCTCACTCCTTGACTGTAGTCTTTTCTCCAGGACGAATATAGTGTGTACCAAGGTAAAGGAAGCTATTTTTATCATGGTGTGTGCTTAGCTTTACACGCGCGGGACACACCGAGTGGAGTGGTGTGTCTGCTTTAAAAAATAAGGGTGAAAATACGTTATATTAGAAGAGGCGGCGACCCAGTATGGAGAAACTCGCGACAAAGTACTGGATGGAGACTTTACCTTGAAGAGCAGTGATGTAAAAAATCATTATTACAATAGTTTCCTCTGTTTCTTTTATGCCCAAATTCTCTCGCATGATGTAGCTGCCAGGTATCTGTTTTTACGCGTAAATCCAAATAGAACTGACTATTCTGGCTTTTAAATACAGGTGATGTGGGAATTTGCCTAAAACAAAGGAACAGAAGAAAACCGGCCAGTAGCCCCTTGACATTTCTAGTACATAGGATTATTAAGTTTATAGATCACGCGTGTCAAGTTTGATGAATAGGAATATCATGGTTTGTGTTCAGACTCACTGTATATTTGACTCTGACAACGATTTCAGCTATTTCATTACGCTATTTCATTATGGAACATTCCCCGGATATTTTTTTCCCTTAAGAAGTTTACTGTAATCCGCTGAAATGGACGAGGAGGAAATTAATCAATGCTGTCTTAAGGTGCGATTGGTAATTTTGTTCTTCTGACGAACCTCATCGAGTTCAACAATATACCATTTAGAATTACCAGTTCGATAATCTATTGATGGAGTTTTGGCGCTGCAGGTGTGGGTCATTACGGCTATCAGTCTGCTTACAATCCAAGGTTCATTTGTTCAGGCACTACGTTCCCTTTTATGTGAGTTATGATGAAGGTGAGAAATTATGAACATACTCGTACCTAACACCACCGACACACTGCCTCTGGTGCGATGTGGTTAGAGTGACAAGTGACCATATTCGGTGAAGGTTCGTTGTGTCCCTCGGTGTTCCTGCTGCTTGCTGTCAAGAGATGATTCTTCATATATTATGTAATGTGACTCCTCTCTCGCAGAATTTAGAAATAGGTCAGCTAGCGGTGTTATAATAAAAATTATAATAATAATAATAATAATAATAATAATAATAATAATAATAATAATAATAATAATAATAATGATGATGATGATGATGATGATAATAATAATAAAATAATTACATTAGCCCTAATAATAATAAATGAGGGGATTGAAATGGTGATCAAGGACTGAGAAGAGCACAGAATGTTCCAATAATAATGAATATGATCATGTATAATAATGAGTTTCAAACAAGGGACTACTGCTCTGGTTGATCAGCATCTGGACCAAAGCTTTATCTTACAAAACACACGCATGCTTATCTACAAAACTTCTTATACAAAATAACGCACACAATGGCTGATACTCGGTTAGTGATCAGCCCGCTGTTTTTTTAGAGATATTAGCGTGTTGTGGTGTCAGCGGGGAATTATAAGACAACAGGTGACCATGGCGCTGGTGGTGGAGTAGGTGTTTCCCGAATTATTCTCGAAGGACTTCGCGGTGCTTTGAAGTCACTCGCAGGCAGGTCTCAGTCAGTCACATTTAAAAAGAGAAATAGGAAGGAACTGGTTCTGATATGGACTGGTAGATGATGGAATGGACCTAGTAATCAGGCTGTTAGTGCTGAGTCATTAGGGAGCTTTAAAAGAAGATGGGACAAATTTATGGATGTGAATAATAGATAGAAATAGGTAGGTAGGTACAGGGACTGCCACGTGTAAGCTCGATGGCTTTTTGCAACTTTCCTTATGTTTTCATGTTTGTATGTGTTGTAAAAAAGAGACAGACTACTGAAACAATAATAATTTGTTCCATTTTGTGTAAATGTTCGTGTGTTAGAGACTACTTCAGCATTCTGGACAGTGGTGTGTGGTGAAGGGGAAAGGTGATGTTGGTAGAAGATTTGGGTCGAGACACGGAGGCTTTGACAGGTGGCGGCAAAGAGACTGTTGATCTCAGCTCCCAGGCGAGGGGATAAGTGGCGCGTGCAGGGAGAAGGCAGGAGTGCTGTTGAGACCACAGGCAGCTTTGATTTTGGAGCACCACTGTGGCCTGCTGGAGGAGGTGTGTCTTGTCTGGGTATCAAATGGTCTTGGCTGCCTCAATCTCCCTAATGACTCTGTTCCCGACTCTCTGGAACTAGGCAGGATCCATGTAGAGCAGGAAAAGGCGCCACTTTCATCACCAAGAAAAGCCGATGGCCGAGTGGTCAGCGGACTACTTGGCCCGTCAGAAACTGGAGTTTTTTTTTTTCTCTCCCTTGTGCTAAGTGGTGGAGGATCACTCACGTTCTACCATCAGTTTTGTTTTCGATTACGATTGCATCAGAAATTGACATGAGCGTCTGTAGAATGGAGGTGGTGATGATGGTGAACACACACACACACACACACACACACAACAACAAAGAGAGCTTACTATCAGTCTGTCATAATAATCACTCACCAGTACTTACTATGTGGGTGCTGCCTCTTACTTTTCTTACTCGTACTCCTCTGCCCACTCCTGCATCTCGTCTTCCTGGCCCTCCGCCCCTGCCTGCCTCCCTTCCCCCGTCCTTGTCTCCCTGCCTGCCTCCCTCCAGCATCGGCGCCCTCCAGCTCTCCGTGTTTTGTTATCAAAAGTCCTCCGCTAAGCTCCTGAATTGACACGACTTTACAACGAAAGTTTTAATCTTGCCTCAACACGGCTCCCATTAAGGAGTTTTTACGGTGGTGGCTGGCTGGTTTTAGCGTGCCTTCCCCGCTCACCCGCCCACACCCTCCCCACACCCTCGCACACACTCCCAAACATAAATACGGCGGCGTTCTGCATCTGACAAAAATTTTACTCTCTATATTACGTGGCGCAGCGGCTGGTGTAGCTGAAGTAACATGTAGCAAGTAGGCTTTCTTTGTTATTGTAAGAGTATGCCAGTGCCGTGTCGTGGTGAAACGTATTAGCTTCTCTCTGTATATTACACTGGAGGAGAGGTTAGTAGCTCTAAGCTTAGGTCTACTTGATTAAGCCTCCTGGAATCTCTTTGTTTACATGGACGTGACAATCCAATAAACAAACATCGTGCGGGTTTCATCTTTGTGTGTGTGTGTGTGTGTGTGTGTGTGTGTGTGTGTGTGTGTGTGTGTGTGTGTGTGTGTGTGTGTGTGTGTGTGTGTGTGTGTGTGTGTGTGTGTGTGTGTGTGTGTGTGTGTGTGTGTGTGTGTGTGTGTGTGTGTGTGTAAAAGTCCTCAAAGCTTTTTTCTTACTTTGCCTCTGACTTGACCCTACTCCTACAAAAAGAAATGAGAAAATGAGAAAATCTGCACAATAATAACTGTGATTAACTCATCCACTCGTATAATTTAGCATGTTCTATTCATGGATGTATTTCTCACAGCAGTCCTGGTTGACCCACCATCACCACCACCACCACCACCACCACCACCACCACCACCACCACCACCACCACCAGCGCGACTCCAGCTCCCAAAAATATTCAAGGATGACATGCACATATTATATCCTGCACTTTATTTTCTTTGTTATTTCTGTTGGTTGTTAATTTTTATTACTTCTTTTCATTCTCACACCTTAGATTTCCTTCGATTTAACTATTTTCTTATTGTTTCGTAACATTTTCATTTACTCATCGTATTCCACATTATCTGTTTAACTTTTGTTTTTATTTACAATCTTCATCTCTTCTTACATGCCCTCTACTCTAACCTCTTTCTCTTACTTTCGGTTCATTCATGTAGCCTTTTCATTCTTATTTCACCTCTCTTTTCTTTCTTCGTGTTCCTTCCTCCTTCCAGTAAACCAGTCGGCCTCATCGTTTCATTTGCTCTTAGGTTTCTTTTTTCTTTTTATTGTTTCATCGCAGTTCAGAACTTTTACTACCCTCCCCGCCCCTTTCTCTCTCTCTCTCTCTCTCTCTCTCTCTCTCTCTCTCTCTCTCTCTCTCTCTCTCTCTCTCTCTCTCTCTCTCTCTCTCTCTGGTGTCTCATCCATGTCACCGTGAAAGATTAATAGGCAGATCCTTCAAACGGGCAAACTTTAACAAATCAATGATCAAGGAATTTTGTAGTGGTTTAGAAAGGTACGAATTTTTGTTTTGTTTTGTTATGGAGTAAAGTTACGAGAGAGAAAAGAAAAGGATGTGGATTTTTTTCTTTATTCCTTTCAACTTTTCTTCAGTTTGAGTTTATCACAGACAAATTTAGTTGCATTTTCACACTTCGCGAGGTATTTTTAGTTTGTTTCTGTGTTTTTCTTTTTTTTACGGTCTTATAAATTTTTAAGTTTGAATATGAAAGTTTATGATTATTATTGCCACAAAGCATGCTAGGATTTCGATATTGTAAAGAAAGTTTAAGAGTTTAGTAGAAAAGAAGTGCATCCAGAATTATAAAAAGAAAAAAAAAAAGAAAAAATAGAAAGAAAAAGTGATGGAAAGAAAAGTTTTGTGTAGTCATGAACTTTGACTCTTGCCACACACACACACACACACACACACACACACACACACACACTAGCTGAAGAGACTATGATAGATACTTTTTTGCATTTAATTATATTTTTTATTCTTTTATTTACGTAAGGCAAATTAAAGTCTTCTACCGTTGTCTAAGTGGCAATGAGTCGTTGCTTCTTTGTGAGTCTTGCTTTGGAATCTTTTAGCACTTGAGTGATATATATATATATATATATATATATATATATATATATATATATATATATATATATATATATATATATATATATATATATATATATATATATATATATATATATATATTTTTTTTTTTTTTAGTGTATCTTTAGTCTTATTTCTTATCAACTCATCCACTGTCTTTCAACATATTATTCCTTACTCAAAGATTACTGTAAAATATTTATTTGTGTTCTATAGTAACTTCCGAACATCATATTGTTAGATACTGAAAAATATTATCTTTTTAATTCCCGCTTTTCTTTTTGCATGTACTTGTAAGGATTTCGTGCCATTTTTGTGTTATGAAGTTACATATTGCAGTGAAATGTTTTAAGATGTGAATGGTGGGTATAACTCAGCCAGCTACCGGAGATGAGGGATTAAAAGATTATTGTAGCTAAAACCACGTATCTCTGCTGGGGTTACGAGAGAGCGCCAACAAGTAACGAGAAAAAAGACACCGCCGTGAACCAGGATTCAACTTGTAACCTTTTAGTTGTAAAGAGAACACATCAGCCTCAAGGAATGAGCGATGCCAGCTGAAGAAAAAAAAAAAATACCAATCACAGGGTAAACGATTGGTATACGAGTATCAGTTACTTTCAGCAAGAAAATGTTCATGAAATGTTTTGAGTGTCACAAGATTCACACTGTCACCGTCAACAGTTACTGTTGTCCCTCATCATTGCAGCCTATGACATCTGTGTGCCTGGTGGCAGCCAATACTGAACTGCGAAGTGATGAATAATCGTACTGCTTGAGACATCCGTCTCCCTATAATTCGTTTTTTGTTGTTGACCAATTTTTTTTTTACATAATCAAGAGAATTTACTTACAACTAGACTGAATATTATGTAACGATTATTATAGTAGGTAAATATTTCATGTACTGTCCTGATGCGTTATAGGAAATTGAAATATAATAAAATGCTTCACCTTTCTGTGGAACATCGAAGCCATGCGTATAATTCAGTACGATTTAATAATAAGGCGTTGGATTATTCCTATATTTAAAGAGCAATTTAGAAGTATTGATTATTAGAGGGGTAATAATTGAGTACCATTCTTTTCTGGCAGTTAGGTAAATCAGTACAAGTCGTCAGTTGACTAACAAGTAGTTGGTAGTGGATGCGAACTTAATTAACTGGATTTTATCGTGCAATTCTGTAAGCAAGACGACTTGGGTGCACATTTCTTAAGATAGCACGGTGTTTTGGCGAAATAGTGCTGAAGAATCGGTGGCGCCGGTATCCTTTGAGGAGGAGGAAGAAGAGGTCGACCAACCACACCCTGGACCTTCCACTTCATATTAAGGTATACAATTAGGTCAGGTTTGGTTTGGTTGTCCTTAAAAAGGGTCCAGGGGGCGCGAAGCTCCTCCGGTTAGGCGTAAGTAAGGTTAGGTAAGACTACGTAATGTTAGTACCCTTATGGGGGTCCAGGGGTGTTGAAGCCCTCACGGTTAGGCTAGATTAGGATAGGTTAGTGACCTTAAGCGGGATCCAGGGGGGCGTTAGTTTAGGTAACGTTAGGTATTTTAATGTTCTTAAGGGGGATTCCAGAGGGGCGGTAAAGTTAGGCTAGCTTATGTTAGGTGAAGTTAGGTTAGGGATCTCGTCCTTAGAGTTTTTCATGAATATCCAAATCTGGCCCAGTTTGCTTTCCCCTGCCAAAAACCCCACTTTCCGCGTCCCCACTCCGAAAACCTCCGATTCCCCAGAGGTTCCTCAAGCTTGTGGTAGAGGGGAGGAGGAGTGTGCCAGAGAAGTTATTGTTTACGATAGTTTTTTTTTTACTTTGCTGTTGGACACTGACATGATTATATAGTATAGGTAATTACTGTAAAGTACGTCTGTAAAAAATTAGCCAACTCCCTCTTGCAGTAAACTCGCAAATCCGCGTTGAAATCAGAGGTGCCTCCGAGAGCCCAAGTCCACAAATTGTGAATAGGTACAGTACGGCTCCTTTCACACACCGAACCCTGGAACACTTCCTTTGTGCCTCAGGAAGTAGTTCATGTATAGGTAAAATATATAAAAAAAAAAAAATCCTTTTTTTTTTTTTTTTTTTTTTTTTTTGGTCCGTACGTAACCTCAGCTCGTTCATTCTATCGAAACTTTTGAACGATGAGCATTTTTAAGAGTAGCTGTAATAGCGGATGGGAGCAGAGTAGTAATGCGCAGTAACAGAGGCAGTAATAGAAATGGTCGTAGTAGTAGTATTAATAGTTGTAATATTAGTAGTAGTAGTAGTAGTAAAATTTTAAATAAAGGATGTGTTGAGGTGATAATGACCAACAAACACTTAATGATAACGTTACCTTCAAGGTCGAAATGAAAGGAATGGTAATTGTACAAAGCCACAGACTTTCTCAGTGCTTGACCAATACGACCTTGCTTCCCTTCTCCTCCTCCTCCTCCTCGAACAATGTCTAGGTCGATAGTTATAGATTCATTAGTAATCACATTCATGATGACAGTGTTGCTATAGTTTTTCACCCTGTTGCCAAAGTAAATAACAGCCGCGGGAACGTGCAGCCGTAGTATCAATATTCAGGGAAGAATGCACGTGTTTACATTCTTGCAGCCCATAAACACTCACATGTTCTGCTCCGTGTGTTATTACCCCCGCTGTGCTGCTGTTCATGATAAGGCGTTCATTTCAACATAATGGGAGGGGAACTGACACAAAATGCACGTGATTCTGTTCTTTTCATCCATAAACACAGCCACTAATCTTGCCAGGTGTGTTATTACTGTGGTTTGTATAGTGGGACTTATTGCAAAATGCTGCAGGAAGTACTAGATATGCAGACTGGCACAAAATATTCATGGTTCTGTTCTTCTCATCCATAAACACAGCCACTCATTTTGCTAGGTGTGTTATTACTCCGCCTGTGTTACAGTTTGTATTCTGGGGCACATTACAAGGTCCTGGAAGAGGGACAAGAGGGAATATGAAAATAACTCTAGCCTTCCAGTGTCAAGTGTTTGTATGTCAACATTACTTCAACATCCTTTATTTTACAATTCTACTACTACTACTACTACTACTACTACTACTACTACTACTACTACTACTACTACTACTGCTACTACTACTACGCTATGAAAGAAACAGCAGTGAAATTAATGACCCGAATGAATCCAGACCTGACCTAACCTATCCTCGCCCTCAGATGAAAACGTTAATGTTATTTCAGCATTATCCAGGACTAGCTAT
>NC_087164.1:16937422-16972422 GCF_035594125.1 Scylla paramamosain
TTTGAGAATGGCTATTAATACGAGATAATTCAGTTAAGTCCCTCAATAACTCCAAGGGGCGGGAAGTTAAGGTGGTGGTCCGGGGGGCAATGAGCTTGGGCCAGGGTAGTTAAGAGCCCTTCTAATAACGTTGTTTAAGGGTGGTGGCGGTGAGGAGGGAATGACAGCTTCCCCTCCTGCATAAGACAGGCCAACTAACTCAATGAAGGTGAAATTATCGTCAAACTAATCGCTTTACGGCCTCGTTACTGACCAATTCGAAGGGGGGTGACTGGTGGTTATTGCTAATTTGAGAAGGTTATGTGATGAAATCGGATTAAAGTAACGTTAGATTGCTGGATTTCACTACCACGGAGTTCCACGTCACTCAGGATTGGGGGAAGATTGGGTTTAGATTTGTCTCCCGGTTTTAATTCTGATGTGAGATGATTTTGAGCTCTGCGATTCGGGTGGTGGAGTAAATGACCGTGGATGATTATAGGGTTAGGTCAGTTATTGTTATGTTATGTTGTTTTAGGTTATGTTATATTAGGTCAGATCAGTTTGTCAGTGCAGGTTAAGTAAGGTCAGATTAGGCCAAGTTAGATCAGTTCAGGTCATGTCAGATCATGCAAGGTTATGTCAGTTCATGTTAAGCGAGTCATGTTTGGTTAGGATACCTTATCTTACCTCACCTCACCTCACCTTACCTTACCTTACGTCACCCCACCTCATCTTACGTCACCTCATATCACCTTACCTCACCTTACCTTACCTCACCTCACCTTACTTCACTTCACCTCACCTCACTTCACCTCACCGTACCTAATCACACCTCATCTAAGCTGATCAGACGCAGCCAAAGCTAACCAAGTGTAGCGGCTGTGACTGATGTTCATGCACTTTACCTTATCCACCGAATCACACACAGGCTGAATTTGGCAAGTGAAATAAAGGGTAGGACAGCCCCTGCTTATTTCATCCGTTAGTCCAGTGTGCAGGTGTTAATTATCTTCCGCTGCCTGCCTGTATCCTGGCGACTATCGAACCGAAATGGAAGCACCTGGCAGAGAGGCGATGGAGGCGGCGGCGGCGGCGGCGGCGGCGGCACCTGCATGGGGCTCGCAAGGAAGGTCAGCTTCAAATGCAACCTTCCTAATACCGTGAGAAGACATGAGCATATCGAGAAATAGATGAATATTGGAAAACTTTAAAAATGGAAGACCATAACGAGCTGAATGAGAGTGCAAGTAAAGATGGAAACAAGTGGTATGTTTAAAAGAAAATTGAAGTATAAAAAAAAAAAACACTAAGGCTGAAGGTAAATGTACGAGTATAGTGAACGTTTTCCTTTATACACTGAAGAGTAATAGAAAGAAAGGGGGGAAAAAGTAGTATGTTTAAAGATAACTGTAACAAAGTCACTCAGGCTGAAAGTGTGTGGAGTTAACATTTTTTTTTACCAACGGTGAAGATTTAAAAAAAAAGAAGAAAAGTTGAAAGTGAGTAGAGAAAAATGTCTTTCTCAATACTGAAGAGTAACGTAAAACGAGAATTTAAATATTCCATAAAAGGACTCAAAGAAAAGAATATTCGCACTAAAACATGAATAAAAAAGTGAGTCAGCCAAATATTTTTCAGTTTCTTTTTCTTCCTTTCTTTTTACTTATTTTGTTTTATTCTTTTTCTTTTTTTCTTTTTTTCTTTCCTCATCCTTTCTTTCTGTCAGTCTCTATTTTCGTTTATTCTTTTTTTTTTTTTTTCAGTGATTGAAGGATTAGGTTAAGCAAAGTACAAAACATTACCAAGAAGAAACGCCACCACCACCACCACCACCACCACAAAACCAGCAGTAACCACTCATGGCCTGCCAATAATCACTTTACCGTCGCAAACAACTCCACCTGGTTATGTAGTCAGGCTGGCGATGGTCAGGACGACACGTGGAGGCAGAGAAGGATGAGGAGGTGGAGGAACTTTGGGCGCACGGCGAGAGAAGCAGAGAAGCGTTTGATCCCCGGCTAGCCCGCGTCCATTAGAGTGATGTGTGCAGCCTTGAAGGATAATGTAAGGGTCAGGTTGAAAAGTGTATCTTCTAATCAAGACACGCTGAAAAGGAGGGGACGACGTGGAGGAGGAAGGAGGAGGAGGGGAGGGAGAAAGACTTGAGTGGAGAAATGATTCCAAATTCCTAGACGAGAAAGACTTGCTGACTTTACATGCTTCCAGCCAACTTCTGTGTAATGGTTCCGTGAACTTTCAGGCCTCCGCTGACCTGTGTAATGTATTGGTTGGTATATTCATTCACTCACATGTTATTTTAGTTGATTGCCTGACTTCTAAACAGTGAGTTGTAATTGAAATCCGTACTGGCTTAGGAAAAATAGTCTGGGTGTTTATGTGTGTGGTTGATATATTCCAGGGACACTAGAAGACGTGGAGAGAGAGTTGAAAGGACATAAATGTGAAAAAAAACAAATAAACAGTTGCTTCTGGTATTATAAAAGCTGATATATATATATATATATATATATATATATATATATATATATATATATATATATATATATATATATATATATATATATATATATATATATATATATAATATATTTTTTCTTATACAGTACTTAACTTTATTGTATTGTCGCTAAGCGGACATATTGAATTTTTCATTGCGGTGGTCGGTCTGGTGGGAGAGGATGTTTTAACGGCAAGAAATTGTTGGAGGAAGTAGGTGGTCTGTGTGTGTGTGTGTGTGTGTGTGTGTGTGTGTTTGGTGGGAGAAGCCGAGCCGCCAACAGGTGAGAAGCTTATTAATGTTCAGCAAGTGAGACTCTTGCTTTAACACTGAAATTTCCACGGGCAGATTAAGACAGGGAGCTTTTAGAAGTAGTAGTAGTAGTAGTAGCAGTAGTAGTAGTAGTAGTAGTAGTAGTAATAGTAGTAGTATTGGTGTTGCTTTGGTGGCTTTGGTAGTGATGGTTAATGTAATGTTAGTGGATGTGTTTGTTGGTGGTTGTAGTAGCAGTAGTAGTCCTAAACTACTCGCAAGATTCACTCACAACTTGATGGAAATACTGAGATAACGTGCTTAGCGATTACTGAGGATGAGTACTTGATTTCATATAATATATTTAAATCTTTTTTCCTCCTCCTTCTCTTCCTCTTCCTCCTCCTCCTTCCCCCCACATTAAGTCTTTCCTGCTTCATCTTTCTCCATTTTCCCGGCAGATGTTTATAATTTGACAGTTTTATCCAAGGCGAAAGGGTGTTTTCTTGAATGATGCTGAACCCTTGCCTTACCTTCTTACGCATTAGCTCTCGCATATACTTATGTTGGTCAATAAGTAGTGGTGCTCCATTGTCACACTGGTGGAGGCTCCTTTCTTAACAGAGAAGTGATTTTTTTTATGCATCCTGTAAGTTGTTGGTTTGTTCTCGAACCCTCGTATCCCATGACCATTCTTTTACTGTATAGATTGTGTGCAGGATGGAGGCACCTCAGGCAAACCTTTTATTTTCTATTGTCTGAATACTCATTAGTGTCAAGAGGGGATGGATTTGTGTTTTGTGCCAATTTCGAGGTTATTTTCTTAGTCGAGTGATTTCATGAGTTGCACCTTGGTGGGTATAGGTACACCCTCCAGTAAGGCGTCTGTTAACTGTCCTTATTGAGGATTTGTGTCATAGGAATGTGCGACACTTGCACCAAATAGACACATCCTCTTTGCTGGATCTCTCCCTTTGTTCTTCTGCTGCTCCGTGTAGCGTGCCGAAGAGAACTCATGTGGAAGTGATCATTATCTCATCGCCTTCTCATATCTTCTCATTACCTCGTGCCTCTCGCTGCTGACTGCGTAATGCTGATTGGTCTGCGTTTAGGTAAGTAACGCCTGTGAAAAGTACTGAGCACTTGTGAAACGTTAAATCAATTTTCAGCTTCCGCATATTGACAGAGTACTTGAAGTTTTACGTAAAGACGCCACGCTGTAGTTGCTGAAGGAGTGTACACAAGGGATGATTGGCCAAAGAATGATTGGGTTACGCTGGAAGGCTGTTCTAGCTTGTCTCCTTTCATGTCTTAGTTCTCTCGCCAAGACGTTCAAAGTCAGCGTGGTGTGGTGCTTAGTTGCCTCTCTATCCATTAAGAGGCATTTGTCCTGTAATGGGATCTTATGGGACCATGTTGTTAATGTTGATGATGACGAAGGAAGAAGGTATACCAAGATAACTACCTGTTGAATATCGTAAAGTCGATATTGTGGCACGGAAAGAGTTTTGTTTGTTACAGGTTTATGCACACTTCAATACATCGATCACACAAGACACTTATCCTCCAGTTTTGACGAGCGCTTCTGACTCTTTGGGGAGTGGCATCTCAGTGGGCCTTTATTTTTCTTTTAATTTTGTTGTCCTTGGCCGGTACCCCTTCCACGTAAAAAAAAAAAAAAAAGTAAAACCAAACTTGTATAATAGTAACAGGCATACACAGCAAAAAAAAAAAAAAAAAATAAATAAATAAATAAAAAATCGTCTTCAAAACCGACCCTGTATAATAGTAACAGGCATACACAGCCCTGTATATAATCAGAATACAATTTAGTCGAGCAACTTGGCACACACCGTCTTGACAACGCCGCGGTGAAAGGTTCCGATGAATATTCCTGGAAAGTAACCTGGCGTGACCCATATTTTGCAGACCAAGATCATTCCTCCACGTGCACCTCTCTCCTTTTTTCCATAAGAGTCTTCACGGTAGGAATGAACTGCGCCAATCCTTACCTGCAGCCTTTTGATCTTCCTATGTTTGGTATTTCAGTAATATTCTGCGTGGCGTCTTCCGCTGTCCCGTCTGGTATTGATTGTTTATTGATTATACTTTGCATATTTTTCTTTCTTTCTATTTATTTATTTTTTTTCAGACTATATAATTTTTCGTCATTCAGTCATTGTTGGTCTTTGTTTTTGTCTCTCTCTCTCTCTCTCTCTCTCTCTCTCTCTCTCTCTCTCTCTCTCTCTCTCTCTCTCTCTCTCTCTCTCTCTCTCTCTCTCTCTCTCTCTCTCTCTCTCTCTCTCTCTCTGTGTGTGTGTGTGTGTGTGTGTGTGTGTGTGTGTATGTGTGTGTATCCTCACAAACGGATTTTATTCACTGTGTTGAGGAGGATTTGTGATGTCCTGTCTTCTGCTTCTTTTGTGTCGCGCTCTTTACGTAGATTTATGCATTTTGTATTCACCACACACACACACACACACACACAGTATCTTCCGGTAACTATAACAGAGGGTAACCTGTAATAGAGGGATAGAGGGAAGCCATTTTTGTAAGCTACAAGAGTATTTAAGATGATGTAAAGAAAAAGTGTCCAAAATGTTCAGTGATTATGGGGAAAAAATGTTTATTATTGAAAAGGATTTAATTCTACTCACTTCCAGTTGCTTGTTTTACTTGTCACTCATGTCGCTTCTTTCCAGTCGTTTCTGCAGCGTGGCCAGATTTAATTTTTTTTAGCCATTTGTGGCATGTTTTGTTCTTCAAATTAACCACCAGTTTTGTTATTCTGAATTATACCTTTCACAGCGCTGCTTCCAGTGTGTGACAAAGAACAGCAGCATGTTCCAGTTTTGACTTTTGAGTGATTTCTGGATCATATTACTTTTATTAGTGTACCGAAAAGCAATATACATACTGTATATATATATATATATATATATATATATATATATATATATATATATATATATATATATATATATATATATATATATATATATATATATATATATATATATATATATATATATATATATATATATATATATATATATATATATAAGTGTGTGTGTGTGTGTGTGTGTGTGTGTGTGTGTGTGTGTGTGTGTGTGTGTGTGTGTGCGCGTGTGTGTGTGCGCTTGTGCTTTACTTATTTATAAGATACTTGACTATGTTTACATGTAAAATCTATTATCGTGAAAGTATATCGAGGTTTTCAGTGATTACAAAATCAATATGGGGTGCGTCCGAAGACAAGCAAGAAGATTTCAATAAATTTTTATTAGTATACCGGAAGGCAGCAATCATATTAGATATACGTTTGTGGTTTACTTGTATTCCACCCAAAAGTGGAATCCACAGGAGAGAAAGATTACAGTAGAGCACAATACACGCACATCTTGTTCTGACACTTTTGTAGAAGTTTCATCATCCATTCATGGTTTCATTTTGTTGCAGTAACGGTAATGTAGGAGTGAAGTATATTCCCTACGACATATAATCTTATTGATCTCTTACCCTTGTGTTGTAAAAAAAAAAACAAAAAAAACATAAGATACCAGCGTCTTACCGTAATATCAAACCTATGTATATTTAAAAGATGCGCTCCGGATATCACCAGGAAAATATCCAAGTAGGCGTTTGTGGCATCGGGTGTTGGGTGTTGTCATTACCAGTGTTCTCCATCGTGCCGAGTAGGGCAGAATAATTTCGAGTCAAGGGAAGAATGAAATATATAAGATGAAGAAAGATACGATATTTATTTACTTATTTTTCTTTTTACAGGAAATTTGATTGCATACCGTGAGTGACACTATAGTTCAGAAAGTTATATAATACACCACTAACTTTGCTTGATACTCGCCTTTCTTCACTTGTGTGTTTGTAGGAGTATCTGATTACTTTAGTCCCTTAGCATATTCGCTTTTCAGTTCCTGGTTTATTTCCTTTCTTGAGATTCAGCTCTGACTTGTAATTCTTGTCCCTCGCTGCTTTGGTGTGTAATGAACAATTTGAATTCCAACAGCGCATGGCCACATCTGCCGTGGGGGAGGCTATGATTCATATAACTTATTCCATATTCCTGTCTGATGAACACCTAATTGAACACAGGCACTGGAACTCAACCCCTCGCGTTAATATTCTCTCTAACATGGAAGTGTGACAGGTTTTTCTGTTTCGAAGATTGGTTTAATGGTTCATCCGATTTATTTACCCCTTGCTTTTTTTTTTTTTTTTGCTCTTCCTTCTTTTATTTATCCATTTGCTTATTTATTTATCTATTTATTTATTTTGCCAGAGCGGTTCAGATTTGCTAATTAGTTAAAAGTCCTTAAATTTTCAGTTATGATTATTCTCGGATTAACTTCTATTTTGTTTTATATTTTCAAGGCTTGCATAAGATATTGAATTGTCTGATGTGTTATACCCCTTTATGAGCACGTGCCTGTATTCGTCCACACACTGTCCTTATTGTTATTTCCACCGACATTTTCACAGAGGCGCTTCCTTAAACATATAGACCATAATGGAGAAGGTCATATTTTTGTTCTGTTTAATATTTATCTCTGCTTGTTTACGCGACTCATCTTGCGTCCATCTTAGTTTCCCCCGGTTATAAGTTATTTCTCATGAGCTGATCGCTTGCTTTGAATTATGGCGTTCATGACTCCCCTGCATGGTGCACACAACCTTTCACTTTTATATGTAAACTGAAAACAATATTGGTACTAAAATTGATCCCTGTGGCACCCAGATAATTGTCTGTCCCCAGTCGGATTTGAAAAAAAAGTAATTAATTATAACTCTATTACCCGTTGCTTAACTGTGACGTAACCCAACGTAGAACTTTGCCATCAGTCGTCTGCACCATAGCTTTGTTCAAGAGCACCTCATCGAACGCCTTGCTAAAGCCCAGGTACAGTGCTATGATGTTTCCGCTGCCTGCCACCTGATAAACTTTCCACTAAAACTCAATAAGTTCGCAAACCATGAGTTCCCTTTAGTAAACCAAACACTTCATATGTAGATTTTCTCTTGATTCTGTACGAAAATGAATTATCTTCTCCATTGTACGAATAATTTAGGCTGCTCCCTTAAGTCTTGTCTTATCTCTTCCTATCACTCAAGTATTTCATCTACCATTTCACTGGTGTGGAATATCTTTAGTAGTATATATTTGCTCTTCGTGTATTCCTCCCATCCTCTGGAACTCTACATCTCCTGTACCATTATATCATGTGGTTTCTCGGAAATCTTCTCTTAGCGCGGCCATTAACAAACTTTTGTTCCTCTTTGTGGCTGTCTGTGGTAGCTTGGTTTCTTGCTCTTCCACAGGCTATTATTGTCTTTTCATAAACACCGTTTCACTGAGTTGACTGTTCTTTTTCCCTAACATTAAACCTTACATCCCTAACGCTGCTGCCATCAAAAATAATTTTGAATTATTTTCCCGCATTCTGTTTATCTATTTATTTACTTATTTTTTTGTGATATCGGCTAGATTTTAGAGACCAACTCATTTATTGTTAATACTTATTTATTGTTAATACTTAATAATATTGTTAATGTACGTTGCCTGATTCTCTTTTTCTCGGTTATTGGTACACTTAGTCGAGATACAATGTCATTTGTGTGTGTGTGTGTGTGTGTGTGTGTGTGTGTGTGTGTGTGTGTGTGTGTGTGTGTGCGCGCGCGTGCGTACGAGTGAGTCCTTAAGCGGAATGTGTGTGCTAGACTTATTGCTTGCTTGCGTGCGTGTGTGCTTGCACGCTCGAGCGCACACCAATATCCATCGCAGTTCTGCCATTCACTAAGAAATAATTATTTGGAGCGTGAAATTAAGTCCAGTTACGCATTCTGATGGAGAGAAAGCCTCCTCCTCCTCCTCCTCCTCCTCCTCCTCCTCATCATCATCATCATCATCATCATTATTATTATCATCATCACCACCGCCCCAGCCTTCACTGCCGTGTTCACACCACTCTACCTTGCTGTACACAGCAGCGTCATTAATACTTAGTCGCCAGTCAGCGTGAAGCGGCAAAGCTCGTGGGCTTCAGTTTATTTTTGTCACAAACATGTTCAACTCTGCTCTTTTTCCATACTTTATTCAGCAAATGTTCCAGGAAGCATTGCCGTCTGGCCTGCTCTCGAACTCAAAAGAATGAATTTTACGCAGCGTCTGTCAATCGAGAGACTACTTCCAGATGACTGTTGGGTATTGGCGGTGAAGGGAAGGTAGCGGCGCTTCACGAAGTTTACAGGATGACTCCAGCAATATTTGACACACTGCAGTTGTTTTAAGCAGACAAGATTACAGCGAAATGCAGTTCGTGTACCTGCCTCCGCAGTAGGCAAAACGGAAGTGTGCAACTACAGTTGCATTTTTTTCATTATATTACTCTCGCGTACTTCATCTCTTCCATTTGCGTATACAGTTGCGTGCAGTGTTTTCTATTCAACAGTAAAAGCACAGGAGTGTTCAGCTGACGCTAACTCTTCTATGACGAACCCACCGTCACGCGTCACCACTGCACAGTGACCTCACAGGCGGCGCTGCTCCGTGTGGTGTGTACAACGTAACAATGTAGCCTGAACAAGCTCTGAAATTTCTCTGTTAAAGGAGCAGATTGTAGTCAGGAATAAATTATCGTTTTGTGTCATCAATCATGGTATTTTGCTTTCCCCTGTGTCATTCATGCTTAGGATCATTACGAGTGTGCCTGCGTGGACTGTTATTTGAGTGTAAGAAGAAGACAGAGTACACGAGACACGAGCTGTACAAGATGTAGCGCTGATTCGTGTGTTAGTAACTGTCTGTCTCATTTCTTCACCGCCCTCCTCCCGAATCACAGTCGTTAAGGAAGGAAGACTCACTGGCTAATTATGGATGTGGTGTTAATGTTACTGTTGCTGCTGTCGTCGTTTTTTTTTTCTTCATCCTTTAAGCCTTCGTCCTCTTTTTCCTCCTCCTCCTCGTCGTCCTCCTTCTCTTCCTCTATTCCATCTCGTCTCCCGCCTGTCGTGATTATCGTCGTTGTCATCGTCGTCGCCGTCATCTTTCTCCTCCTCCTCCTCCTCCTCCTCCTCCTCCGTCTTGTTTTGGTGTGTATACCACTGATATATCACTTCATATGGCACTGCATAAGTTACCAGAAACTGAATCATAAAACGCATTGCCGGAAGAGAGAGAGAGAGAGAGAGAGAGAGAGAGAGAGAGAGAGAGAGAGAGAGAGAGAGAGAGAGAGAGAGAGACAGTAAAAAAACCTAATCTTGTGAAGACGAGACCGGCGACAGCGCCAGACGCCGCCAACCCAACGCTGTGCCAAGTTTTGATAGCGACTTAGGTGTTTCTTTTCTGCGCCGCTTCTTTTCCATTGCAAACGATCGCCATCATTGCACTTTTCATCCTAATCATCATCACATTCATCACCTTTCCTTATCCATACTACCGCCCCACACAACCCCAACCAACACACACATCCACATCAATCATCAACACCATCACCACTGTCTGAATGCTAATCATCAACACTATATCACTATCAGAAACCCCCCGCTGACTTACACTACTAGCAGCACCATCAGTATCATCAGACGAGCAAGATGGAGGGAGCCGCTGCGTAAGACTTGTCGCAGCGAGGAAAAGGAAACTGCCGGTGGTAATTGAGCTGTCGCCCTGACGGATCATAGCCTCGCTTCTTGTAAATTTGTCTGTGTTTAGGCGCGAAGACTGGCTGGAAAAAGGCGGACCGTAGCTTCATTGCAGTACTGGTTTTGTGTGTGGGTGTGTGGGGGGGGGTGGCGGGGGACGGAGGTAGGAAGGGAGCGGACCGGAGCTATATAAGAGATGATGGTAGAGATTAGGGTGTTAGGGAGGTAAAGGATGAATGTTTTCCTTCCACACTCGATTATCTCTTACGATTATCATTCTCTCCTGCTATTCTCCACTTACTATTTTTGCCGCTCACATACGTACCTTTCTTGTGCTGGAATATGACGAGAGAGAGAGAGAGAGAGAGAGAGAGAGAGAGAGAGAGAGAGAGAGAGAGAGAGAGAGAGAGAGAGAGTGTTCACTGGTACATGTTTTACAACGCTAATTCTTTGTTTGTTCGAGTGTAAACATGTCAGCTCTTTTGTGTACTTTACTTTTTTTCACGAAAGCAGTATATCTTGAAAGTTGTGTGCGTGAGTGTGTAGTATTTGTCCGCGTGAGAGAACACAAACACACAAATAGTGACGTGTGTATATTTGTATTGTTACAAAGTGAAACACAAGCGTGGGGCGGGCCGGGCGGGCAGGCAGGCAGGCAGGGGAGGAGGGAAAGAGTGAAAGGGGAAGAGAATGGCCGAGGGGAGGCAAGATAGCGTGAGGTCGCATTTAGGGGAGACAGTTGGAAGGAAAGGGGGAAAGAGATCGGGAGGGAGATGTGTGTGTCTGAAGTGAAGGACAGATGTGCCAATTACTGGAAAGAAAAGTGTAGGGAGGGAGAGGACATGACAGGATAAAGGGGACAGAGGGAGAGTATTGATAAAACACGGAGGTAAAGAGGTGGAATAAGAGGACCTTCAGGTGGTGATTGTGAAAGGGGAGAACGATCAAGAAAATATTGGACGGGACGAGGATGAGAGCCGGAAAGGAAGAGAGGGAAGATGGGGGAGAATTAATTATGATTGTATGTGCAGAGAACACCAGACAGGCACACAGGGGAGGGCGATGAAGAAGGAAGGAAGGAAGGAAGGAAGGAAGGAGAGTCGATAGCAAAATCAGGAACGAGGAGCAGGCAGTGCATATGTACCCTCTGTGTGTAACTGTTATGGCCAGTTCCGAGTAATTAGCGATCAAAGGAGGGACCTGTAAAAGCCGTAAATAGGGAATTCCACTGGCTACTCACCCCACGGCCTTGCGTCTGTGCTCCTGTAGTAAGACGCATCACAGAAGACGGACGTGGTTGAAACTTTGTCAGTCCTACCTATGTTTAACCCTTTCACTGCGACACGAAACAATTAGTAGCAGAAGAAGCAATGCGTAAAGTCTTTATAAGCATCTACAAGAAGATAAGTGATGAAAAAGAGTATATTTTGCTATTTCTTTCCAGCTCAAAGATTGAATGTGGCTGTAGAAGAAGTAAAGATGTCTCAATGATTGCTAATTAGGGAAAGGTGTACCAAGTGGCAGTCAGAGGGTTAAGCCATTGACAGTATGAATCTTGTGACTTCATTTGAACTATAGACAATGTTTCTGTTTAAGTCTTAAGTATTACTGACAGTACGATACTTATATGTTGTGTAGTGTTATACGACCTTTTTAATATCCTTTGAATCCTAATGGTTGAATAATCCTTATATTTGAGTAAACCTCTACGATTTTTTTTTCCTTCCAGTTATTGACATTTCGACTGAACGCTAATGAGAGTGTGATACTTTTTAGTTCATTTGCATAACTGCCCGGTGCACTGAACAAAAATAATACTACATGTTCTCAGACGCCTTTCTGTTGTCAATGGGATCTTCAGAAATCATACTCTTATCATGCATCGTGTTGTGTAGTATTTCTCTGTTCATTTCTTTTATTTTCTCCTTTTTTCTTCTTATTATTCTCCTTTCTATCTTAATTTTCTTCCCGTTTCCTGTTACTTTTTTGGGTACTGCTTTTTGTTTCTTTATTGACTGCTGGTCTTGCTGCGTTGTGGTGGTCGTGGTGGTAGTGGCGGTCGTCATCGTTGTTGTCATTATTCTTCTTCTTCCTTTTTATCTTTACTTTCTTTCAGTTTCCTCTTGTTTTTTTTTTTTCCGTTTTTAACCAGCCTTAATTGCTGATCTTGTTGCGTTGTGGTGATGGTGGAGGTCGTTATTGTCGTTGTCGTTCTTGTTTGTCCTCCTCCTCTTCCTCATCAACCACAGAATCTTCCTCATCATCATCTCCCTCATTATCCTTGTCCTTGTCTCCAGAAGCACAGTAATTGCTCCTCTCCTCTTTCTGCTCGCTTATCTTTGCCTGTTCTCAGCTGATAGTAAGCTGTTAGGTTTCCATTTAAACTCTACGTGTAATTTCCATTCCCTTCTACATATGTTACTTTCTATAGGTATGGTGATGGGAGGGGTGGAAGGAGAGTTGTCTTCCTGGTTTTCTACTTCACTTTATTCATTTAAACTCTACGTGTCATTACGGATATGTTATACTCTATGGGTATGGTGTTATTAGTAATGTGCAGAGGGTAGGTGGGGAGGTTTCTTCCTGTTTTTCTACTTCACTTCTGCCTTCATACTAATAGTGAAAGACTAGAATTGAGTATAAGTCCCATAAATAGATAGTGCCTTTATTAAACTTGCTATTCCTCTTCCTTTTGCATAAAATATGATGAAAGTGGTGGTGATAATGGTGGTGGTGGTGATTGTGCCGACCACTACTGCTACAACTGCCATCTTCTTCGTTATTATCACTATTTTCGTCATCATCATTATCATCATCACCATTGCCACGTTTTTCTCCATTTACTTCCCAAGAACTCCAACAATTTCTTTCCTCTTCCATTTCTTCCTTCCCATTCTCTTCCTCCTGCCACATTCTTTTATATCATTATTATACTTTCATTTCTCCTTACTTTAATTTTTACTCTGCATTCTGATCTCGATTCTCCTCCTCCTCTTCCTCCTCCTCTCCATACTCTCTCTCTCTCTCTCTCTCTCTCTCTCTCTCTCTCTCTCTCTCTCTCTCTCTCTCTCTCTCTCTCTTATCTATATTGGTCTAAATGCACTTCACTTTTCTTATCTTTTCTTATCTGCATTTTAATTTTGCTTTCATTTTTTCTCTTTCCCTCCCTTCTGTCTCTCTTTCTTTCCTTCCTTCCTTCCTTTCTTTCTCTCTGATCTCGATTCCCTCCTCCTCCTTCTCCTCCTCCTCCTCCTCCTCCTCCTCCTCCTCTTCTCACTCACTCACTCGCCCGACCCACAGACAGCACTCTTCCTAAGCCTCTCCATTTCCCCATCTCCTTCCCTCACAGTCCCTCGTTCTCTTCCCTTCTGCTTAAACCCACCCACAGCCTCTCTCGTGCTCCTCCTCCTCGTCGTCGCTTCTCTTCCCCTCCTCATCGTCCTGCCACACACTCCCATAAAGCTCAGTCATGTGGTCGACGAGGTCTCATCTGTAACACTTGCTTCGATCCTTCCTCCTTCCCCCGGCAACCTGATATGCTCCTACTAACCCTTAGTCTTCCTTAGGGTAAGCTCTCCATGTTGTAAATAAGAAGAGGTGCTTGCTATACCTGCCCCCTCGCCACTGCTCCTCCTCTCCCTCCCCCTGCCTGGTCTTCTCCTCATGGTCGTCTTCTGGTTGTCTTCTCCTCCTCCTCCGCCTCCTCCTCCTCCTCTTCTGACCATTCTTATACTGAACGCTTCCTAAACTCTCGTTCTACTCATTTTCATTCCCTTCTTCTTCTTCTTCTTCTTCTTCTTCTTCTTCTTCTTCTTCTTCTTCTTCTTTTTCTTTTCTTTTTTTTTTCTTCTTCTTCTTGTAGTGGTAGTAATGGTGCTGGAGGTGGTCCTTCTCACGCTCCTCCTCGTCCTTGTCATAGTCGTCGTGCTCCACTACCACCACTTCCTCCTCCTGCCTCCTGCTAACACTATTGCATCCCAGCATTTACTTCAATAAGACCAACCATTAATATTTATACGACGAGATCAATGTTTGTAAAGGGATATTGATCAAAGATGGAAGTGAGTGTGAACTTTATAAAAATGAGGTTTTATAGGCAGGAAACTACACTACTTTTCTTTCCCAGCAAGGGTATCGACATTATACAAAAGGCTTCTGAAGTTTTTTTTTTTTTCATCCCTCGTTCTTTTTCTTCTTTTCATTTTTCTCAGCGCACTTCGGCATCACAAGGCTCCTGCACGACGACATTCTTTAGCCCCAAGGCTGGTATTTACTTTTCATCTCCACGGAGATAGACAGACACACAGACGGCCAAATAGACGGACGTGTGTGTGTGTGTGGAGATATATATATATATATATATATATATATATATATATATATATATATATATATATATATATATATATATATATATATATATATATATATATATATATATATATATATATATATATATATATATATATATATATATATATATATATATATATATATATATATATATATATATATATTGAAAGATATATAGATAAATAGATAGACATTGATAAATAGATGGATGGTTGAATTGATAGATATAGAACATAGATATATTTATAATTTTGTCTTTGTAATCTAAGTGCATGGTGCATTAGCTCTGCTCATGTTTAAAAAGACTGTCTGATCTCCACTGCCTCTTTGAACTTCCGGGCCATTTAATCGGCAAACAAGAGAACTAGGCGAAAAATCCGGTGCCCAATTAGAGACAGTCAGTGGGAGGTGGTGGAGGAAAGTGTGTGTGTGTGTGTGTGTGTGCTCACGTGCTCGTGTTTGCGTGTGTGCATGTGCATGTGTGATGTGTTGAAAGTTTTAGCATCGACTTGTTAAAAAAAAAAAAAAAAGGAGAGAGAAAAAAAAATAGCGTCGAGGCAAGGTTTGGACATGCATGCGAAACACGACGGTAAGAAAAACACGGAGTGACAAAATGAAGTGCTCAGTCCATCGGGGAGGTCTCGGAGATTAAAACTTTTAAGTCAGCTTATCCGTCTTGCAGTGAGATTGGAAGACACAGAGAATATGAGAAGAGAGGACTTATTTTTCCTGTCGTATCCGAGAAGGTTCCCGAGTCGCCTTAATCCGGGACAACTTGAAGAAGTATTAAGAACGCGCCGTGTCCAGACCTGGAGACAGACGGAGGGGGAGTTTATCCTACTCTACTACAATCCGCACGTACTAAGTTTTTCTTTAAGCTCAGATTATTAGAAATGTTATCCCCTCCTCTCCTTCTCTCCTCAGGCGGCGGCGAGATGGCGACAGCGTGGATGGAGTTGCTAAGCTGAGGCGCGGTGGTGAGTGACAAGGATGTTTCGTCTTTCATTTATTGGGATTTGCTTGCCAGCTTAACTTGTGAATGTGATGGAAAGGGAATAATGCCAAATAAAAGATTAAGTAGGAAAGGAAAAAAAGAAAGGAGGAGGAGGAAGAGGAGGAGGAGGAGAACAATACAACAACACCAGAAGCGACGAGGACAGTGACGTCAGTTTTTTATCAGCCTTGTCATTGAGCGTGTTTACTCTCTCATAGATCTAAAAGTACTTGTTGTTAACTGAATGCAAGGAATTGTATTGCAGTAACATGCTACAGCTCTTTGTTTGTTTGTTTCTTTCTTAACTTTATTCTGTTTTATTTAATCATCTGAAATGTCTCTGAGTTGTGGGGATCTAGCTGGGAGAGACGCGGCCGGGCAGGAAGGAAGGCAGGGAGGCGGTATTGTGAGGGAAGCATCCAAGCACGTGGTGGAGGAGAAAGCGGTGCGGATCGTGGTGTTGGTCTTACGACTTAGCAGCAAACGTGGGTGTCGGTGATTTTCTGTGGAGTCATAAGTCCGGTGGAGTTTTTTTTTTTTTTTTTTTTAATTGGCGAGTCTTACTTCAAGTTTTGAGTCTTTCGCGGATCGTTTCAACTTCCTGTGAATAATTTTATGATGTTGATGTGGACTGCAGATGTTCATCATCATACGAAGTAATAATTTCAGCCTTGAGGTATCCATCAAGACGATGAGTTCGGGTATAATCAAAGCAGCGAGTATTAACCTTCCACTGCTGCGACATTGGTTTTCCGGAAAACATTAGGAGATTGTATTAATTTGAAGATTATATTCGTTTTAATGAAGGCAGAAATAATAACCTGTTTATTCATTCATTCTCATTGTCTCTGTTCACTCTTTTCTGAATAATAATAGGTGATTTTATGAAGCTGGAATAATGTCTCGTGCTCAGAGTACTAAAAGGGGCGGATTAAAGTGAAATATGTTAGCCATTTCTTTACCTTATTCCTTCCATTTCAATGTTCAATGTATTCCCATAGTTTTAGCATAATATATTCACCATTTTCTTTGTCTCAAACATCCTTTGTTCAACCTTCCTCCAATTCTTTGCTTCATAAACTCTCCTTTTCTTCATCCCACGCATCCTAGATTTGTTTACTTCACATATACTTTACTTCTTTATCTTTGATATTCTCTAAATCTCGGTCTCACTCATCCTCCTTTACTGAACACAGGCACAAAACCACACGTATAAATCTATTAATCATATGATCATGCTGCCAAACATTCCTCAAATCACATTAAAAACTCACCGAGTGATTGCACTGGAGTGATGAATGAGATATTATATACCAGCACTTCGACTCCCAGTGGTCGGCCTTGCACGAGCGTTGTTCATATTAACTCCCACGAACAGTTCATGCCAGAAAAAAGTTCCCTGGATGCTGATAACGAGTCTTTTTTTTTTCAGGTGCTGCCAAAGTTATTTATATTTATTTAACTGGTAATCACACTTCATAATACCTCTGAGCTTCTCCATCCCCTGAAGGCCTCGTGCAGTTCATAACACTGTAACCTGTGGTGGAATTGTGTTTAGCAATGTATTGATGTAATGATAATAGTGTTGTCTTGTTATACTCCAGATTTATTTTTTCCATGATCACTTTCTCTGAGTTGAACAAAAATGATATTCATAATATTTTTTATTTTTTCCACCAAAGTTATAAGACGTAGACATTTGTAATAAAAAACTATAGATATGTGTGTATGAGAGGAGTAAAAGGAGACATGGAAGAAAATAAACTGTAGGAAGACATCTCGAGAAGTCCTTTTTAGTTTAACACTAAAGATTTTTTTTTTTTTTTTTTTTTTTTGCATTTTTACTTTTCTAATGCCTGGGATGTACGAACATTTTCCACTTAGAATATACTGTACTTTCACCTCTAGCAATATCCGCAGAAACTCATGTTACACCTTGTATGTGCTTTCGTTCTTGTTTGAAAAAAATATATGTTATATAAAATTCTAGTTCGGGCAGAACATGAAAAAAAAAAGAAAAAAAAAAGAATAGTAATAATGTCATAATTCTATTTTAGGGGCAGCATGGAAAAGAGAAAAAAAAGGCAATAATTATTCCATGTATAAATCTACTTCTGGTAGGACATTGGTGGACTGCCTGACACATCTCGATTGCTACACCATATGGAAATATCAAGTATTATTATGGGTACGGTACATTTTTTCGTATATATATAAAATTGGGAAAAAATGGAGCCCCGCCTAAAACTTAAAAATGAAGGGGAGAAAAAAAAAGAGAAAAAAAATTAAGGGTATAAAAAAAGGAGAGAGAGAGAGAGAAAAAAAAAAAAGAAAAAAAAGAATGCCGCATATTGCCGCTTCGATAAGGAAAAAATTGAAAGCTAAATCCATAATTGATTTAAAATTTGGAGGCGATCTGATACTCCTCCCTTAAAGGTGTCTATGTCAAAGGAAGAAAAAAAAAAAAAAAAAAAAGACAAGGGGAGGTATTCCATTGCAGAAATTACCAGCAAAAATGATGGCGTGGATATTGCTCGGCGTGTACATTAGTGGCGAATGAAGAGGAGAATGTGCACCAAGTCTTGCGGATCGCTTCGGGGACACGGGGAAAGTGGGGCGTGGAATTAGCGGTCAGAAAAGACGATACAGAAATAGCAAAAGACGTCGAGTAAAATGTTTTTGATATGAAGAGTGAAGGAACGGGGGCGTGACAAGGAAGGAACAATGAAGAGAAACATTCGTATTTTATTTACCAAGCGGACGGATAAGAAAATATTAGCTTGATTCATCATTTTGAGACTTGTTCCACGCCACCACAGCCTTTACCTCTGCCGTGCTTAGGAATGCTGTGCAAGTGACGCCTTCCCTTCCTCAATACGTGTGCTGCATAATGATGAAGGAAATTTAAGTGTTTTAATGGTGTCTGGATTTAATGACATTTATTTTTTCCGCCATTAAAATTTTCAGCGAAACTTTTGTGTTATAAAACTTACTAAAAAGAAAAGCATGTGTTTTGCCAATTAAACTGTAGACTTTTTACCTGTGTCGCGAAACTAACAAAAACCGTGAAATCTGAAATCCTATCTGGAACTAGACAAAAATATCTTGTTGTTCTAGTTAAATTGCAGACCTTTAAGGAAATATGGAAATAATTGCCTTGTCTTAAGCAAAATTCTCGAATCTATATCTGTTTATGTGATTTGTTGAAATCTGGCAACTCTGCTGCTTTGTCTGCGTAAAAGAGGCGGCATAAATACAATAATGTGTTGTGGCATGTGACAAGTGAATGTGACGTTGGTTAGTGATGCTGGTTCGGTGCTCATAGTAATAGGCATACAAGGAAAAGTAATAATACACATTGCTGTTTGTCTATTATCGAAATTCTTCATAACTACATCTGCGCCACCTATGGGCTTGATCGACGGAAGGCTTATGACTCTGATGAAGTCCTTTCTTTTGTTCTCCGTAATTGTTGTTGTCTTCGATACTTGTCCGGTCAAACTTTTCTCACTCTTGTCCATCAACATCCACTTTTCCCTCCCACTGGAAGTTTGTAAATATTTATCCTGTTGCTGAGGAGGATGACGGCTCTATTCCATCAAACTGAAGATATATAGTTTTGTTTTCCTGTATTTCTAAAACTTTTGAGTCTATCCGGAAGAGGAAAATTCTCAAGTATCTGTTGTCTTCTAAACTTTTTGGAAAAATGAAGAAAACGGTGGTATAATAGTTCCTGCGCTACTTATTTCTAACACGATTGTCAGTATGGATTCCGTAAAGAACGATGCATTGGCGATGCTCTAGTTTTCTTTATGGAACCTCGGTCATCCTGTCTTAGGGGTGCTGTTAATATAGTTATGTGCACCTAAAGTAGTATATGTATTTTGGCTGTATTGATACTGATTTTTTCTTGGTTAAGATGAAAACATACTGAAGGGAAAACAAAGTATGTATATCAACCTCATACAAAACCTGTAAATATGACCTCATCATTGCGGTGCCAAAAAGTTTGAAGTTAGTCAACCAGTCGCATGAAAATAAGTACCTTTTTTGTATTTGTGAAATCTGAACTGCACGTAGAGCAGGAATAAAATAAAATGAATAAGCAAATAAAAACTAAATAAGTAAAATAAAATAAATTAATAAAGTAAAATAAGAGGGAGAGAGAGAACGCTAAAATCTAAAGTGAATTTTGAAATAAATAGGACATCCATCCATCCATACAGGTGAGTTGCAGCGGTGAATGCATCTATACCTGCCTCCCCGAAGTCTGACTCTTCACCGAGCACAGCGACCCTTCCTCGGGAGACAAAAGATTGGTGATGACGGCCGAGTTACCTGAGTTTATCTTGTCCGTGCATCCCTACCTGCGCATTCACCGGGAAGCCTTTATGGGGAAATGAACAACTACGGAGACAATGCACTGCCTGGCTCCCTCCTCACTCAAAAACGTCGATCCCTTGAATAAATAAGAATAGTTTTGCTCAGTAAACTTTTGAGGTATAAATAAAGACTTTGAAATGTCAATCTGGTGTGGATAGATGGACAGATGAATAGATGAATAGCTAGATATTAGGAGACTTGACAGACAGAGATTAAAAGATGTATAAATAGGTAGGTAGATAAATGGATAGATAGATATAGATTAAATACTAGGTTCATACATACATAAATACATACTGTACACACACACACGTTGTTTTCCTTCTCTTTTCTTTATAATACTCTTTCCCTACGTCATTATTTCAGTACCTTAATTCATAATATCTCGTACTATACACTTTTTTCTCCTGTGTACTTAGTTCCTCTACTTGACTGTCTTATCTTTATACAAGACACAACTTCTGGCGGTTTGTGCTTCACTACATTCTATTTCCAGGGGGTTATTATCACCGTGAGAGTTCGTGTTAAGTGTACTTTGGCTTGCTTGCTTCCTTTCTTCCTTCTCTTGACAGTGACTTATAGAGAAAGCGAATAAGTCTACCAAGTGAGTATTTCCTTCTTACTTGCCACACTATATCTTGGCATCGCCTTTAAGCGGCATTAATATCATCAAATAGTAACGGCCATAGCACGTCTCACGTCTTGCCACCGAGCCACAGAAAATCAAATGCGATAAGGAAAGTGGAGAAATGTTACTCTTTTATTTTTACGGAAGATTTTTTGAACGCAAATCTACGAGGAGATCTCATTTGTATGTTTGACGGCAATGTGCATCAATTCACTACTCTAGAAGCAATGTAGAAATCATGTAAGGGATTAATGAATTAGATCTTCTAGTATCTAGCCAGTATAGTGTTCAGTGATGGCTGTATCACAAAAAAAAAGGAAATGTCTTAGCATGGTTTATGATCAAGGAAATGGGCAGAATAGTAATGAAAGGGTGGAAATACTAAGATTCTTCGACTTTCAAATTCTCCCCTTTATACAATAGATGATTTTATATCTTCCCTAAGAAAGTACCTTTAAAATACTAATCGTATATCAAATAGCTGTACTGATTCATTTTAAGCAAGGACGTCGGCGGCCCTTCCGTCCGTAATATTCCCGCCCACCGTATAATCTATTTTGTACTATAGGCTTCAGGAGACAGACCAAAGTTAGACGTGCGTTGAGGTGACAGCCAGACGGACATGTGGCGGCGCGTCGGCATACCTGGCATATGTCCTATTCATTCCGGGCACCAGTGTGTGGAGGAATCCGTAATTCCACTCTCGGCGACGTGTTCGGGTGTAATACAATTGAAAACGCGTCATCGGGGCACCATTTATTCATCTCTCTTGTGTGCTCATGAGTGGGCGTGCCGGAAGAGTTGTAGGGAAGAGTTTGTGTGTTTATGTAAGTCTTACTTGTTTTTGTTTCCCTTACTCTTGTTACATGTAGACCGGCCAGGATGAGAGGAGTGCCTCGGGGGGCCAGGTGAATGAGAGGACAGGCCAGACAGAGGCAGGGTCAGCGGGCCTTCACATTCACTTGCCTCCCCTGCTCCTTTGCTCTCCTCTTCCTCCTCCTTCGATTAGCCTGCAGCGGCGTTATTGTGTGGCGGTGGGTCTCCCCGACACACTGCCGGGAGGGTGACGGCCGGGCTATTCAGAAGGCCTGTGTGGCCGATTGATCTGGCCTCACCCTTCACCATCCACTGCTCCCCGCCACACTCACCGCTCTATACCTCACTACTCTACCCACTTCCACTTCATAACCACGCGACACCCCACACACATACGCCGCCGGAACAGAGAGCTAGGAACACACACACACACACACACACACACACACACACACACACACACACACACACACACACACACACACACACACACACACACACACATACACACACACACACACACACACACACACACAAACACACACTAACTGCTAATGACAGTATCTGAATTTTAATTAGAAAAAAAAAAAACTTGGTACTAAATATTTATATCATTCCATCACTATTTGTTGCTATTAGTTTATTTCGAAACTCTAGATTTGCACCAAAACATTTCATTATGCAAACGGTTCAAGAAGAGGAACAAGCTTCATTTCTCCTTAATGCGATATAGCACAATGTATCATATGATTCAAACATGACCAACATCTCCTCCAGCAGAGTCTCCAATAATGTTGTGACGCTGCGTCCTGCTCATTGTTTGACTGCATTTGCTTTCACTCTTTACTTTTGCCTGCATTTGTTTCTGACACTGTATACTTAAGGTTATGGACACACTATCTAGTTTACTTTTGTTTGTGTTTGTTTCTAATAGTGTTTACTTTACGTTAAGGACAGATTGTCTAGTTTACTTTTGCCCTCATTTGTTCTGACAGTGTTTAGTTTTCGCTAAGGACAGACCATCTAGTTCCGTCCTTCCTACCACTTACACTGTTTCGAAAAGGAAGTATCAAGGCACCTCTACAGCTAAAATAATACGCCTTTTTTTCAATCTTCCCTTATAATTATCGTTTTGGGATCGGCATACTTAGCAAACATTTTTTATGCTCTTAGACTTATAAACACGTTAAAAAATAAAAAAAATAGTGGAGAGATGTGTGTGTGTGTGTGTGTGTGTATTGGGACTGTAGAGACTCTGGTGGATGAAGACTGTGGTTCCTTGTTCTGTTTGTGCCTGGAGTGGGTGACAATATGATCCAGCTACCGGAAAAGCCTCTCGATTATCCTACACAAAGGGGAACTTCCGCCTGAGGGAATCTTGTGGACGGAGAATGTTGATTTATAAAGAGAAAGATATAGGAGGGAGAGTGGTGATGGAGAAGAGGGGAGAACGTGAAGGGAAGAGAAGGAGGATTGTAAAAGGGTACAGAGAGGAAGATGATAAAAGACGAACCTCTGTGTTGAGAAAAGAAAAGAAAGGAAAGAAAGAGGGTGAGGGAGAGGAGGCAGAGCGAAATGAATCGAAGGAGAAGAAAGTGAAAAAGAAGAAGGATGCAAAAGTAAAGGCGGAATAAATATTCATAATTGGATCAGTAAGCCAGAGGTGAGGACAAAGAGAGGCGATCAGCAAAGGCAAGGTGGACGAACAAGAAATTCCAATAAAAACTTAAATTGGAAATCAAACCCGAGGTGGTGTACGTACCACGAGCAGTTATGGCCACGTCTGTGCCAGCTTGCCTCAGCATTGCCAGCACGTGAGGCCACCTTAAAGAAGTTACCAGGATATTGATACGGGAAAATACAACATCAAAAAATTTGGAACTAGATAAAGAGATAGTTATAAGGAAATGAAGGAATTTAGGTGAATTGAACGGAGAAAAAAATAATGCACAGAAGAGACGAAGGATTGGATTTTGTGAAAATTGCAGATAAATCAAGAGTTTAGGGAAGTGAGCTTAACGGGAAGATACATCAAAGAAAATAATCATTCAGTATGATGTAATTAGCAGGGATATAAAGGAGTCTGGAAAACTAAGCTGCACGGTAAAAGTACGAGTATTTCACGGAAGAAAAGAAATAAATGAGGAGAAGGTTATATTGTAATGAGGCAATTTAGGTGAGGAGAAAATTGCAGCGAAATGAGTAAATAATAAACATTTTGCCGGAAGGAAGAATACTGCACAGGGGCATTAAATATGATGAAAAATATTAAAACAGAACAATTTAAAATAAACAGGAAAATTTAGCAAGCAAAAACAATGAAATGATGCTTAGGAAAGTAAGGTAGGTCAAGATACATTGCACAGAAAAAAGAATTATACATGAGAAAACGCTGCCCAGAAAAAATAAAATAAAATAAAATAAACATGAAAAATAAATAAATAAACGTGGGAAAATGTAATGTAGTTTTCAGTCATCGTAGTCAAGCATCTTCATCATCGTGAAGACTCATCTATTTTTTTTTATTCTGTTAATTTGTGTTAATATTGTATAGGGATAAGTACATTGCGTTTCAAATAATTTGCTACTGTAAAGAAATATTTCTATAAACGTGGCACATAAGATCACATCGAAAGCTTATAAAAAGTATCATTACGAATTTTTTTATTTTATTTTAGTGACTTTATTCTAGTGTGTTAAATACAAATACAGAGGTTGTGACCTTTTCACTGCTCAGCGCGCTATCTATGAATGCTTCCCTCACTGCAGAGCAAATTCGTGTTGCAGTACAGGACAATGAGGGATTATGAGAATAAATCTATTATTTTAATTTATAATTACAAAACAGTTTTTAGTTACCGATAGACATAAAATAAATCATCAGCTTACTGGCAAAGAAGGAAAGAAGGTGTCAGTAGCAGTCAACAGATTAAGGGGATATATGACTGTAAACATGTATAGAATTCTATGGTCATTGGGCGTTAAGGTCGCACCCAAAAGTGATAAAAAAAAAAAAAAAGGGTATGATTTCATGTTTTCTCTTTCGCCTTTATTTATGCAAAGCTGTAAGTGATTCCCGTCCCTCTCTTATCAACTTTTGGCCATCCGACATTCGCCATGAAATTAAGGGACCCGGATTCACTGCGCGCACGAAAGGACAAATGAAGGAAACGAAATGTAGGAAATGTGAAAGAAACGAAATGTGGAAGCAAGATAGAAAAAAAAAAAAAGATAATACGCAAAAATAGAAAGGAAATATAGGCATCATAAATAAGGAAACTTGACTGAAAGGGGGAGTGAAAGGATGGGAAGGGGAAGAGATAGAAAGGTGGGCAGGGAGAGAATTCAGATGAAACGAAACATGGAAGCAAGATAGAAAAAAGATAATACGTAGGAATATAAACGAAATATAGGTATAATAAATAAGGAAACTTGACTGAAATGGGGAAGCGAAGGAAAGAAAGGAAGGGGAAGAGGAAGAAGGAGGGTGGGTAGGTAGGAGATGGAGGAAGGCAGGCAGGGAGGGGGGACCAGATTGCCATCCATCACAGGTTATTGAGCTATCAGTGTAGCGGTCCATTGGGCGCTGCCACCAAGAAACGACGCTTAATGAAATAACGGATACAGAGTGATGGCAGCGGGGCGGACTGGTGTGTGTGTGTGTGTGTGTGTGTGTGTGTGTGTGTGTGTGTGTGTGTGTGTGTGTGTGTGTGATCTTATTGTGCGTCTGCAAGGTTTAATCAAGATGTGGTGTCCTGTTTAATATACGATTCGTGAATATGTTTGTGTATGTCTATTGTATGTGTATTGTGGAGTGGGTTACTGTATAGCATTTGTACAGGGTTGAGTCAAAAATTGATGTCTCATGTAATATAATCCTTATTTTGTTCCGTACTTTTCCTTGAATTTGTAAGTATTCATCATGCCATTGTTAGATTTTATCCGTTTGAGTTTTTATTATACAGTACTTACCTGCTTTGGATTGAATAAGCGTGATAAATCGTTTGCAAGTAGTAGTTAGTAATATCTATAATCTGACTGAAGTGTTTTTTTAATGTACATACCATACTCAATGATTAATGAGACATACAGTGGGGCTCACGTTATTTTTATTTATTCTTCCAGGAGCCGCAGTGTCGATCATATTCCATAGATCTGATGGGTTTCCCTTCTTTAAGTATTTTGTATACATCAAGACGTCATGAGAAACCCATTTCTGTTTCTTAGCATCCAAGAAAAATTTTCATTTTTTTTTTCCCTAATATACAGTATATCTTCCCCCTATGTTCGCACAGTGACATTGATGAGCACTTTATTTTTTGCTCTAACTTAATTGTCCTGAGCTCTTTCTGAGTTTCTTTCTTATTACTTTTAAAAATATGGTAATGATCGATTTAATCTAGTTCATCTTACCTGTAAGAAATCTGACATGTATCCTGTAACATTTTCTCCAGTAGTCCTATTGCGTGCTATTTTAATTTCTCCATTATTTATATTTCTTTACACATAATTTAAGAACCAATGATGTTTAACTGCTGGATACAAGTCGCTATAATCTTGCTTTCAAACTTTTAATTTTGTTTCATAAGGGGCTACTCGTACTTTTTGTCAAGACTCTTCTCATCCATTTGATTATCTTGTTATTTTGCTTGAGGATGTTCACCTCGTGCGCAGTTGCAGCATACAGCTTTCTGATTTGATTATTTTTAAACATCCTACACAGCAGCTGATGCTGCCAAATCCTTCCTGATAACTTCAGCAACACGGCTCTGTTCAGCTGTTTTTCTTAAAATTCACCTAAGTTTTCCTCGCATATCTTTGTCGGTCATTGATCTCTCATACACCTTTTTCCATCGTTGAACGGTATTTATTTTTTTCCGAAACTGAGTGAAGTGATGAAAAATTATGAAGAGCACTCACGGCTCGTAGATGAGCCTGGCTCCCTGCTGGGTCCTGCAATACCTTATGTTCTCAGAAGCTTCTTTAATTTTCCATGTATATCATGTATTCAAATTGTTTCATTAGAGGTGCATTGCTGGTGTAACCTCTTTGTATATTTTCGTTGGTCTAGTTACAATAATTGGGACTCGTAAGCTCCACCATTTCATTACTAACATACGACTAGTGTTCTCTCTGGCACGTGCTGTACACACCCACTGACTCATTGTAAATTACCTAGGGGGTAGTATACTAGATTAGAAGCAAGCTTGTATTGTCCTGTCCTCAAACACGAACAAACCTTTGTACAACACTTACCCACTATCTAAATCATGTCTGTTTCTTGCTCGCAACACCCGCCCCTAAATTTCTTGACACTGAGCATCTAGAGTGTAATTTGTATCCGCGACCCTTTGTTCGTCCATCTTCCTTCCCTTATGATAATGTCCTCTGTGTCCACGTTTTCTATTCCTCTTATTACTTTAAACATCATAATTAGGTCTCCCCTTTCTCGCCTTTCCCCTAATGGCTGCAGCTTTTGTTTCTTCCAACCTTTCCTCATGTGATAACTAGACTTGTCACCAATTTAGTTGCTATATTTTTTCTTGTATTCTGTCCCTTGCATGTTATATATTCTTTTTTGTGTGTAGGAGAAGGAAATCACATTCATACAAGAGAGAGAGAGAGAGAGAGAGAGAGAGAGAGAGAGAGAGAGAGAGAGAGAGAGAGAGAGAGAGAGAGAGAGAGAGAGAGAGAGAGAAGACTATATTATCTCGTATTACTTTTACATATATATATATATATATATATATATATATATATATATATATATATATATATATATATATATATATATATATATATATATATATATATATATATATATATATATATATATATATACTCACACTTATGGTGCAGTCCCTATCGAGTATATTAAAAAAAATTATCCAAAATTTGAGAAGTGTCATGCATATGTGTATTACGTAAATTAACGCATCTGTGACTAACGAATCAAGTTTCTGTATACCATCTTCACTCCCACACGTACAGGTCCCTTCCTTTCCCAGATCCTCATAGCGTCCTTGTGTCCTTGACCGTTCTGACGCATAGCGAATTGGGGGGGATGAAAAAGACCCCCTCGCAGGTCACCCAGACTAATAAATCTCTCACCTTTTCCCTCCTTCCTCTTCCTTCCCTCGTGTCCCTCCTGCGACTCCCCCACTGAGAATGTCATGTGCACCCACACTATAGCAAGACGCACCTGTATTTTGCTCCTTTTTTGGTGCCTTCGATCGCCAGGTAATAAGGTTATCTGAGGTAATAAGGCGACTCGATACTGCCTTGCTCCTCGCTCATCTTCCTTAAGTAGGTTTATTAGGTGTCAGGTTATTGATGCTGCTGGTAATTATTATACTCACTCGCTTCGCCTGCTCCTTCTTCTCCTCCTCCTCCTCCTCCTCCTCCTCCTGTGTTGCTGCTGCTGCTGTTGCTTCTTCCTTGCGTCTTCGTCCTCCTCCTTATTCTCCTATTTCTTCTTCTACTTGTTTTTTCTTCCTCAGTCTCTCTCTCTCTCTCTCTCTCTCTCTCTCTCTCTCTCTCTCTCTCTCTCTGCCTCGTTGTTGTTTCTTTTGTTGTTTTCTTCTTGTCTTTGTTTCTTATTTTTGTTCTTATTCTTTGTCTTAATGTTGTTGTTGTTGTTGTTGTTGTTGTTGTTGTTGTTGTTGTTGTTGTTGTTGTTGTTGTTTTCATTATCGTCATCATCTTCAGTGTTTTCTCCTCCCTCCTCCTCCTCCTCCTCCTCCTCCTCCTCCTCCTCCTCCTCCTCCTCCTCCTATCCATCGTTTATGCGACAATAGCAATTCTCTTTTCGGTGTTTAAATCTCAGCCATCGCCACCTATCTTATTTGTATTCAGTTTGGCCTTGCGTGGTTGTCTTCAGTTTTCCAGTCTGCCTTTGCGTCTAAATATTTTTTTGTGTTTTAACGACTGTGTGTGTGTGTGTGTGTGTGTGTGTGTGTGTGTGTGTGTGTGTGTGTGTGTGTGTGTGTGTGTGCGTGCGATCGTCTGTGTGTCTCTGCGTCTATGTTTCTGTCACTATATGTGTGTCTGTCTGTATGTTCATGAATTAGTAGGTTTAGTATGCTTTAATGTAAATGCTGAAAAAAAGAAAAATCCATTTTACGAGACTACATAATCGTATTTACATAACAAGAAATTAAGAAAGAAGATTAAAATTAGTCTTCCATTTTCAAAAGATTTCTTAGGCCAATTAACCTCGTCAGTGCTAATGACTGACAGTTTTTTTTATTGAATTACCCTGGACGATTAAAGTGAGCAATAATAAAACTAACGAACTTCCCGATCCCCTTGTTTGTCCGCGGTGTTGTCTTTCGATTGTCAGCCAGCCACTTTTATTAAGCACGAGGAGACCCCAAAGCTGTCAAAGGGTCAACGGCAGATGATGGAAATGTTGTGCGGTATGTACACTCGTGGTCATAAGTTGTGTTCTGCTTCGTCGCTCTGATGAATTGTAACCAGCTCAAGTTTCTCCCCACCTCGCCTGCACCTTGTAAGCGATGCACGGTTGTTCAATGGTTCACGGTTGCGCACCTGAGCTGGTTACGATTCATCATGGCGGGCGACGAAGCAGGATACAAATTGTGACCGCGACTGTACATAATAAGGAAATTATTTTTGTTTTGTCTTTTAGTTTTGGCAATTCTCTTTTAATTATGAAAAACGGTAACTCAAAGAAATTCAGGGTTTTAAGACAGGGCAGCGGCGCAGGAAGAAGAACGAAGCTGTCAAGCCCCTAGAACTACATGTCCCGTGCAGGCAGAGACGTAGTGGTGGTGATAATGGTGGTAGTGGTGTATTACTTGATGGTACTTGAATATTGGGATGGTAAGTGTTGGTAATCTTTAAATGACTTACAGTAGTTGATATTAGTAGGTGAAATTACAGTGGTGATAGTAATTAAGGTAAAGTGACATGTAATGAAAATAGTAATGGTGTTCATAAAGCAATCGGTACAAATTATACTCATGGTTAACATTAATGATGATATTCGTTGTTGTGGTGGCATGAATAATAAAGTGACATTAGTGGCGGCAATGTGAAAAGTAATGATAATAATGTTCATTATGATAACAGCACGTAAAATTTAGTAAATATTGCAGTTGTGGAACGTGTGCCTATTACAGCAAATCAGAATCGGATTAGTAAGAGTGGCATTCCTGACAAAAGCTGCGTTTTTATGAAAAGAAAAATTCTATTTCCCTCCTGACTCCATTCATGAAATCTTTGCCAAACACTCTCGCCTTGATGGCAGCCGAGATGCTAACACGGCATCATTCTTCATAAAAGACGACACAAAATACCCAGTAATTACAGGGAGACTAACTAAACGCCATTGGTTAGTAAACTCCTTGAAAGCATAATTGGAGGCAAGACTGTTGTCCATTACCTTAATTACAAGGGAATCAAAAAGGGGCTAACTGGTGGTGACCCCGCCAACTGCTTCGTGGCGTCCACTTGTTATGTTGAATGGCTTCAAATGTCCCGCAAACTACCAATTAACTTTTACTTTGTTTGCGACTTGGGGTGATCACAATATGGGTCTTAAAGAGACATCACTATAAACATAAACAGCTATCACTATAAACGTGACATTATAGTTACTTAATTTTGGACATTGTTTATCCAGTGTTGGAAACTCCAGTTGACATATTCCGACATGGGTAATTAACGTGTGATCTGAAGCCCAGTGGTGTCACGGCGCGGACCAGAGAGTCATCAACCTCTCCTGCCCTGCCCTCAAAATGGACTCACAACAAACTCAGGGTTATGGCGGGACCTTTAAAGCTTTTCTCCTTGGACGACTACTGTTCACGGTGGCTAAGATTTGTTTTGATCAGAGTGTGTGTGTGTGTGTGTGTGTGTGTGTGTGTGTGTGTGTCGTTGGTAATTTGCTATATATATATTGCTATTAATGACCAGATATGTTGGAAAGAATAGAGAGGAGGACGAATCTTAACGTTTTGTGTGCACGGTAACACGAGTGATGGCTTACTGTCACATTGCATGGCGAAAGTTACTGGCAGTCCGTTGGTTACAAATTCTCATGGAAGTAAATGCTGACTAGGACAAGAAAAAAGTTAGTGAAGTCGTCTACAACAACAACAACAACAACAACAACTACTGCTACTAACTACTACTACTACTACTACTACTACTACTACTACTACTACTACTACTACTACTACTAGGATGGTATTGGTTTCCTGAGTGACACGTTTAACAGGCATCGCAACATGACGCTTCACTGCCATCCACGCAACTCCTTCAGGGTGACGCAGAGAATCTGGAGTATGTCAAAGGTTCTCCTGTGTGCTGACGACGCTCCTGAAGCAGTATAAACCCAGCCTCCACGTGCCGCTGTCCCTTCAGGTATCCCTTTGGCGCGGTTGAGATGCTGTACCAGTTTTTGATGCTAGTCCAGAAGTGCGTACCAGAATGAAGATAATGCAAGGTAGTAAGCGTTTTCCTGATTCAAAGACGACGTGAACTGGTCTTACTGTGCATGAAGCTAGTTAGTTATGTGAAGCGGAAAACATTTAACTTTTTTTTTTTTTTTATCGCGCATGTGTTTGGAGATGTGTGTATTTTCTTTTTATATTACTATGCATGAAGTTGTTTGTTAGTCTCTCCAGCTCAAAACACTACTTATATGAGACAAAGAAACTCCCAATTATTTTTGTATCTTGCATATGGTTGGAGATGTAAGTATATATTTCCATTTTATATTACTGCGCATCAATTTGTTTCCTAACCTTTCAGACTAAAGACATTACTTACATGAGACAACTAAAGTCCCAACTCTTCCCCTTTTATATTACAGAGCGGTAGGAAGAGCCGCCATTCACTGTAGACTTAGGAGGATTTCACATCAAAGTGACGCGCCGCACTTGGCAAGCCACTCCAAAACGAACCTTTCGAAACAAATTGAACGTTTCAGGAATGGCGTGACGCGTTGCATGTGTCACGTGTCACCGGGATGCCTCTCTGAGCTGGGCTGGGTCTTTTTTTCTCTTTCACCTATCTGTGTCATGTTACCTCGTTCCGCTATAGTGAAATACAATCATTTTGTTGCTATGGTCGCCCTTCGCTAACATTCAGAATATTGTAGAAAATTATTTGCATTGTTAGAGAGAGAGAGAGAGAGAGAGAGAGAGAGAGAGAGAGAGAGAGAGAGAGAGAGAGAGAGAGAGAGAGAGAGAGAGAGAGAGAGAGATTAATATTAAGACTCCAACAAAAATAAGTGTCAGAAATAATGGTAAGTGGCTATGGAAAATATCACCAAGTACTTAAGTGGAAATGTAACTCCAAACTGATTATTAGCTAAGATAATATTAATACGAATGATATTAGAGATTGAAAATATGGATGTACAATGCATTATGTAGCTTATTTTCGATTCAGGATAGACGTCGGTAACTGTGGCAGCTCACTTAAAATGCATGAGGGACAGATTGGACTTATATGAAAGTATTGAAAGTCACCTATAACGAACTCCTTGCCATCGCAAAGTTACACAAGGTCAGAGTGATAATACCAATAATGAAAAATGCCATACAAAATTAACACTCTCCTTCCTAAACAGTTCACTACGATAAGAACATAAGGAAACCAGCAAGTCGGAAGGCCTACACGTGGCAATCTCGGTATGAAACTCACCAACGTCCGCCTCGCACAAAAACAGCTGCCCCTGGTGAGGCTCGAACTCACAACCCCGGCATGGCTCAGCAGCAAACACTGTCTATAAGTACCGTGCGCTAACCGATTGCGCCACAGGGGCACGCTGGTGGAGAAAATACAGACTGGAATAATTTTGTTTATGCAAATATCTGTTAATTTCTAAAATTCGCCTAGTTTCATCATTGTTCTATAAATCTGTACAGTACAGAAAAAAAAAAAGATTTTGTAATTGTATGAAGAAATTGCATAAATTATGACACTATTATAGCGACTGTGTGTGTGTGTGTGTGTGTGTGTGTGTGTGTGTGTGTGTGTGTGTGTGTGTGTGTGTGTGTGTGTGTGTGTCGTCGTATACAAATAACACAATAATTTATTATAGAAGTTTGAATTATGCACTGATCTTAAATTCAACGGTGGCACAACTTGCAACAAACATAAATCAGGGAATTATTGGTAAAATGTTGCCTGTGTGTCATTCACTCCGCGGACACTGCCGGGCGGCGAGGCGATGAGTGATGTCAACCTGCGTGACGTCACTGATCACGTAGCACCAGATTAACTTTTTGTTCTGAAGTCTGTACGCTGGTCATAATTATCTCCACCTGGTTTAGTTTCCTGCCTCCTGGATCTCATCCCGCCCCGCTAGTCCCTCATTACGTTTCTTCATTGTAAGGACTCCATTGGCAGAATCTTCCTTTCCAGCAGCACGTCAATGCTTAGTGAGACCTTCCCTCTTCAGCTCCCGTACAAGAAATATTTAATTTATTCCCTTATTGTCAACGTCTCGTCAGTTATTCACTCTCCTACAAGAACAACAATGTGACTAATACATCACTTCCACTCTGAAAAGGGAAAAGGGAATATAAATTTTATTTAATTCTTCCTTAGGTAAACTCATTAGTGCTCTTCTGCTATTCAGATTTTTTGATTTCCGTTTAAAGAAGACAAAAAAAAAAAAAAAAGGTAAGTACGAGATGTAGAACAAAATATATGACGATAAGCAAGGAAGTGAATCATAAACTCTTAGGTGGCAGTTTTCGTTCCCATTCTTCAGCGTTACCGTCGGTGTGTGTGTGTGTCAGGGAGGTGGTGGTGGTGGTGGTGGTGCTGGTGGTGGCTTTGAAGAACTTTGGATTGAGAATGTAATCCTCCCTCTCTCTATTTTTCTTATACTCATGTTCATATATTTGCTTAAATAAACTGTTAAACTGTTAAATTGGAATAAGATACAAAAATTCAAAGTAAATAGAATAAACAATCACAGGTTTTCCAGATATATTACTCTACAGATTAATTGCAGGAAATGGTCTTGAAAGCCAGGAAGTAAATATGAAAAAAGAAATGTGAAAGGAAGAATGGCACTTATCAACATTACATAAAAGACCATCAAATTAAAGTTGATGTAGTTATAAAAAGAAAAAAAATGTCCACGAATATATCTGTAAAAGGGGGGAAATAAATACAAGTCAAAATTAGGAAGAAAAAAATAATAAACAAGAGTTGAAATATAAAAAGCAATCTTTTCTCTATCACCAAAGAGAAATGTTTTTAAACTGTGCACTTCACACACGGACACGAAAACTTGAGTGCCTAAAGTGGGCCTGAGAGAAAAACGCTTGGCATAACATGGGAGAGATAAGAGAGAGAGAGAGAAAAAAAAAAAAAAATCTTCCAAACTGTACACATAAAAAAAAAAAAAAAAAGAGCTACTTGTCATTTTCGCTTGGAGTCAGTGTCGCGTGCCATTTGCCACTTTTCATTTTGGTGTGAAATGCTAAAGGGGCTTCCACACCAAAGTGACACATCGCACGTGGCATGTCACTTGAACCAGAGGAAACATGCAATACGTCACGCCACTGCTGTGTGTTCCTAAAGATTCGTTTTCATGTGGCATATTACATGGTAAGGCTCGTGGGACTTGTCATTTTGGTGTCAGATCATCCAAACAGTGACGCACGAGTACTGGCTGCCGACATCACGAATATACTTCATCCTCTTTTGAAACAGAAGGTTTAGTTGTAATATTCGTTAGGGAAGCGTAGATTAATAGGTGATGTAAAGTTATTTTCAGATAGCATAAGGGATAAAACAAAGGTGATGCAGACAGAATCCAAGGTTAGCAATCAGGATAGAAATAGCAACGGGTTAAAGCTTAATCGGATTACATAAAAAGAGATAGGAGAAAATAGAATGGTAGGTGACTGTAATAGAATCAGTAATCAAGTTGTTAGTGCAGAATCGGTAGGCTAGTTGAAAAGACTAGGTAAATAAATTAATGGGGATGATAAATAGATATACATAGATAATATTAATACAGTGACTGCCGCGTGTAGGCCTACTGGTATTCGTGCGGCTCCCCTTATGTTCATGTTCTTATTTATACGTATGCCTAACAGGTTCTGGCAATTAGTTAATGGTGGGGATAGAAATCTATAAAAACCCTCCAGCCATTAATATGAGGCAAGACTATAACGACAATAAAAAACACTGATGTTACATCGTAAAGCCGCTAGATTCTAAATATAACAAAGAATACGAGCTCGTTAACCACAAGACGATCCTTATATGTATTTACAATTTATAAATACTTATCCTTTTGTCTGAAATTTTCTTAAATAGTGCTGTAGACTAGAAAAGACAAATTAAGTTCCTATTTTTTTTTTGTGTCTATGCAGCTTTCATATTTCTCTCTCTATATATATTTATTTACTTATTTATCT
>NC_087164.1:16977422-16999922 GCF_035594125.1 Scylla paramamosain
CCTTCCCTTCTGATAAATCCTTAATCCTTGTTCTTTTCTTCTTTTTTTCTTTTCTTTCCTTTTCTTTTCTTTTCAGTAGCTGCATGTATGTTTTTCCCATACACCCTTTTCTCTCTCTCTCTCTCTCTCTCTCTCTCTCTCTCTCTCTCTCTCTTTTTCTTTCGCTTTCTTTTCTTTCTCCTTTTTCTTTTTCCTCTTCTCTCCTTCAAGTATTTCTGTTTTTCTTTCATTATTGTTCCTTCTTACTTTTCTTCGTTTTTTCATTCTTTCCTGCCATTCTTCCCCTATTCTTTTTTTTTTTTTTGCATCTCATTGTTGCTACTTCCTCCTCCCTCTTCCTGTTGCTTCTTTCTATTCTTTTTCGTCGTCACCATCGTTTTCTCTTTCTTTCTTTCTTTTTCATTCTTTCTTTCTTTCTTTCTTTCTTTCTTTCTTTCTTTCTTTCCTCCTCCTCCTCCTGCTCTTCTCACGTACATTAGAATTTACCAGTGGCTCGGAGAGTGATGTCACTGGTGCAACACACACACACACACACACACACACACACACACACAAATTCCTATAAATGCAACAAGTCTTGGAATGTGTCTCTGGCTTTGTATATTTATACGTTTGTCTGTTCCTGTGTGTGACTTTGCATAGATTTTCTGTGTATCACTGTCCGTCTGTTTGTCAAAGTCTGTCTGTCTGTCTGCCTGTCTGTCTGTCTGTATCTCTTTTTCCCTTTACAATTCAGAAAATCTCAAGTGTGCCGAATTGTGATTGAAATCTTCAATTGTGTTAATTTTTGGAAGGTTTGATGACTTCCTGACAGTTTTCGTTACGTCAAATTCCTCATGTTTACTGTTTTTATTATTTAGTTTCACATAAAGTTACTTTTTAGTCAATATTACTTTTTCACCTTTTTTTGTTTTGTTTTGACCATAAATGCATGTGTGTCTATATCTATCTATCATCTATCTATTTATCTCTCTGTCCGTCTATCTATTTATGTATGTATGTATGTGTGTATGTATGTATGTATGCATGTGTGTATGTGTGTATGTATGTATGTATGTATGTATGTATGTATCTATCTATCTATCTGTCATCTAACTATCTATCTATCTATCTATCTATCTATCTATCTATTTGTCTATCTGTCGATGTGTCTTTTTCTGTGTGTCTGTCTTTTTTTTTATGTCTCTATCAATCAATTTACCTACTTTATTGCAAATAATGTTCGGTAGCGATAAACGTAGTTGTGTTACACTGTAATGGGACTCCTCTCCCTCTTTGACCTTTTTTTTTTCATTGATTAGTATTCCACTGCGTTGTTTGAAACTGCTGTGAGTTCTTTTTTCTCTCTTTTTTATGATGTCCTGGTGATGGATGCCGGGGAATGGAGCGACCTGAGGGTCTGCCTACATACTGTCTCAGAATCGATCTAACCATTATGCCCAACTCTCTTGACATTCTTTTCCTCTCTCTCTCTCTCTCTCTCTCTCTCTCTCTCTCTCTCTCTCTCTCTCTCTCTCTCTCTCTCTCTCTCTCCTTTCCTTTTCTTTTTCCTTTTTTTTAGACAGACTCGATCGTCTTAGCGCAGAATTACTGTTGTTATTATGTTTATCTTTGCACTGTTCTCAAGTTCATTAGGGCGTTTTGATTGAAAGATTACAGTGTTGGCATCAATTAATTATGGGCTAGATATGGACTTTGCTTGGTAAAATGAAATCAACCACAAGGAGGTAAAGAAAAGAATCTAAAGAATAAAGAAATATTAAACGAAACTATTCACATACACACACACACACACACACACACACACACACACACACAAAAGACACCCACCCATTTACTGCCGAAGATGTGGAAGAGGAGGAGGAGGAGGAGGAGGAGGAGGAGGAGGAGGAGGAAGAGGAGGTGGAGGAGGAGGAGCAAGGAAGTGGCGGCGGGGGTGAGGAAGGTGCGCAGGTATATTATTGCCTAATTCAAACAGATGGGTGCACGCCGGCCCTCGCTGAATTATTAAAGGTGATGGATAGCCTTCGATTTACGACGCGGTAATACTGAACGCAACATTGAGATACGTGCGTACGGACGTGGGCTCGTGTTTATGCTGCTGCTGTTACTCGTGAAGACGACGATGATGATGGCAAAGACGGGGGAAAAAAAAAAATAAAAATAAGAAGAAAAACCGCAGCAGCAGCAGCAGTAACAACAGCAACAACAACAACAACAAGATATCGACGACGAAGAGAGAGAGAGAGAGAGAGAGAGAGAGAGAGAGAGAGAGAGAGAGAGAGAGAGAGAGAGAGAGAGAGAGAGAGAGAGAGAGAGAGAATGTATTTTCTATCACTTATCTAATCTTAGCCATTCGAAATTTATGAAACGGCATTACAATAGCGTGTTTCAAAAGTTTCAAATGTGTCTTTAAACTATGCAAGTTAAACACTGTAACTCTTCTGTAAAGCTTCTCCGTACCGTTTGCACCTGCAGGAAAACCAGGTACATTATCATTCCTCCTTCAGTGCAGCGCTGTAACGTTTGGTGGACGGACTCTTGTATTTAATTAACAGAATAGTAATGATGATAAGCCCCATTCTTATCACGGTACCGAAGTGTGGATCTGATCGAGTGGTAAAATAATAACCAATACATTATAATACTTCCCATTTCTTAGATTTTCCTGACTAGAAAATAAGAAAGAAGGAAAAAAACAAGGCCGCTACTCAAAAAGAGATGTAAAGTATGTTCTCACTGCGAATGAATGAATATTGATGATGTAACACGGTCGTTGGTTTGTGGGCGGCGCTCCAGGTGAAATTGCAACTCAAACACAGCCTTTCGCGTGTGTTGCCTCGTCACAGCAACACACGAGGCCTTAGCAGTGGCACGGAATTCCAAAACAGACATCACTCATTTTCCCATTCACGGAAGCTCCACAATTACGCGATATGTGTATTTTTTTGGGATTTTACTGTTTTTCTGTATTTTGTTTACCGTGATGTCTGACCAGGCGGAGAAAAATAAGAAAATAAAAGCTGGACGTAAGAGCGTGCTATTAATAATATCTAGCTTTTTTTTATTTATATATATATTTTTTTTCGTGGTCTTGTTTCTTGTACGCCGTGTTTCGTTGTCTAGTTTCGTGTGTTTTTCTTGTTATTTTCGTTCCCCTCCTCTCTTATTATCGCTTGTTCCTTCCTTAGCGTTAATTTTCTTTCCTCTTTTTTACTTTTCTTTTTTATTTCTTTTGTCTTTTTCGTGTTCGGTGGATGCTTCTGTTTTTTTGGTTTTGTGTATGTGTGTTTTCTTCCGCAAAAGAAGAGAGCGAACAGTTTAGTACAGTAGTTTTTGTGTGCTGTCCTTTTAACCTTCTGTCTACAAGTGAACGTTCTTTTTATGTCCGTCTCTGTTTGCTTGTTTGTCTTTGTCTGCCTGTTTGTCTGTTTCTCTCTCTCTCTCTCTCTCTCTCTCTCTCTCTCTCTCTCTCTCTCTCTCTCTCTCTCTCTCTCTCTCTCTCTCTCTTGATAGATAGATAGACAGATAGATAGATACATAGATAAACGGAAAAGATACGTGGATGTATACATTCATTATATTCTTACTATAAATACGTACACTGATGGTGGTTAAAATGTTTGACACCTATTTGGTCTTTCACTAAATAAACGTACAAAGTTCAAGGATAACTTCCTAGGTTAGGGGATCAGGTTCGAATATACGTCTTTCTTGTACCTTCTGCTGTGTGCCTTTGCATAAGTTTTGTGTAACATATCCATGGGGCATTTGTCAGTCCTTATAAGCCCCTTGCATTGAGACTCATTGGAGCCACGGCACTCAAAACTGACGCGGCATAGAAACACACACACAGAAGTAAACCCTTCCTTATTCATCACCTGTTTATATATGTAGTCTGTGTCTGAAATTACTTTTGCTCCAGGCCCTCTCTTTCGTCTCTTTTCGCCTCTCTCTCTCTCTCTCTCTCTCTCTCTCTCTCTCTCTCTCTCTCTCTCTCTCTCTCTCTCTCTCGGTCCAGTCAGCCAGCCAGACAGCCAGCAGCGACAAATTCTATACCCTAAGAAATATATTAACATTTCATTAGAAGCCCAACACACTCACTTCTCATCTCTGGCCACCTGCATTGCGCTTTCCCTCGCGCATTTACTTCGTTTACAGTTCCCCTTTAGCGGCGGCCCGTCATTCGCTGCCACGCTGCCTTTCATCACAGAGGCGGTGGTCCATTCATCTTCCATCTCATTACCTCGCTAGTTTCCCCACACACCGCGACATACCTTCCCCCACCCTGCCTGCACACACACACACACACACACACACACACACACACACACACACACACACACACACACGGACCACCACTGCCACCACGCACCACACCACCACACCACACCACCACACCGCATGGCCAAATAATCCAGCTGTTTAATTATGCAGCTGTAGAACCCACACGGATGATAATTACCTACTATTTTCTCTCCCGCCTTTGAGATGAATATTCCCGCCGGACTTAATGAGCACGACGGCGCATACATACTTGATTTGTAACAAGAGGATAATATAGAGGAGCGGGAGGAGAGAAGAGTGCCTAGATCTTTGAGGAGTAAGAGTGGGTGCAGGAAGGACGTGAGTGAGAAAAGATGAGTGGTTGGAGGAGGAGGAGGAGGAGGAGGCTGAAGGTGAGGAAACGTAGATAAGGAAGAGGAAAGGCAAGGGAAGAGAGGAAAAGGAGGTGGAGGAGGTGGAAAGGAAAAAGATGAAAGGGAAAGGGAATGTAGGAGAATAAGGTAAAAGAGAAGAAAAGGGAAGTGAAGGGAAGAGAAGGAGGAGGAGGTGGATGAAAAGAAGAAGAAGGAGAAGAAGAAAAAGAACACACACAAGATAAAAGTAAAAACAAGAGGAGGCGCAAGATGATGACGACGCTGCAAAAGGAAGAAAAAGAAGGAGGGGAAGAAGAAGAAGAAGAAGGAGAAGAGCAGAGGAACAGGAAGGAAAGTGGGAAGGCCAAAGAGAAAGACGAGGAAGAATAATTACACCGTAAAGGGGAAAAAAAAAAAAGAAAGAAAGGGATGAAGCAGCGGCGTGGAGTCGAGAAAGAGGTTTACTAAGTGCTTGGGTGGAAAAGGAAAAATGTATATATGAAGCAAATGTACGTAGGTTTGGTTCGCAAATTTAATGTGGTTAATACGCATAATTTTCCGCACATTGCACACGATTTGTATTTTTCTTCTTCACTCTTATTTAAACATCCTGACGGCGGTGGTGGTAATAGCGGTGGTGGTGGTAGTAGTAGTAGTAGTAGCGGTAGTAGTAGTAATAGTAGTAGTAGTAGTAGTAGTAGCAGTAGTAGTAGTAGTGAGGCAATATCTTTACAACGGCTCCGTTTCTTTTCGTTACGCTTGCAAAATAGTTCTTCTCTTCACCTTAGTAGTAGTAGTACTACTAGTAGTAGTAGTAGTAATAGTTAGTACTAGTAGTGGTGGTGGTAGTAGGAATTAAAATCCGACAAGAAATGTAATAAAACGTAATTCTTTCCACAAACATTGCAAGAGAGAGAGAGAGAGAGAGAGAGAGAGAGAGAGAGAGAGAGAGAGAGAGAGAGAGAGAGAGAGAGAATATCAAAATAGAAAAAAATAAAATAAAGAAAAGCCCCACAAGGCTCACACCTTCGCTCACACAAGCAAGCAAATTCAACGGGAAGTTTACCTTAAAATACGGCAGGGGAGCATAATGGTCCTCAATCGTACATAATTGATGAGGCAATTTTATCACGGCCATCACTCTGCCCCGAGCCACCTGAGTGTGTGGACCGGGATGGGGGGCGGGGTGCGAGGGGGTGCTGAGGGTGGGTCCAGGACGGGGTGAGGGTCAAGGGGAGGTGATGGGGGATGGGACGAGGTTCGGGAGGGAAACGTGGGAGATGCAGGTCAGATTTAGCGGTTGTTAAGAAACGGTCTTGTGTGTTTTCATTATTTTTCGTTTCTTTTTTTTTTCACGGGCACGCAACAGGTGTGGAAGGAAGAGGAGAAGGAGGAAGAGGGGGAGGAAAAACTCAGTGCTTCTTTTCTTTTTTTCACTCTTGCAGTGTCATGACGCCTTAGTTTTGTCATGCGTTACCTCCAAATTTACCCTTCTTTTCAAGTCTAGTGAATTATCTTTATGGTATTACTGTTTGTGGTGCTTAGGATTTCGTGTGTGTGTGTGTGTGTGTGTGTGTGTGTGTGTGTGTGTGTCACCCGTCGTGGACAACAAAATGACAGTCTTTTACCACTCAAAGTACCTCTACTAGACCGCAGTGGCATCATTAATACAAGGACACAATCACCACATTATTACACCCACACCATTATTACAACCACCACCACAACAACAAGACCACCGTCACTTGACACAGCATTATCTCCAGACACCACCTCGAATGCAACATCATAATCACCATCAAACCATCTTTACAATACCTTCAATACTACCACCATAGTACCACCATATGTGTCATTAATATCATCACAAATAAGCAAAGTCTTTCCATCTATCCATCCATATATCTATCTGTCTGTCAGTGTCTATCTATTAATCTACGTGCCTATCGATCAGCCAATGAATCTATCTATCTATTTATTTATTTACCTATTTATCTGTCTGTCTGTTTATCTGTCAGTCAATCAGTCAGTCTATTTATGTATCTTACTGTCTCAATTAATCAGTCATTCAGTTAGTCAGTCTGTCTATCTATCTATGTATCTATCTCTATTTACTTTGTTGGTAAGAACACTATATTTCAGGAAGAACGTCGTAGCGTGGAGTGGAATTCAAATGTTTACCCTGATATCATAATTGAGTTAAATAAAGAAGCCAGGCCCGAGGGTGATGTTAATAATACGTAATTTCATGGGCAGCTGATATTTTCTGCAATGCTTTGTCTTCTTACCGAGCTTTTCATAATGTTATGTCGATCTCGCAGTGTAATGCCAGTCATCAGTGAAATAATAATGAAGATGTGCTCTCGTAAACACACGACTGATGGAGCACTCCTCCTCCTCCTCCTCCTCCTCTTGTTAAGTTGTTGTTGTTGTTGTTGTTGTTGTTGTTCACCTACTGCGTACTACTACTACTACTACTACTACTACTACTACTACTACTACTACTACTACTACTACTACTACCACCGTCATTGCAATTGTTTCTACTTATGACAGTTTATAATTCAGATATTCGCTCATATATCTCACTATCAAGCCAGTCAGGAGAGGAGAGGGACTGTCACGCCTTTCCCAGTCAGCCAATCCATCAGCCAGGCACCTCCGTCAGTCAGTCAGCGGGGCGGCAAGCATGTGGCAGGGTGGCGGGGCGTCGCGGAATTAACCTCCGGGAAGAAAACAACCCTAGCAGTAATTGCCTAGACGGGTCACTTCGCCTGTCCCCGGGTTTAATCAGCGGGGATTTGCCCTAAGCCAGCGAGATCAAGTTAATGCCTAATGAGACAATAGAATATACGCACTCGGCCTCTCATTAACGGGGGGATTTACCTTTAGCGAATGCAGTTAGAACGTGACTCTCTTTTTTGACGGATTGTTGGGTTACCTGGAATTGGGCAGGGAAGGTTCAAGGGGTGAGGTGAAATGTTTGTTTGTATTTTTAAGTGTTGCGTTGGTTTGTGATGCAGTTTTTATTATCAGTAAATAAGTAATTGTTGTGTGTTAGTATCGACCTGTATCTTTGTTTTTCTTTGACTTGCAATTTGTTTTTGAAATGACATTTTTTGTGATCTTAATTACACGATTTCCGGTGCAGCCTAGAAGGAAATGTGTAAAAGGTGAATTAGATGCGTTTAAAATGTTGTTATGAGAGTACTAAGTTTCCTTGAAATTGCGGTGTGAAGCGGTAAGGGTGATTCCTAAATAGTGTCCAGTAATAAGTCATTGTATCATTGCATCGTTTCCTTTGTGTGGTCGTCCCTCAAGAGCCAGAGGCAAACACTCGCACATCCACACAATATAAATATACCACGAAAATATAGCACTTCATCACTGCTAATAGATATGCTAATACTGAGGTGCGCCACATGCAAATATTCGCCTCTGAAAGCTTTGATGATGGCGCCGTATTTTAAATAAGTATAACTATAATATATATATATATATATATATATATATATATATATATATATATATATATATATATATATATATATATATATATATATATATATATATATATATATCATTCTGTCGGGTAAGTGAGATTTAAGGAAGTCTAGTCACTGCTTGATATTTTAGTGGCCACGACTCATGCTTCTGAAATAACATTACAACAAAGCGTCGGACAAGTATGGTGTTTTGGCATAAGAATTTCGATATTTATATCTAAATGGCAAACAAATATGATTTGTTGGTAAACGTGGATGAGAGAGAGAGAGAGAGAGAGAGAGAGAGAGAGAGAGAGAGAGAGAGAGAGAGAGAGAGAGAGAGAGAGAGAGATGGCTAGCTGTCTGTCTGTATGTGAGCATCCTGCTGCTTTCCATCCATTATCTTTATCCTCAACTAAAAACTGAAATATCATGATGAATATAGCTGCCCTTTGCCCGCAGACACGTCTCACTGAAAAGAAACCAGTGAAATGCGAACCAACAAGTATTCAGGTAAAATGTGGTAAGTCAGGAAATAGGTGACTGCTCAAAACGACGCAAATCAGTAAATATAAATTACTATTAAAGAATCCAATGCAGTTACGGAAGTAGGGTGACACGGTGAAAGCACTCGAGATATGGAGCGTAAAATGTCAGTCTTCCATAAAACAACGAAAGAAGACAAAAACTAATATGAAGAAATTACATATCAGTAAGTTAAAAGGACAAATTTAAAAATAAGAAAAGCCCCTTCGGTAAAAATAAACATGACATCAATAGCGGATAAGAACTGAAGGCAAAAAAATGGAATATAAATCAGTTAAAAGGATAAATAAATGACCGTAAAAAGAGATCCTCAATATAAATAATATGAACATGAAACAGGGACGCATTGTAAATATGTGGTAAAAGAAACATTAAAGCTTGGAGCAGGGATGAGTGCTGTATTACACTTTTTGCTTTCAAGTGAATTTTACAGTTGGCTTGAAAGTGATTTGAGGAAAATTAATGTTATCCTTTGCTTAACCCTTTCACTGCTGCACAATATTTTCACATAAACACCTACATTTTTTTCTTTTAGATTTTTTGTACTACATTTTCTTAAATACCCAGTTATATATAACTTAGGTAATCTTTTCGCTGCTTTACAATATTCCGCCATCAATACCTACATTTTTTTTATGTACTTTAGTGCTACAGTTTAAATACGCTGTTATATAGCTTAGAAAGGAATATTATATCTCCTATTCTTCTTTTTTATGTCCATTCAAATAATTTCCCACAGTGCCTTGAAAACTAACACAGAACGACTATAGCAGTAAAAGGATGTCCGGAATACAATACCAAGTATTTTTAATTGATTACAGTTGAATATTACATGAGGGTAAGGATGATTTGAGGTAGTGTTGTACTCTAGCCCATCTCAAAGTAAGGAAATCATATGCTACTTCTCTGGAATCTGTGCAAGTGTTTCTGTCTGTAAATGAGAGAAAATAATTACTCAGATGAACACTAATTGCTTTGCCTTCTCAGATTTGGTGAAATGGACTGATGGAGGTGTAGAGTTTAAGTTCCAAAAACACCACTGCCAACCATATGAATGACCTGAGTAGTTGGAATGTTTTAGTGCCCTTTGTATTGTCAGCAAAATCGTTAAGGGTTAGTCTGTAGAAGAATGTATCATCGTGTCATTAGAAATTAAAGATAATAGATTCATATCTTTTTCATTTGGGTTTCATGTCACTCTGGATACTTACTCCACGTTACATTGAATAAACACCTATCAAACTTTCTTAATATATGCAGAAATTCTTCCCGGATTCTTAAAAAAAAGAAAGAAAGAAAGAAAATAGAGGAATCGATTATGTTTTTATAGAAATGTTTGTCGAAATAAAAATTTGCTAACTCGGCTGCCAACCTTTCGTCATAAGACTGTATTGAGTCATTCGCTGAGAGAGAGAGAGAGAGAGAGAGAGAGAGAGAGAGAGAGAGAGAGAGAGAGAGAGAGAGAGAGAGAGAGAGAGACACACACACACACACACACACACACACACACACACACACACACACACACACACCAATAAAAAAATAATTCAGCTACATTGCCACCATAATACCAGTTCGCTGCTGTGTGAACTCAAGGCTCCATTGTACCCTTGGATTTATGACGATCCCTGGGGCGAGGTGCAGCTCAGAGGAGAGGTCTCCAGCGGGCCGAGGGGCGAGCAGGCTGGAAGGGGTGATCTGACAGGGTCTTACGTTGCGCGTATTGGTGAAGCGAGCTTACTAATGGCAGGGAAAGGATAATACTATTGTGGCGCCCGGGAGCTATGTGGGAAGGGGCCTTTTGCAACGAAGGAAAAGACTTATAAATTAAACAGTGATTTGAAGCGAGAGAGAGAGAGAGAGAGAGAGAGAGAGAGAGAGAGAGAGAGAGAGAGAGAGAGAGAGAGAGAGAGAGAAGAATATCACTACGTATATTATCGATTCTGTGTTTTGAATAATGGTGCTCTCTCTCTCTCTCTCTCTCTCTCTCTCTCTCTCTCTCTCTCTCTCTCTCTCTCTCTCTCTTTCAAGTAGTCAGCGGGTATTTTTGCTTTAAGGAAAGGGAAAGGAAAAGTAACAGCGGTCAATAGTACTGTACGGACTCGTGTTCCTTATTCATCAGCCGTTTTTTTTAAGGAATCGTCACATAAATGCGTTGTGCGAACTGATGAATGTCTCTAGTGATCTGAATTATTCTTCTCTTTTAGCCTTTCAGTCTTGCTTCCTCTATCTCCCCCCCTTTTTTTCTATATTTTTTTTATTTTCATTTTTTTGCCGCCATGTCTCTCCCTTGCTCTCTTGTGTCTTTCCTCTTTTATCTTTAATCCTCTTCTGTTCTGTCTGTCTGTCTGTCTGTCTGTATGTATGTATGTATGTCTGCTCTCTCTCTCTCTCTCTCTCTCTCTCTCTCTCTCTCTCTCTCTCTCTCTCTCTCTGCGACTAGATAAATCTGGCATGGATCTTTCCTTTCTCAGCCCGTAATGGAGACATAATGGAAAACGTGCACCAAACCAGCTTACTTTTCTCTCCAATTATGTATAATACAGCCACCGCCAAGCAGTCTCGTATACAGCGCCACATCTTGCCAGTCTTTTCCAGATTCCCGTAATGCTGTTAGTTATTTGAAGCTGATTAAATTTTCAGTTGTATTTCTCCTCATTTGCGAGCTTGTGTGTCCTTCTTCCAGTGCCAGTCCGTCCTGCATGCGCTCCCTTCGCCAAAAGATAACTAATTCATTGTCTTTTACTCCGTCCCATTTCGTTGCGATCTCCCCCAAGAAACAGACGCAGGATAGCGCTCATAAATCTGCCACTTCCCTTTGCCGGAACCTCCCTCCGCAAATTGCCTCACTAAAAAATGCATGAATAAAGGATACGGAACTTTTAAGCCTGAAACTTTTACCTCCGTGTTTACATTGTCAGGTACGGGGACGTCACGGCTCTCGCGCTGATGCTGCAAGAATTTGGGAAAGGCGCTGCTGACGTACGGGTTTGGTTGCGCATTGAGTGAGGGATGGAATGCGAATTTAAACACCTACAAACTTTTACGCTCTAATGAAGCAGTTTAGCTCTTCTTTCTCCTGGTACTATTAGAAGGGCGTCATAGAAGATCACCCGTCCTCATTTTTCTGTGTTTATCGTCTTCTGTTGCAGTCATAACCCACGTATCTTCCTTCAGTACATCAGTAAATCTCTTTTGTCTTTTCCTCATGGCTGGTGGGTTCATCTTCAGCACCCTTCTCTCCTCGTGTTTCTCATCATAACACCTCAGTCTCACTTCTCTAGCTAGCTGTTCCCAAAATGACGTATGAGCGCTATCCGTCTTAAATGCTCAATAATTACTTATCATATTCCAGAGTGAAAGGGATGACATATTGAGAATACCAGTCAACATTTGCATTAGGGAGATGGACAAAATAGGGATGAGAAAAAGTAGAAAGATATAAGACAATGTACTTGCGTGATGCTAATTATGGACCAACCCTTACTAAATAAAGTCAGTCATTTCTCTCAAAATAGCAGCACCCTTATCACAGTACCGTCACTGCAGTCACCCCACGCCACCTCCACTTGCATTTCACTGTCACACCACCACCTTCACATTCTCGTCGCTCACTGTCTTCTCACAAGTCGTCCTCAGATGGTGGTGTGCAAGCAGTGCGTCTGGAACATAACGATTGTGTATTGTAAGGATTTGTGTCGTCGGTGGTTCTGTTTGTCCTTAACGAGAGTCGCCTCACTGCTTCCCGGCACCGAGTTGTGCATCTTGAATAATGTTGAGTGTTTGAGAAATAAGAATGCATTGTTGTTGTTGTTGTTTTTGTTGTTGTTGTTGTTGTTGTTGTTGTTGTTGTTGTTGTTGTTGTCCTTCTCCTCCTCCTCTTCTTCCTCCTCCTCCTCCTCCTCCTTCTCCTCATCCTCCTCTTCATCATCATCATCATCATCATTATCATCATTATCATCATCATCATCATCATCATCATCATCGTTAACTCTTCTTGTTCTTGTTCTTGTCACTAAAAGTTTTCATCCAAACAGTTCTTTTCTATCAACCTGGACCTCAGTGCACCTCTTCCTGCACCTCCACACAATCACACTCACTACAACCCTGCAGTGAGAGTCGCACAAGTCATTCAGTGCAGGGCAGGAAGTGTTCGGTGTCCGCAAGCGTGCATAATTGTACCCTGTGAGGTTGTGAGTGAGCATTATAGGCCCATTACTGTCTAATCTTGCCTGTCGTGGGCGGCTGCTTACTTTTGTATGAATGTCGATTTACGCAAACCATTTGACCTCAATGTGCTCTTTTTTTTAGGTTTTCTCTTGCCTATCTTGAGTTTATCGTTACAACTGGTGTATCTAAAGAACAGATTATTTTTGTGTGTATCTTTTAATTGATTTTTGTTACAAGTATAGGAAGGTGTGCATTATTCTTACGTCTTCGTTCAGCAGTTTTGGTGTTCAGTCTTTGTTATTTGGGTTGCAAAAGCATATTCGTGTGCTATGAAAGATCTTGTTTCAATTTTCTCCTCGTTGTTTGAATTAAAATTTCATATTTTCCAGGCACTTAGTCATTTTTGTTATTTATATGTATGTAGTGCTTCGTGTGTGTGTGTGTGTGTGTGTGTGTGTGTGTGTGTGTGTGTGTGTGTGTGTGTGTGTGTCTGTGAGTATGTGTGAGTGTGTGTGTGAGCTTGTGTGTGAACGTGTGTGTGCGTGTGTGAGCGCGTATGTGCGTGTACGCAAGTGTGTTAGGAGAGATGTATATCAAAGAGATGTATATCAGGTTAGACATGCCACGGGGCGCCTTAGTGCTGACTTAAAGGTTTGGTGAAAGGCCGCCGCAAGGAACCGCTTCATTACTTCACACGCCGCGCTGTATCGTGTTTTATGTTCTCCTTTCTCTTTGTGATGCAATGTTACCGTCACGAGATGCAACGCAAACGCTTTAATCCAAAGTACTATAAATACGTAATACACTTTTACTATGGCGGTTTGAACAGCATTCACAAAGGATGGAACTTTTTTTTAAAGCTCCCAGAACTATCCCTTAGCGTCATAGCAACGCACTCGTCTTTGGAAGCATAACTTGATTAACGTCTCCCAGCGCAGAATGACAAGACACAAAGGAGAAAGTACAAAAGATAACACCATCATTGTACTGGGAAGGGAAAAGAGAAGAGAGGAGGGAAAGGGGAAGATGATCTATTAATTTATACTCTTTAAGCAGAATTATAACCTTCATGACCATCAGATTGAAGGTTGCAAATAATCTATGAGTGCCTCTGAACGCGGAAACTTGCCACTGCTATTCACTTGGTTAGAAATGGTTCGCGTCAAGTATAGCACACAGAACTCGAAGGATAATAATAAACATCTCTATACGGACAGGGGTAAAGTCTTCACTACCGCGGCATCACCTTGATATAATTTTAGATGTCACTGCGTAAATTCAATATAGGGGAAAAAATACCTGTCAACCTCACTCCTTCCCCCCCTCTCTCTCTCTCTCTCTCTCTCTCTCTCTCTCTCTCTCTCTCTCTCTCTCTCTCTCTCTCTCTTCACCCGTAACTATTTAATTTGCAGTCTTTCCATCCTTTCGTTCTCCATATTTTTCTTTTATTGTGTCTGCAATTTCTCTTTATATTTTAGTACCGAATTCTCTTGCCAAAACGTATTCACGCAATTTTGTTCCTTTATCAGCAATCTCTGTAGCTTGTGAAGGAAATAGAAAGTTATTGTTTGTATTGTGTGTGTGTGTGTGTGTGTGTGTGTGTGTGTGTGTGTGTGTGTGTGTGTGTGAGTGTGCATATGAAGGAAAGAGAGAGAGAGAGAGAGAGAGAGAGAGAGAGAGAGAGAGAGAGAGAGAGAGAGAGAGAGAGAGAGAGAGAGAGAGAGAGAGAGAGAGAGAGTTTGTAATAATGTTGTCTTGTTGGTAATAATCATATCTTTGAAAAAAAAAATACTTTGTCGTTATTTGTACTTAGTCCTGTTGATTTTTTACACAGATGATATTATGACTTTTCTATCTTTGATCAGAACACGGAGGGAACTCAACGAAGGCAGTGTGGGAGAAACTCCGGCCACAGTAAGATACTCAGATTTTCATGTTGTATCTGTGTCACTGTCAGGAAAACTTCGACTACAATAAGACAGTATATATATATATATATATATATATATATATATATATATATATATATATATATATATATATATATATATATATATATATATATATATATATATATTTTTTTTTTTTTTTTTTTCTTTTTACTTTTATCACTTTGTTGTTAATTGTACCAGAAATTTTTAAAAGATATATTAAAAAAAACATAAGGGAACATTCGAATGCTTTAACATACTACACTGCTTCTGTATGCAGTTGTAAGGTATTATAAATATAAATGCATATAAATCAGGTTCTTTCAGTCAAAGTACAAGTTAGAACACGTGCGAATAAGCTAGGCGATATAAAATATGAAGATAGAACAAAAACTGGATTACAAATGGAATTATAAATGAGAGAAAAAAATTCCGTAAGAAAGTGGTTAGTGCACAAACATTACATAGGTAGCTTGAAGAGGAGGTTGGATAGATTATATATTTAAAGGGTAGCAAAGACAGATGGTAAGTTTTAAGTGTACAGGTGCTGTCATTTGTATGCAGGTGAACCAGTCTTTTGCAGTCCCTAACTTTCCAGTGTTCTTATGTGTTTAATTTCACTCTTCTTGCTTGTTATGTATTCTCTCTCTCTCTCTCTCTCTCTCTCTCTCTCTCTCTCTCTCTCTCTCTCTCTCTCTCTCTCTCTCTCTCTCTCTCTCTCTCTCTCTCTCTCTCTCTCTCTCTCCTCTCGACAGTTTCAGTGAAGAGTAATGCCTCATCTATTTGCAAAATTGTGTTGGGAGTTCTTTGGATATCAGTAAGCAACACATCGAGGACAGCATGGATACCTATAGGTAGATATATAAATACATGCTTACATACAGACAGACACAGATACACATATACTTGCATACACACACATGCTTACAAGCATACATACAAGTAGTAGTATATATATGCTTGTATGTGTTCATAAAAATGAACATAAATAGGTTAACAATAATAATCATGACTGCAGACAAAATATTTTAGCAGATTTTTTGCAGATTTTAGCAATGAGAACAAGAGACGTGAAATTCAATAATGAAAGTTTCATAGTTGTTCATACTAACATATGCTGTCACAGGAGCTGGTGAAAATTTGGAAAAGAAATTATTGATGTGAAACTGCATGATAATAAGTGAGGTGGAACTGATGTATTTATTAAATTGTGTGTGTGGATTTTTTTTCGTACAAATATTGTACATTTACTATACTTATAACACGAATGAATCTCATTATAGATATCAACAAATTATAAATATAATTTATAAATATCAACTTTTCGCTGCTGCTGTGAAGGTTGTTGCTACATCCTTCTTTTCAAGCGCGCCTCCCCGCTTCTGATGTGTCGTTAATATATTATTGTCGTTGTTGTGGGGTACATTTTAATGACTGTACATCGACCCGCACGGTATGTCCCCTCGCTGCCTCGCCTGTCACCTGACTGATTAGCACAGGAAACTGACATGCACCTTATTTAACTATCTTTACTTGCTAATTCGCGATATTTTTATTTCTATACCACAATTGATGTTTTGCTCATATTTTCCTATTAAGAAGATAAGTTGTATTAATATTCGTATAAAGAGAAGCGATTCAAGCTAAGCATAATATTGTACAAATAGATATGAGTATATTAACGTTGCTGAGTGAAGATACGCAAGTGGTGAGGGTTAAAAGAAGATAAAGACATGTACTCATATAACCAACAGCCAGCCAGTGAATATTGTAAGGTGTCCGTTAAATATTAAGAGTAAAAATAAACGAACGTGTCCCTGTTCTTAAAAAAAAAAAAAAATGAAGGGAGAAAATGTTACGGGACAGGATGGTGGTGGTGGGTGTTTTTGTCCCAGGAAATGTTTTTATTTTTTTTATATAGCGGATGACCTGTTATATTTTGCTGCCAGAATTGTCATGATATTGCTGTGGAATAAGACAAGAAAAATATGGAAGATATCCGCGCATTGGCAGAGATAATTTTTTTTTAGATGTAGTTTCTGATATATGAACTAAATCTTGAACTGAGAAGAAAAAAGCGAAAATATATGGAATTTAGGAAGGAAAACTCAACATTGCCCGATATGTTGTACAGACATAGATTTTTACTATTTCTTAATGTTGATTTTACTTGTATTTGTCGTTGGGCATATATGCTTTCACTCTTCACATTTACAAGCTGTTTTGGAAAGCATAAACATGATTTGCGAGGGATTTTATTTACCTCCACCATGAAACCTACAGTATTACGTATTTTCGAGTTTCCTACCTTTTCTCTCTCTTCAGAACAACTTTATTCCGTCCTTCTATCCCTTCCCGTCTCTCGTCTTCCCGTTATTCCCCTGTTAGTAGGATCTTAACATGTATTCCAAAAATTGTCGTATGTTTGCATTCTGTCCTATATTGTGTTTCCTTCCTCCTTATTTCCCGCTTACCTGGAAAATTGTCAGGTTATCTGTCGTCGTGTATTTGTGTATCTTGTGAAGGTGTGAATTTGAGACTTTTATAAAACGGAGTAGGTGCAGAAAAAGCCACATAGACTTAATTTTTCTTTAGGACTTTTTTTTTTTTTTAGGAATATTCCATCCTAATAATCGTTATCCATCAACAAGGACCGCATGAATAAAAATACAGAAAAGGAATTATGTAATATATAAAAATTGTGAAAGATGAAAAAGAAACAGTAAAACTTGACAAGATTTGTGCTTTTAATTAATAAAAAGTGGATCAGACTGAACCTTAAGAGACAGTAAGTGGAGAAGAGAGAGAGAGAGAGAGAGAGAGAGAGAGAGAGAGAGAGAGAGAGAGAGAGAGAGAGAGAGAGAGAGAGAGAGAGAGAGAGAGAGAGAGAGAGAGAGAGAGAGAGAGAGAGAGAGAGAGAGAGAGAGAGAGAGATAGGGGGTGGGGATGTGGGTGGGGGTGGGCAGGGGCAGACAAAAGAGAGGAAGTCAAATAACCAGAATACCAAAAAGTTGAGATCTGAAGGAAAGAATCACGAATCAATATAAAATGTTCAAGAGAGGAAGATCGGTGTGGTTGTCGGCGTTGTTTCTCATGCGAGTTTTTATTCGGATCAATAAAATATCGGTAATAAAATACGGCAGCCTTTTAGTTCGGACGGGCAGGCGGTTGTCCTCTCTTCTCCCTCATATTTTCTTCTTTTCTTTTTTTTTACCTATGAACCAGTGGCACAGTTAAAGTCAAAAGTGAGAAATAAAATAAAAAGGGTGCGCAATTTGCCATTTCTCAGTGAACCTACATTGACCACGGAAGGTGAAGCGGAGAGAGAGAGAGAGAGAGAGAGAGAGAGAGAGAGAGAGAGAGAGAGAGAGAGAGAGAGAGAGAGAGAGAGAGAGAGAGAGAGAGAGAGAGAGAGTTGGAAAGGGAGAGAAAAGGAGGGAGGAAGAAGAAGAGGAAAAAAACAACAACAGTGGAGAAGGATAAAGAAAATATAACAAAGGTGAAACCAACACACAGGAGGAAGAGGAGGAGGAGGAGGAGGAGGAGGAGGAGGAGGAGGAGGAGGAGGAGGAGGGACGCAAAGATAAAAAAAAAAAGAAAAAAAAGAAAACGAACCCTCTAAAGAAAAAAAAAAAGGGGGAAAAATGGCAAACCCTGTAAAAGACTAGAAATAAGAGGACGGCCAGGAAAGACAGAGTGGAAAAGTGAGGAAATATGATATTTTAACAAAGTGTAAACTGAGCGAGTGTGGAATTCGAGTAGACCAGTGCCAGGAAAAGACTTGGCATTTTGAATTCACTTTAAATTTAAGATGAATGAAAAGTGAGCGAGGATGAGGATGAGGAGGAGGAGGAGGAGGAGGAGGAGGAGGAGAAGGGGTATCATCTCAGTTTGTACTGTAGAAGGTGACACCGTACTGCCAGTATGACTAAAGGAAGCCGACTCTATAAAGTTCATGTCGTTTTTTATGGATGAAGCTATAAGCCAGTGATATACAAGGCTGACTGAACATATTACACCCATGCAAGTATTGTATTGGAGGGTAACGCAAGAAAACACACGGATTAGATATGATGGATGGATACAAGTAGCAGCAAAACTGATGGCCCATACGAGACTTCTTGCGGTAATCTGCAGTAAGAAATGTTGGTGATAAAAGGTAACGCAGGACATCAGGCTGTGTGTGTGTGTGTGTGTGTGTGTGTGTGTGTGTGTGTGTGTGGTGCTAATGAATGTAAAGGTAAGTTAACTAATTCAATGTAAACATGAGGGAAATAAAGGACAGTGTCTTTATTCCACGTATAGAGAGAGATATGACTAATGTTTTCCAGAATGCGGAAAAGGGGCGAGGGAAGTTGATTTAAGTGATAAGTGCAATGTTAACAGAAATTACTCGACGGCTGAAAGGATATAAAACAGCTTGACAGAAAGTTAGGTTAGATAATCGCTGAACTGCTTAAGACTTATATTGGATAACGAGAACCTCAAGCGTGTACTGTTGTTTTGTCCCTGAGAACTGGAATACAACAACGCCCAGTTTTATTACAGTATCACTTGTTTGAACCAGGAGATTAGGAACTTGGAAGACAGACAAACACACTCAGGTGGAAGACGAAGCAGCCTCCCTGGCGCGCTGGTATCAGTGGGTGTGGTGTGTAAACAAACTTCGCACTTCCTAATGTCCTATTTGCTCATTATGGGAAGGATTAATGGTCACAACACCCTGCACGAGACAATATAATGGCGCCATTACGAGGAACAGGCGGTGGTGGTTCCTCATCGTTGAGACACGACCCGCTTGCTGCTCGCCGCCTCACGTTGAAAAGAACATCATTTAAATTACAAAATAACAAGATGAATATACATACTATTTCTTATTCGTATCAAGAAATCCTGAGTACTTAATAAGATTCTAACTTCTTTTCTGCTCCCACTGTTATCCCATTCACGTAAAACTTCTTAACTTTTATTATCTTATTGCATGATTTTTCATATACTCGTACCTTCGGACTATTACTGGAAGGAATGTAGTAGCTTATATTCATGAAAATCCTGCAGGGTGATTCAAGCTAAACAAACACAGCAGCGACTTGATACCGGAGACTTCCCTCTGCCACGGTACTGTTCATTATACGGTACATGTGAGTAGGAGTTGGTCAGTACTGTGGGAATAGACGCAACAGGTGTCAGACTGTAAACACATTATAGGTGAAATAGTACACTTAAGGAACTTTGAAGTAGAAGCAGTTGTATTTAAGGGATCACGAATTATATTACTGCTAAGTCGCTCAAGATAAAAGATAACATAGAATTTTGTTTCGTTATTTGAAACTTTTATGAGGATGAAAATCTAAAATACGTAAATACGGAAGTAGTAGAGAATAGGTATCGTGATATTGTGTTACGGCCAACCATTACACACACACACACACACACACTCTCTCTCTCTCTCTCTCTCTCTCTCTCTCTCTCTCTCTCTCTCTCTCTCTCTCTCTCTCATCCCCTCCCATCCCTTCTTCCCTTCCCGACCCTTCCCGCCTCCATCTCCATCCATTATATTTGGTAAACTTCTGCTTTATGCGTTCACAATGTATGTATATTTTTGTGTGCTCGGTGCTGAAATACTTTTGACAGTGATGGTGGACGTGTGTAATGGAATCGGCGAGGGCTGCGAGGGAAGGAGGAGGAGGAGGAGGAGGAGGAGGAGGAGATGTGGGGGATGGGTGGAGGGAGAAGCGAGGTACGTAGAACAACTGCAAGTAACACTATCCCACCGCAAACTGAAGAATAACAATGGAACAATAGCTTCTACAACAATAGCGAACCACAACCACTCACCCTTCTCCACCACCACCACCACCACCACTGCTACCACCTCTGCTACCATTACTATTACTTTTTTGCATCTCTCCCTCACCCTCCTCAGACCCTCGCACTATCGTTTTCATTTGAACACTCAAATAAGGATGGAAAAATTAAAACGATTCTCTGTCATGTGCCAATTACCGTAACAACCGTCTGTACAAGTGTTGTTAGTTTTGTACACGCCCCACTCTGCATCTTCCCGCCTTTCTATACTGTTGTGTTTCCCTTGTACCTCGGGAACACTTTGACTACCACAACAATAGCTACGATCAGCGATAAAACTGTACACATCTTAGCATTTCAACCATTATCAATTCACGCTTATGAGTTTACGATCACAGCTATATTAGATCATAATAACATAAGACCATTAGGAAAGCTGAAGTCCCTCTATAAAACTACAAAGCATTCATATTCATCCAGCAGTCATTCCCCTCCACGAATATCTTGTCATCTTTTAAAAATCCCTATTGACTTTGAACTTACACACTGATTACCGAGGATATTCCAGTCATTTACTATTCTATTTGAGAACCAATTTCTTTTTTTTTTTTTTTCTTTTTCAAATCTAACTGTATCAAGCTAGAGCCCATTACTTACGGTCCTATCTTGTTTACCAACCTTAAGGATCTTGTTTACATCATCCTTGCTATATCGTTCATGCCACTTAAATACTTCAATCAGATCCCGTCTCGATTTGCTGGTATTATAGTACGTGTCATTTATATTTCTTATGTAGTATTTTTTTTTTCTCTCCATATTGTAGAAGGCACGCTAATGATAAAAAGAAAAAAATGTAAGGAAGACTTCCGTATGAGACTGTTTTATTTTGTTTTATTAATTTCTAGTCTCACAAGATTAACTTTCAGTGTCTTAAGTGCTTGTGTGTCCCTCTCTGAGAGTGAACGGGGAGGAAATGTAGAGAATGTGAGTTATTAATTTTCAAACGCTCTCAAGAAATTATACTGGATAAGTATTCGTACAGTAGATTATATGAAAAATTTAATCAGCCAATAAATAATGAATAAATGAATAGATATTTAAGTGAAGTGATTTAAGTTAGGCTATTTTCTGCAATTCATGTTAATCTACAAACACTGAGGTGGTGAGGATTGGACGCTGATATAAAGGCTGGTGGTAGATATAAAGGCTGGTGGTCGTGCTTCTGCGTGAGTTTTCTTTCCACTTTTCTAGTTTGTCACCAAAGTCCCGAACAGTGCGCCGTGCAAAGAGGAAACTTAATTTTTTTCCGGGAAAAAATTCTTTGAGAAACGGAATACGTAGAATATTGTGAATTAATCAAGACGTGTTTTATAATCAGTCAATTACTATTGAAAGTACAAAAGCTTCATCATTAAATTATATATATATATATATATATATATATATATATATATATATATATATATATATATATATATATATATATATATATATATATATATATATATATATATATATATATATATATATATATATATATATATATATATATATGAACTTTTGTTTCACTTGAAAGGGTATTTGATATTTTTCATCAGATATGAAAATCCATTTTAAAATGTATCATTCCAGCGTTCATATATTAAGTTTCACTAAAGAATGGTAGAAAAAATATATGCCCGCAATAGAGCAATAGCTGAAGCATTGTTGTTGTTGTTGTTGTTGTTGTTGTTATTGCAGATGTAATTTTGGCTGCTAAAGGAAAAGTTCCTAATTACAGCGTATAATTTTGTTTTTCAGTGTGATAAATAATAATAAAAAGTATTTATTACTACTTGACAGCCATCTTATTTCGCGCCGGTTTCTTTCCTCCTCCTCCTCCTCCTCCTCCTCCTCCTCCTCCTCCTCCTCCTACTCCTC
>NC_087164.1:17007422-17019922 GCF_035594125.1 Scylla paramamosain
GGCCACGTCTTTCCTAACAGTTGCTTGAGTATCATTTGTACTTCAATTATGGTGCAGCACACGACCCAGAGTTGAACTGTCCCATCATGAAATTTGTTGTTTAAGGGTACACCTTCCCCAACACTTGCTTCAACATCCCGAATACTTCAGATTTGGTGCAGCACATGAGCCAGAGTTGCACTGTTACATTATGAAACTTCTAATGAAAAAAGAAAATCCACATAACCATGAATGTGTGCTTGCCAGTGGGACTGAACGTGCTTGCTTGCATACAAACCATTATGCATTACAGAGCAGCACGAGTATGAAAGAGACCTTGGATGCTGTGCGTTGTGCTGGAGCCTCAAGTCAAGCACACTTCTTTGGCCCAGTGGTGAATGGTTGCACTGCCGCTGCGTCGTCGAACTAGTCAGTATGTTCTTAATTCACCGTGATCACTTTTCATTCATTGCCTTATCGTGGACTTGCATGTGTATTTTTCAAGGAATCTCCACTATCAGATATTATTATTTTCTTTGCCACTCACACATGCCTTAAGACAGATTAGGCTTCATATAGGTAAAAATTTCTCTTCTCACCAAATAGATTTCGTGTGTTGCTTCGTAACAAGACACTTTCGGAACTACGAGTACGAGTATACGGGACAGTCGAGTGGAACCTTTCTATTATTTTCTTGTAGAACACGTTTTAAAATGTTCTCTCTCTCTCTCTCTCTCTCTCTCTCTCTCTCTCTCTCTCTCTCTCTCTCTCTCTCTCTCTCTCTCTCTCTCTCTCTCTCTCTCTCTCTCTCTCTCTCTCTCTCTCTCTCTCTCTCTCTCTCTCTCTCTCTCTCTCTGTAACGTTTTATCAACAAGTATTTTTTGTTTCCCCACTTTTTTTTTGATGTGTGTGTGTGTGTGTGTGTGTGTGTGTGTGTGTGTGTGTGTGTGTGTGTGTGTGTGTGTGTGTGTGTGTGTGTGTGTGTGTGTGTGTGAATGCTGTGAGTCTTTTCGAATGACTATGTACTCTTTTTTTCCAGTATCGCCTTTGGGAACGTGAAGACACAATACGTATGACGTTTTTTTTCGAGTAGCAGATGCGAGAAGGGAGCAAGTGACGCGAGGAGCTTTCATTCATCCTTGCCTTTGTGGAAACCCCTGGGTTGTATTGGGACACCGCTAATATCCCCCTTTGTGTGTCTTATACTGTTTTGACTTTCATAGATTCCCGTGCGTCGTGCATATCTCCCTCCAACACGCAAAGATTCACTCCCTCTACTTTTTTTTTACACAACAATAGACAAAAAAGAGCCTGCAGAAAAGCCTCATCACTTGTTCCTTTCACGTTTTTCGCCTTGACGTTTCTGATCTCAAAATCCACCCCTGGTCTGGCCTCGTCTGCTCTCAGTATCACCATGTTGTTCGTACGAAAGGAATGCCCGGGAGGGAGAGGGGCGAAGACGCAGCGAGAAATCAATGTAAACATGGAGAGAGGACGGGGAGGGCGGCGCGAGCGATGAATGGGCGACAGGCGGCGTGCAAACTGCCTGCTGTGTACTGAGCGGGTCGCACCGTGGGAAGACGCAAGGGAGAGAGCTGGGCGTGTTGCTCCGTGCTCGATGAATAAAAGGACTTGCTGCTGTTGGTAAATGAATGTATGGATGGAAGCAAGGTGCATGGGAGAGTTATTAAAGGGAGGAGTTAAATAAGGGCTTGAATGAGTCTGGGAAGTTTTTGTTTTATTTTATTTAATCTTTAGTCTATATATGTTATCTGCACGACGAAGATGGCGAAGGGTGTTAAGCCACGCGTCTCACAACACTGGTTTAGCGTGTCTTGACTGGGTTACTGGCTCTATTGTCCGGTTTACAGGGTCACAACTCCTCGGCTTACGTCCTCTCTTCTCACCAAGGTGAACAATGTCTACAGCGTGAAAGGAGACGAGCTGTGATAGCACTAGAGTAAATTAACATTCCTATTATTTATTTTTGAGAACTGTTGTGAAATGTGAACGATGAAGATTAAAGAGAGGTTGAAAGAAAACAGGGAAATGCACGTATAGGTTAAAGATAAAACATGATAAAGGTGTGTTAAACAAATAACATTACTTTTCATTTCATTTAAAGTGAAGTTTCAGGAGAAAAAAAAAAGAAAAGAGTTGAAGAGGAAAAGTTAAAGGGGAATATTGATTGTAATATCAGCAACTCTTCCCATTTTGCTTAGTATAGGAAGACCTTACTAGTATGTCACCTTTTGCATAACCCATGAGAGATTAGCATACGTATCTTTATATCCCATTTACTCATCCAGGTCACCAATATCGATTCATCATTTTTGGTCCCATATAACTCAAAATAATGACAGAGACAGGGGAGAAAAAGAGTTAAAAGTTCGGAATCACCATCTTCAACTGTTCTGCAGGGGCTTCAAGCAGGATGTGCCTCTCGAATTTAGTGTCTCTCCATCTCTCCTCCGCCAAGACCTTCACTGTTGCGGCGCCGTTAGTGAGTGAGTTTCCCCCAATCTCATTTTCTTTATCAGTCCCTGCCATCATTTTTCATACTTTGTGTTGTCAGATTGTTACTTCCGGAAATGCCACACACTTTGCAGCGTGATGAATGGGATGAATGGGGAGTAAGTGACGGCTGGGTTGATGAGTGTGGACAAGGGACAACACGGAATGAATGGTTAGGTGGTATTAGGCTAGAAATGTAACCGAGGAGATTGAAGACCGATTCTCTCTCTCTCTCTCTCTCTCTCTCTCTCTCTCTCTCTCTCTCTCTCTCTCTCTCTCTCTCTCTCTCTCTCTCTGTTACACAACCACACACTCCAAGAATTCACTCCGCGGCATCATGCTTCCTTATCTGAAATTAAAAGAAAATTTTTCATTACTTAGGCAGGAGCGAGCACTATGTCATCTCTCAATCCATCCGCCTCTTGCCATCCCAAGCTGAGGGTTTCCATGTGGGTGCAGTGAAGGAAGGAGCTACCCTCTTCCTGTCCCTCCTGACCCAATCTGTATTCAAGATGCATTAGGAAATGAAGCGACGTAAGGTAACTCCGCACAAACTAAATCTAATATTCTTCAGCTCTGGGAAGCCTTCACCTCACCACTGTGAAAATGTTACTTAGCCCTCCTCCTCCTCTTATTCCTCCTCTTTCTCTTATTCCTCCTCCTCCTCTTATTCCTCCTCCTCCTCCTCCACCTCCTCTCCGATCTCTAGCTGAGAGAAAAGGTTCCATTTCCTAAAACCCTCAGTAAGTATATTAACCATCTGGCCCACCCTCACGAAAGTCAAGTCCATACTCATTCTTCGTCTAGAGCAGTTCACACAGTCCGTCCTCACTGCGCCGCGACGGAGATGCCTGATTACTCTTGGTATCGCGTTGATCTATTATTACTATTGCTATTATTATTACTACCATTTTCCGTAATGACTCGTGAGGCTTGACATATTTTAATTCTTTCACTATTTTATCGTCCATGTATTTCTTTCGTTGCAACGTGTAATCTTGACATCTTTTATTCACACGTGTAATCTCTGATCTGAAAGTACGAGTACTTTGTTGGCTTCCCTGTTTTATGTCATAGATTGATAGATAGTAAATATACAATCGATGGACGGCTCTTCCCTCAGTTACGAGTATTTCTCTCTCTCTCTCTCTCTCTCTCTCTCTCTGTCTCTCATTTTACATGTTAACTATTTTTGGAGAACACATGTATGGAGCTCAGACATGCATGAACACAGATGTGACATTTCCGCGCGCGCGCGCGCGCGCGTGTGTGTGTGTGTGTGTGTGTGTGTGTGTGTGTGTGTGTGTGTGTGTGAATGTCATTGATTAGTTATATTCTTTTTCAAAAAACTCCAAAACCTTTTCAGTATCGCTGCTCTGCTAACGTGCGTGTCATGTGACTGCGGCGCTGCTCTGGACTAAGTAAGGATGTGGACAAGTGTGACGTGACAGCGAGTGATTCCCCGATTCACACAAATCTGGAAGGGTCATTATTCCACACAGGTGTTCAGATCAAAGTGAGGGAGGAAAGTCATGCATGATCAGCGTATCCCATTGATCTGTACGCCTTGCACCACCTGACTTGTGTGTGTATTCAACAGCGTAACTAATTTCTTAGAAGAAGCCACCATTCTCTTTCTGTCTGCCTCTCTGTAATGATCCTTGTTTTGTTTTTCCTTACTCAGTCCAATTACAAACGCACTGTACATTTATTATATTCACTGTGTTCCAGGAAATATAATAACAGGTGTAATACTCGAAATATCTATGAGCGCACACACACACACACACACACACACACACACACACACACACACACACACACACACACACACGTATATACAGTAATGGGGCTAAAACTATAAAGCTAATTACCCGCAAAATAGTCACGGAGGATGGAAGTGGTAGGCAGTGAAAACAGCATCAAATATAAAAGGTCAGAAAGAAAATAGAACAATAAACACGAATTTATGGCCTTTGAAAAATAAGATAAAGGAGTATAAAAGAATGCACACAATTACCATCGTGATGAGTAGTTTCTTTACACACACACACACACACACACACACACACACACACACACACACACATTTGTCTTCAGTTGTCACGGTCGCTAACTCGAAAAATGATACATGAGCTAATGAATTATTTTATATTTAGAATTCCGCAAAGACCAAGAATAAATGAATACATGGTTGGTGGAAATATATGCCAGATATTGCTGATATATCTTATACAGTTTGTAGAATATGCCATCACTTCTTTGGGCAGCCGTAGAAACACACACTGTGCCTAAGTTAATAATGGAGGCAAGCTGAAGGATAAGAAACAACCTTTCATCCTCAAACGCTAGGTGGTCTTTCATGACATTGCTCCCTCGCGTGGCCTCGATCAGCATTGCAGTGGCGCCATCGTCTCGCACAAATGTTCTTCATTCATGGTGGCGGCTGGTGAGCCGGCGCTCCTCATCGACCATCAAGGAACGAGTGTGTACTGGGCGCAGGTAAACTCTGGAATGACCGCATGATGGAATTAAACTGTTTGTCATGCGATCACCCAAGTAGTTGTTATGAATTTAATAATATTGAATTATCCGTTGCATCGTAAATCGTTATTGTTCTTCAGTCTGTGATCATCGTTCGATCTGAAAAATGTTTTATTATGAGTAGCAATGGCGTGAACATTCTGATCTTCAGTCATGATGCGTCTTGCTGAGTGAGAATACTGCCGAATGTTCCAATACATAGGCTGATATGAAGAGAGATGAAGAACCTGACCGTAAATGTACGTTTTCTGTATTTGGTTTCAGTAAATAGGAATTGAAGCGTTCCCCTGCGGCAGTCACGCAGCGTCAGCATCGCCGTGGTCTGCATCTTCCAATCACTTAGCTGTGAATAACATGATCTCGCCAAGCCTTCCCCTGTTCACCGCAGCTCGCCTCCCGCTGCTTCCCGCCGCACCACAGACTCTCACCTTTTTGCCGACCAGATATTAAAATGAGAAAAAGTCTTTACGAATATGTGTGCACTCTTTTTTTTTTTTTTTTCCTTACCGAGGGGGAAAAATATTTCCTTTTTGCACTGCTAATGGAACACTTTGCAGCGTAGACTTTGTACACATCTTGCTGTTGTTAATGGCGTGGATGGGTTGGGACTAAAAGGACCTGCTTCAGTATTTTTAATTTTTTTTTTTTCCGAGGTACTGATTGTCATCACTCAAAGAAAAAACATTGTATATTTTTTTATTGCAAGAATTACGCAAAGTTTTATTCGCTTTACCGGCACGTAGAAGAGTCTGTCTTGCTCTGAAAGCATGATGGGATTGTCATATTATTGTTTTTGTTATTATTGTAGTAGTAGTAGAAGTAGTAGTGGAAATAGTAGTAGTAGTAGTAGTCGTAGTAGTAGTAGTAGTAGTAGTGCTGTTAATGTTCACGTTGTTGTTGTTGTTGTTGTTGTTGTTGTGAGCGGAGAATTTGGGATCTTCGCAGTCCCACATAATAAAAAGAAGCAAAATGGACACTTTAATTTCTTTTATTTCTCTCCATTTTGTTAAGCTTTAATTTCCATTTTCTGGGCCACAGTTTAGAATATATATATATATATATATATATATATATATATATATATATATATATATATATATATATATATATATATATATATATATATATATATATATATATATATGGAATATGATGATAGTGACGATTATGTTACCACTGTTACAACAAAAAACACCACCACCACCAACAACAACAACAGCAGCAGCAGCAGCAGCAGCAGCAATAATTACTAATTCCATTACTATTACTTTGGCTGTAAGTAGTATTTTGGTACTGCTAATAGTAGTTATAGGAGGAGGGAGAGGAGGAGGGCGAAGAGGAGCAGCATTAACCGTAGTAGTAAAAGTAGAAGTAGAAGGAGGAGGAGGAGGAGGAGGAGGAGGAATGAAACAATAGTGTAGCAGTTTTAGTAAAACTTACAAACAACACCATTTTTATCTACGTACTACTAATACACACACACACACACACACACACACACACACACACAGGTCCGTAAAGGGTGACCTGAATAAAATATAAGCTACAAGAACAACACTGCAGCTCTTCCCTCTTTGAGCCTCCTTCCTCGCGTCCCGCCCTTCTCTCTTATTGCCGTTCATCTCCTCTTTCCCTCTAATCCTTACTTTTATTTGCCCCCTTCTCTCTCTCTCTCTCTCTCTCTCTCTCTCTCTCTCTCTCTCTCTCTCTCTCTCTCTCTCTCTCTCTCTCTCTCTCTCTCAGAGTTAATATCCTTTTCTCCTTTCTCATTTCATACTTTCATCTTTTTTTTCCGGTAAAACTACCACGCCTTTTTTTTTCTCTCTCCCTTTCTTTTCCTTCCTTCCTCCCTCCATCCGTCTCCCTCACTCTCTCCCTCCTTTCCTCCCTCCCTCCCGCCCGTTCTTCTTTCACCTCACTCTCCCCTATTTTTCATCCCCTCATCTTTCAGCACTTCCCTTCTCCTTGCGCGCTACCCTCTCCACCGCCATCGAAGCTCGTGGCGCGAAAACTCTTTTGTCCGGCGAGTTTGTGGCCACAGGCTCTTTTGTGGCGGCGCGCCCACGTATGATCCGGGATTTGCTTGATGGCAATAATGGCAGATGGGATCGGATCCTCCCAGACAGCGTCCAGGATTCCTTTACTCTTCGACTCGCCATGGGAATGTTTCGGACACTAAACTCTGTGTCTCGTCCTGTTGTTGTGGCTGAGTCAAGGTTCATCGAGGCGTCGCGTCAATATGTTGCCCTCATCATCTTTCTCTCTCTCTCTATAAGTCGTTGTTCCGGGGCGTCCTTTTAGGGTTTCTTACGATATGTGGGTGTTTTCTCTTCCCCGCCTCATCCTTCTTGCTAACACGCCTTACATGATGGTCTTAAAATCCACTTTTTGAAAGTTTGGAGCCCCGGTAAAGGGGGAAACATTCACGATGGTAATCTTCGGAAATTGTCGGGTATTTGAGGTAAGAGGAGGAACACCCGCGCCGGGATGAAGGTGGGGCAAGGCCTAGGTAAGCCGGATGATGGGGCTGGAGTGAGGGCGGGGAGGAGCATGGTGGAGCATCCGGCTTTGGTGTGGATGGTGGCCAGGAGTGAATGATCTGGAGTGACGCCCACCACCACCACCACCACTACGTCCACCATCACCACCACCACTACATCCACCATCACCATCATCGGTGCTTCTAAGGCCCGCCCTACGACTCGTGACTCACCGCACTTAAAACATGAAAAGTTACCTGTGTCATGGCCTAGATTGGTTGGTGTGGAGCGGCCATAACACCGGAGATGGACCTGTGATAGCGCCGCGGGCACTCGCAGGGGAACTAACCCAAGGGAAATTGTTAAAAAAAAGAGAGAGAGGAACGTAGCGAAACGAGGCAGTGGGAGCAGAAGAGTCTTTGATGGAGCAGTGAAAACACGCGGAACTTTTCCCAACTCGGCTAAACCAGTCCATCCCATCAGCAGCATCTTGGCCATTGGGGAAAACACGCAGCCCGGGAAGACGCAAGAAAGCCCGAAGAGGAGGAGGCGAAAATCGATCTCGTAATCATATAATAACAGCTCCAACCCATCGGCTGTAACAAGCATGCCTATAGCTAATAGCGGGGTGAGGGAACAGCCCCGTTACCAGCCAATCACACTAACGAGCATTGAGGCGATGGGGTAGTTATGCCTTAACGAGCCCTTTGGTGGCGCCCCTCCGGCAGCAATTACGAGGCCATGATGAAGGATCCCGCCGGAGCCCTCAACCATCACCAGGCGCGGGATAAACTTCTCATCTGCGACCTTCTCTCGCCGGTCCTGCTGCTGGAGGGGCGCGGGCCGGGTGCAGGCAGGAGGCAGGAGGGTCAGGGAGGCAGAGAAGGGAGGGAGGGAGTGCGACGGAGGAGAGGTGGCGGCAGGATCGTTACAGGACACAGTGGTGTTTGGAGGAGACAAATGGGAGGATGAACCTTTGAAGAGAGAGAGAGAGAGAGAGAGAGAGAGAGAGAGAGAGAGAGAGAGAGAGAGAGAGAGAGAGAGAGAGAGAGTAGTGCAAGAATAAAACGCCAAAGGAAAAAAGTGCACCACAGTTCCAACTCTTTCAAGAGGAAAATACTGGAATTATCAAGTCTCTAAATCCAAATGGATAATCGATACTGAGCACTCTCGCTTCTTTCCGTTCAATGATCTCATTCACGGGTCTGCTTCTGCCCAGGTGCCGAGAAACCGCCCGCACCCGCAGCGCCTATGCCCACACCCGTTCCGTGCCCCTTCCAAGTCTTTTTTCTTCCTTTTTGCGCATAGAAAACACACAGTCCACACTTCGCGCTGCACCCACAAAATCTTTCCTCTGTCTACATGCACAACAAACTTTTAGTGTATTTCTCAAGTGGTGTTAATTCTTTCATTGGTCCTATAACCACCTGCGTGCACGTGTTTTTGTACTTCATACTCTGGTATAGGTTTGTAGTACAGAAAAGACGGAAAGAGCATACTGTCCTTCTTGTGTGTCCATGCAATTATTATTTTTTTTTCTTTACTGTGCTCTGAAGGGATGGACAAGACAATGAAGGGGTTTTGAAGCGTTAAGAAGAGGTGTTCAGTTGAGGGGGAAATAATTCTCACCTCAATGTAAGACCCTTAGGGCAGACTGGGCAAAGTGGCCCTATGCCTCCATTACCCTCAAGTTAGGTTGTCAGTGACTTCATTCAGGAACGCATATGCACACCAAGATACCACCCACGCACCCACATGCATAGCTCACGTATACACACACACACACACACACACACACACACACACACACACACACACACACACACACACACACACACACACACACACACACATACACACACACACACACACACACACATACACACACACACACACACAAGCGCGCGTAATATAAAAGCTCTTGATTTGTTTTTCTTACATGTTCATCTACATTTCCAGTTTTTATCTTTGTTTCCTTGTTTATGTTCTCAAGCTGCAAGTACATTTTCCTTTCATGTGCTGCTACGCTTTTCTAATTTTAATGCAGTCAGACAGCCTGCGTGTAAGTTAAATAGTCGCGTGAGATCTGAACGCACGTGTTTTACCTTTGAATCTTTTATTGCTTTCCTGAGAGGCACACCAAGTACGAGTAAGTGTCATATCGTGAGTGCCAAATGAAACTTATATCGCTGTAAAACTTTGTAAAACACTTTAAGATGGACGATGAAAGGAGCAATGTTGCTTTCTCCGTCTCATGGTTCCACTGGTTATAATTTTTCTCCGTGATTTCTGATGCATGACAACACAATTTGCAGGTATTCCTATTGTGCGTCCTCGCCATTTCTTTTGCAAATTTAGAATATTCAGTTTAAAGACCATTTATAATTTTATATGTGATTGATGTGAGTGATTTTCCCGGCGTATTATTTTATTGAATATAGTGTTACCCATTCACAGGTAATTGTTTTATACAGGTGTATTGTTTCCTACACAACGAATGTTTAATTTCTGTGTGTGTGGTGTTGTTTCAGCCATTCACTGGCTTATAAATAGAATTCGCTGCGTGCACTTTCCCAAACTTTAATATAATATCTTACCATTGCTTTTTGTGTCTGGTGATAAGCTGTTGTCAGAGTGAATGTTGCTGTTGACTTACTTTTCATAGATCTACTTCAGTAATACAGCACATCTCTGGTTTATTGTTTTGTTGCTTAATATAGATCCTGTTAATGTTATTTGTAGCATTTCCACTTGCAACATTCAGAAGATTTATGCACGTGATGTAATTTCGTTTTCAGTTCCATTGTTTCCCAGACCATTGCCTGTCCTTTCACCAGTGTTAATCACCGGTGTCTTTCAAAATTATGCTTTTAACTTGCACCTCACCATTTTGTTACATTTGATTAAAAAATAAAAAGAAAAAAGTAGTCAAAGGGTTAATTAAAAGTTGTTGTTTGCTAAGCTTGTTTGTCTGGAAGTTTTCTTTATCAAATCTTGTTTTAATTGTCAAAACAAATCAAGGAACTCTTTATTGTGTTGGTCATTGGTTCCTTCCTCAGTGTACATTAGCCTGTTAGGGGAGCCTCTGACGTGTGGAGGGCTTCACCTTCCACTGTCACCTGGGGAAGGAAGAGTTGAAGTGCCTTCTTTTTCTGTGCTGAGCGATCAGTTTCAATGTGCCACAGTGTTACTCCTTTTTCTAAATTCACAGTTTTCCTGATATTGTTGATTACGTGCACTATCATCAGCACTGTGTTTATCATAGTAATGCAAACCTAAATAGAAATCTTACTTGATCTCATTACTGCTAACTATACCTGTTCATACTTATTTATGTGGAGCTCTCGACAGGTATATTTTAGGCTACCTTTGAACCATTATTTCCATATCGATTTTACTATATTACCCAACATTCATTTGTGTAAACCAGAATCCAATTCGGTGCTGCAACAATCGATCCAGTCACGTGTATGGCTCTTCATGTGTACTTTATATTTTCATGTATATTGCTTTTGAATTTCCCAGTTTTTCACTTCTCACTTGTTGGATTGTACCATGATTTATTTCCCTAAAACAAAAGATGCGGCGAGGAAGTGCATGTGAATTTAAATGTGAACAAGAAGGAAGTCACTTTAAATGTCCATTGGCTCAAGGTTGGGTCCCTCCGTCTGATGACCCGCTCTGAGTATTACATATGCTGCATTAAACACCGGCACATCAGTCTAGTACTCAGCGACGATGGGATCCAGTGTGTTTTTACTTGCTCGTTTGAAGCCACGACTCTCGTTGGCTGCTTGGTAAACTTGGCGGAAATAAATATTTTTCAGCACTTACCATCAGTTGGCTTTGATGTTCACGCCACGTAAGTCACCAGCCATTCACCGCACGGCACCATGACAGGATGCTTGGGGGACACACCTATGCATGAAAGCTGGATTTTACAGTCAGTGAGTGCTTTGTGCTAATGGTCCCTGTCATAAGCTACTGTGTGGCAGGAAATTACTCTATCGTTAATCAAGTGACGCCCCGAAATATAGGGATTAATTGCGGTGGAAGTAGAAATACATTATTAGTTCCCTGTCTACTATTGTATTAACTTGAGTATGCATGGCATAAGGCGAACCTACATACTTGAAAGGAGTTAAATTTTAAGAAGTGTTTAGGTTCGTGACCTTGTAAATTTTGTTTAGATGCGTGATATAAAACAGGATTCAAAGAAAATTAAATTCAACTTTACTTGTGTGATGTTTACGAAATGATGTACAGATAAAAACTTGTGAGTGGGTATTTGCTAATAATGAAACAAAATGTGTCTTATTTTTTTTTCACTGGGTAAATGCCGATTAAACATTATATGGATAGATGATATAACGTATCTCAAAGACGCCTTAGAAACAATATAACGTTTTAAAATTTCCGATTTCATAGTTATTAGCCTTTTACCCGCAATTTTTATATTATATAACTCTTTGCCAGTTTGAAAGGTCTTCTTCTTCTTCTGCTTCTTCTGCTTCTGGTGGTGGTGGTGCTGCTGCTGTTGCTTTTGCTTTTGTTTTTGTTTCTCCTTCTTCTTCTTCTTCTTCTTCTTCTTCTTCTTCTTCTTCTTCTTCTTCTTCTTCTTCTTCTTCTTCTTCATCTGCTTCTACTTTTTCTTCTTCATCTTCATCTTCATCTGCTTCTACTTTTTCTTCTTCATCTTCATCTTCATCTGCTTCTTCTTCATCTTCTTCATCTTCATCTTCATCTGCTTCTACTTTTTCTTCTTCATCTTCATCTTCATCTGCTTCTACTTTTTCTTCTTCATCTTCATCTTCATCTGCTTCTACTTTTTCTTCTTCATCTTCATCTTCATCTGCTTCTTCTTCTTCTTCTTCTTCTTCTTCTTCTTCTTCTTCTTCATCTTCATCTTCATCTTCATCTTCATCTTCTTTTTCTTCTTCTTTTCTTCTTTTTCTCCGTGGAGATCATCATAGAGGGAGAGAA
>NC_087164.1:17024922-17029922 GCF_035594125.1 Scylla paramamosain
AAGGAAATAGAAATAGAAAGTAACAGCCCGTGCTTGGTATCTTACGTTCAAAGCGTCTATTGGTCCCCCAGAACGCATGCAACAGTCGATCACCGCACTGGTCCGCACTAGGCTAGATGCTCCCCAACACTCCACCTTTTCCAAGCGTCTCTTCAGGGTTGTGTGATCACCCTGAACGCTCCAGTGACCACCGCGAGGGTCTCCACCGGCATCCCTTACTCCCTTGCAATTTTATTTTACATCTTTCGTGTTTGCTTGTCATCCATTTTTTAACGCCGAGGGCCGGCCTTGTCTGTCCGATACACTGTCTTTGTATTTGATCAGCAAGCACAATGTTTGGCTGTCATTGTTGAGAACACATCAGGTGAATATGTAGTGCTAGATTTTACTTTAATAGTCTTAGTCTCTGGGGATTGGTGTGTGTGTGTGTGTGTGTGTGTGTGTGTGTGTGCAACTTTGCGTAAATGTTCGGAAACCGCATCCACTTAATTTCAAGACAAAACTATTTCCTTTTGGTAGATTTCTGTGTTTTGTATTAAAACAATTTCTTGACAAATATTTTCTTTTTCCGAAATAACTGGGCTGGTCCGCCACTGTGTCGTCACCTACCTGCCATCTAGCAAGCAATGATAAACCGTGCAGTAAAGTATATGTTAACATTGTGAATTATAGGAAGCGTACGTACCTATGAACAGAAATGATTTTGAAACGCAACTTTCACAAAAAACGGATCATCGTAGAGTGCAATTTGTGTTTTCATTTTTTCTTTTATATCTTTTCTATCAAATCAAACTTTTGAATCGAAGTATATAATAGACGGAAGCGATGAACGTAGTCCCTGTCATGATCGCATCGAGAATCCCGCCTCGGATATTACGGCGGGCTTGGGTCACTCGGGGGCGCGGTGACGTCATCAAGCGGGACGGCGAAGATCGAACGAACCAGCGAACCGACATAGTGGATTTAAGAGGAGCTTAAAGTTAATTGATTTTGGTGTGCGTGGAGTGAGTCCCATCCCTGTCCCCACCACTGTGCCCCTCTAAGCGACCCTCCCGCCTTGAACACGATAATGCACACAACGAGAGGCGATGTCACTCATAATGAAGCGAAGGAATTCAAGGCTGATTCAAATGATGTAAGGTATGGTCAGAATTTTGTTAAGGAGGAACCCAAACATCCAATAATTCGCAGCTTTCAGTCCAGGAATGTAATATCAGTAGCGGTGGTTGGATTGCTGAGCTGTCTATGGATAATTGTAAGACTGTTCGTGTTTTTTTTTTTTTTTGTCATGTGAATATTTTTTGTACATTGATTAAATTTCCAGCATAGCAACATAGTAGATATTACTAAGCCGTCTATAGATAATAATTGGAAGCTGTTAGTGGGATTTTGTCAAGGATTTTTTATTTTTTATTTTTTATCTATTTATTTACTAATTTTCATTTATTTTATTTATTTTTATTTTCATTTTATTTTATTTTATTTCATTTTATCTATTTATTTATTTTTTTCTTTTTTGTGGCGATTCAGTGTCCAAGATTTAACGTTGTGTGTGTTGGAATTACACACCTCACAATGGTCTCCCCTTGAAACAGTTTTGCACTTCGTAATGTAACTGAAGGAATAACCGAGTAAGTGACCAAATGTGTGGCCCTGTATGTGTTGAGAGAGAGAGAGAGAGAGAGAGAGAGAGAGAGAGAGAGAGAGAGAGAGAGAGAGAGAATTACAACCTGTGATCAAAAGTGGTCTCGTGTTCTCAGTTCCCTATCACCTTCATGCGCCTTGTGATTAGTTCTGCGGTTCATTGTCTTCAGATCTTTTGAGTCAGGCACTGTGTTGGCGTGAAATTATGGCTGTTCGCACATGCTAGAGTGTTGGGAGTACTCTGAGAGGGTATAGAGTGTGAAAGAGTATCCGCGCCACCAGTGAGGAGGCGACGGGGACGTTAAATATGGTCCATTGCATCGCTAATCGAACGTCTTTGAAAAGCGTAATGCGTGGGGCAGACTGGGCTTGGGGAAGAGCGGGCGACCCTGAACCCACGTTGCAGTTTGCTTGAAATATTACTAAACCTACACAACTTATTAAAGAAAAAAAAAAAAAAAGGAAAAAAAAAATTATCATACGGAATTGTAGATCAATGAACACCACCTGTGAGTATAGCTTGCATTTTTAGAAAAGAAAAAAGTAGTTTTGTTTTATGTTAAGACACTCGAAAAAAAAAAGAAAAAAAAAGAAAAGTAAGTGGCGTGTGTGAGATGTGCGTCTATGCCGTATTGTTCCCGAGTATTGGCAGGTAAACAGGTGTCTGGCGTGGCTGTTACGCGGCGGGAAGGCTGTCGATGGCGCCTCCAAGCCCTCCACCCTGCTCATCCCACGTGACTCCTCCAACCCTCTGCCTCCCGCCGCCTCCACACTCCTCCCTCCACTGCCCCGTCCCGCCACGTGCCTGTACCTCAAAACACCGTCTTTCTGGTCCTCCTCTCAGTGCCGCTTGAATTTATTCTTTTCCCCTGGACTTTAACGTATTCAGAGTCATCCTTTCTACACGTGCGCCTCGTCTGCCTTGATGTTAGCGCCGCGTAAGACAAAGACGCGAGATTCAAGGAACTGTCAATTCAAAGGCTACTGCTCCGTGTTCTCTTTTTTTTTTTCGTGTACGGAGAAGTAGCGTCATTTCAGATTGTGTGCCGCGGGAAGTGTAACTCGAGAGTGAGAATGGATAGGTAACATGCATATCCGCTTGCTTACAGCAGGAGAGAGACAGCGTGTTAGTGATAATAATCTGGATAACGAAAAAAAAAAGTTTTATAAGATTTTTCAACCAGATTACACCGAGTGAAAAACAACGCTAAATAGAGAGTGAAGGTGAATGAAGTCTTATGACTGCACGGAAAAAAATCGGTAATAACAATAATGCCTTGTAAAAAGACGGAACCTTCTTTATTAATGATGAATCAGTGGGGTATTTTACGATACAGAATAAAGAAAACATAGAAAATATAATGTTCGAGATTTGATCACAAGAAAAAAAAAAAAACATACAAATACGAATTTAATGAAAACTGACACACATCTTATAATACAGGACATGAATACCAGTACCAGCATTGAACACATCGCCTCGTACTACATTGTCAAGAAAAGGTGTTCGTTGTCCATTAGACGCGGCATTTTGCCAATATCTGTCAAGCCTTACCTAGAAATTTTCTGTCTCATCTCCACCTACCTGATGAGAGAGAGAGAGAGAGAGAGAGAGAGAGAGAGAGAGAGAGAGAGAGAGAGAGAGAGAGAGAGAGAGAGAGAGAGAGAGAGAGAGAGAGAGAATTTCAATTTCAATTGCCAAGAATCTTAATAATCAGTGCGTTATTATTATTATTTTATCAGTATCTTGTAAATCCGGTATTCTAAAGTCAGGTGCCAAACGAAGGAGTGTTAAAAGCCGTCACTGGAAGGAATTGTAACTTTAGGATATTGGTTATCGTAAGGAGCAGCGTCTTCACTAATTTACTTTTACCTCACACGTGTTTGTATATAATATTCATAGGCTCCTCGATTCCTCAGGCAGCATTTACGTCAGAGACAGAGTGAGGGTTTCAAACAGAAGGATCATCGTTATTCTCAAGTGTGATATCAGGGGATGAAGGGAGATCTATAATGAAGGCACAGGTGACGCTTGTCGAGGGAAGACTTAGGATGAGAATGAGAAAAGTTGCTTGGTGTAAATATAGTAACCTAAAGCTGAGGTGTGTGGAGGGAACCTTGGTGTTTAACTTTAATTGAAAGCAACATCATGGTTTTCTGGGTGCGGTAGACCTGGTATACTGCAGTTGTCTATTTATGTAGGTAAAAAAAGTGTGTGTGTGTGTGTGTGTGTGTGTGTGTGTGTGTGTGTGTGTAATAGTAGTCATGATTCCACTGTAAAAGTACTGATCATTGCAAAGTACTTGCCGATATCTATATTGCTACGAATGTCCGGTGTATATCTGGTCTCGCACATCACAATAATAGCAAACAGAATAAGAAAGCTGCAATTGTAATCTGTGTGAAAGAAGAGTAGAGACTGGTAGTATATAACTATGATCGTTCGGTGTATATCCTGTCTCCTTTATTAATCAATAGTAAGTAAAGAATAAGGAGACTGAATGAAATCTCGTGTGCAGTGGTGGAATGTAGAGCGATGGTGTTTAAATGGAAGGGAAAAGAGGCTTGGAAAGAATCGTCGTTTTATCGCGTAGTTCCCAAAAAAAGGGTTAACTTGGAGTGCCGCTTTATCATATCTGGGTGGCGACGATCATTCACAAGTGACTGTAATAGGGACGAAAAGTAGTTCCGTGAGATGCTATTCGTCTGCAAGATCAAATACAGGAACACTTGTACTGCTGAAGACACGCTGCAAAAATAAGGCAATATGATTTGTCTTCGCGTGGAAATGATGTATAAGACAAGACAACGTTTGGAGATTATACCACAGCAACATTTATGAGGCAGGCAGCTAAAGAGTGAGAGTTGTTCTGTAAGATGGGCGGAGTACGTGAAGTAACAAAGGAATGTAAGAATTGATTTAAGTGATCCACAGACAGAAATGGCTAGAGATTTTTCTACGTCGGGTTTTTCTCCTTACACTGAGTTGCACTGAGTGACAGAACCTGAGGCGTGGAGACAGATAGATAGGTAACAAGAAATCCGCATTATCAGCTGAATCCATTGCAGGTAAAAAGCTTTCCCATCCCCCCCCCCTCATAGTTAGAGTAAGGTTAAGTCAGGTAACATGCCACACTAGCTTGGGAAGTCTTAGTGTCGAGCACACAGGTTAAAGAATTATTGATACACACAAAAAAAAAAAAAAGAAAAAAAAACAATAAATAAAAACAGCAACTTTGAAGAAGGTAACAAAGATAAAGAGGAATTGAATAAAGCACATGTAGCAATTAATGTTTTATTTGTTGAGTAGTTCCCAGTGACATACATGAATCAACCTGCAGTGACTAAAATGACGA
>NC_087164.1:17034922-17059922 GCF_035594125.1 Scylla paramamosain
TTTTCACTCTCGGGGGGTTGCCAAAGCGAGTCTGATTGATTAAATTCCTGGCGAACGAGCATTCCGAGCGATCAGATCTGCGTTTGTTTAGGCAAAAAAATAATTCGTTACGACTCGCAACCCAACGGAGCGAGGGGTCAGTGGAGGGGTCCTTGCTCCCTCTACCCTTCCTCCTCCTCTTCCTTGTCCCTTCCTCTGCCTCCCCATCCCGCGCCCCCAGCACAATGCAGTAGTGGCAGTAGCAGCACCAGTCCTGTGGGGGGACTTCTGGCACAGCTAGACCCTCTGTCTGTGTGATATACTGTATTGCGACACGTCCCTATATACACATATATATATAAAGTTTAACATATCCAAGTTTTATGTATAAGGATAATGCTACGTATCACACGAGTAAACGGCACACGCTCACACTCTTTCACACACACACACACACACACACACACATACACACACACACACACTGTACAGAATAGGGTGTCCAGGGATGCACAAACGCACTTTAGCACAACTTCAGCACTCCGCACCTGAGTTTATGTACACACGTGGCAAAGTTTCAATGTCACGCCAGTATAGTCTTCATATTTCCCTGGAGGCGATGTGTAATAGGTACTGTCTTTTTTATGGCTTATAACTAAAAAAAACTAAGCACAACACACCAGCCTTTCTCTTCGTCGTCGTTATCACTGTCTCCCGCTTCTCCAGCTGAGCTTGTTTTTATCGTGAAATTATTGTCGTCTCGGCAGTATTGTCTTAGTTATTTTTTTCCAGTTTAAGAATCATCGAGATACACATAATTTGAAGCACATACCAAGTGTTTCGTTTCTTCAGCACACCTTGAAACACGCACGCACACACACACACACACACACACACACACACACACACACACACACACACACACACCGGGAGGGGTCACAAGATCACAAAGATGAGCTACATGGGGTCCCGGCACACTCCTGCACGCTGCCGGTACGCGGACTCCAGTTGTCCGCGAGAGGAACTCCCACACGCCGTCACCGAAGTCTCTGGACGACGCTCGCTAGCCTTTATAACACTTCATCATGATATACGTAGGCTGTGACGGACTCCTCAGGCCCCGCCACGCCCCAGCTGTTACTCGCTGAGGATCGCGAAGGCTTTTGGAAACACAAACTCAGAACTGCGTCTTTCACAGTGATATTGGCCAGACACAGTGATTTGGGAGGAGGGGCGGAAGGGATGCTCAGGGAAGGGCTGAGTCAGGGACCGATAGCTGTGGGTGGAAAGGGGGCAGGGGAAGGGGAAAGGAGGAAACGACACACAATCTAACACTTCCTTCAGTATAACACAACACTGATGGGCTTCAGGCTCATCGCCACGTGGTCTGTTATGAGTCTGTGCAGTCTATTTATCATTACATTATTCTCGGTTCGGGGTTTGCTTGTGATGGTTATACTTCTGCCATCTGTTTTACTGCTTTGTTGTTGTTATTGTCGTGTCAGCAATTGTTACTGCTGTTGTGTTTGCTTTTGCTGCCGCTCCGGCTGCTGCCGCTGCTGCTGCTCGTGTTTCTTATTATACTGTTTATGAAAACGGCTTCACTTTGGAGAGGAGGTGAGAGAAGTTCTTTGGTTTTCGCTTTGGTGTCTTCCGCGTCAGAGAGGACGTCGCAGTCTTCCAGCAAACACGTGACATCTCCTAAAGCACTACCCAGGACTCCGTGACCTAAGGCGGGTTGTAGAGATTTCGATGCTGGAGTGGTGGTGACGAGGACATCTGATCCCTCCTCCACTGATGCGTCAACAGCGTTTATCTGAGGGCGTGTAGTACGCACAGGAGGAGCAAAGTCAGTCCTAGGGAAGAGACGGTGCGTGGGGCGCCCAGACTGTCTGGAAGATAAAAAAAGAGCAGGGATTACAAACTGCACGGGTTGCACTGGTGGAGAGGCATGTATAGCGAATACAACTTTTTATCGGTACATACAAATGGAGGCAATTCGACTGCAACGAAAAAGCCTCAGTGCTATTCCATAAAGTAAAGGAGTAAAAGGTCTGAGAGGCAAGATCAGTTTGGATTCTACAGGTACCTTGGGACTTTTCCTTCAAAGTAAGCAAATTGACGATAAACTTCTCTGTGAAAGGCGTGTTTGTGGCGCCTAACCATGCTGTTGAAATCTTTTTTTTTTTTTTTTGGTGGATTCCTCACATACTTAAAGATATGAAGCCACTGCAAAGCTACAATTATGTTTCCATACGAGGGTTTTAATCTGACAGCTTCATTTGAAGTGTGAAGTTGTTTAATTTCTTTCCTGTGGCTGGGCGGGTCCTTCAACTAAAAAAAGCCCCCGTAATACCTACAATACAGTCTCATGTTTAGCTAAGGCGCGAGGAAATGTAAGATGTACAGTAATAGGTTGTCTCAGTGTACGATAAACTATACCTATCGATTTAGTATAATAGTTAGGAAGCCTTGAGTAACAGGCCCGCTGGCATAAGGGGTGGGGCTTACATTTAAAGGTATTGTATTTTGAGCAGATACTGTCAGGTGATGCAGTCTTGTGACAGAGACTATAAAGCACACACACACACACACACACACACACACACACACACACACACACACACACCAAAGTGCAGCTAGTGTCATTAATAAACTTGCCTACAAATCGTATTCATCAGCCTCTTTGATCAGTGGTATCCATATTCTCTTACCCGCATGTGGCAAGGTAGGGGCGCTTCATTAGTAATCAGTACCACGACGCAGAACGAACGGTCTTATGTTGGTAACCTTCCCTTAAATGTCAGAGGTGTTTATTTTACTTTAGCATTTCAAAACAGTGTTTTGCATAGCGAACTTCTTTGATTTACGATTTTCGATTTTTTAACAAACCGTAACATTTTTTTTACTACCGAATGACTGTTGGTCGCTACACAGAGTCCTCCAGACACAGTCCTCTATAAACTTTAGCCCCTTGTTCTTAAACATTTTAGTCTCTAATGTAAAGGACTTTTATTACGTTACAGAAATGATCACCCGGGTCTTCATGTGTGTTTTCTCCATTATTATTGTTATGCTGTTAAGACATTTCTCAAGGTGTGGTTCATCTTTTTCGAACTTACCGTTTGAAGACTGGCACCTTCTGTGGGCCTTTTTTTTTTTGTGTGTGTGTTTTTTTTTTTTTCTGTCCTATCCCAGAACACCTCTTGCATGTAAAACTACTACTACTACTACTACTACTACTACTACTACTACTTTACCTGTGTCCACCTAAGCTCGCAATATCCCCAAAATAGGTTCCACCCAAAAATTTATGAGATTGGCAGGTGAGGTATAGAGAGGTCAAACTCCACCCTCTCCACTCTCTCTCTCTCTCTCTCTCTCTCTCTCTCTCTCTCTCTCTCTCTCTCTCTCTCCTCTCCTCTCTCTCTCTCTCTCTCTCTCTCTCTCTCTCTCTCTCTCTCTCTCTCTCTCTTTCTCTCTCACACACACACACACACACACACACACACACACACACACACACACACACACACACACACACACACACACACACACACACACACACACACACCTACTGGTCCTAACATGGCTTTTTGTGATAAGTACAGTATGTAATATGTATGGTACTACTACTACTGCCATATTATTCTTGTTATGTTTGTTATATTACCAACAAAACCATGAAAACACCCTTGAAAAACTTCCATAATCCACAATATACCCTGTTACACGTAGTCGATGTAAGCCACTGAAACGTTCGAGGATACTAAGATTTGGTTACATTGACGCGGTGGCCACTCTCACCCTCAGGCGGGTTCTTCTCTCATGAAGTAAATTTTAACCGTGTCAGTGGTAGGAAAGTACCTTCTGAGACAACTGAACTAGGTACTTTGTGAGTGTAACATCACATCACGTGGAGTTAATGGCTTACAAGGATTAATATGTTCAGGATGAGATTGATATTTATGGACATAAGAACATAAGAAAATTAAGGAAGCTGCAATAAGCCGTCAAGCCCTTACGTGGCACATCTATCTACGCATATCAACCTATCACCCCCCACTCATAAATATGTCTAATATTCATTTATTTAATTATGTACTTAGATACAGGACTCCCTGATATAAAAGATAGTGTTATGTCGGAAAAGAGGGATACAAATATCTCATATGAGGAGATGGTAATGTATAAAATGAAACTACTAGATCTCCTACGCGTATAATGTAAATAGGGCATGTAGACTATATCTGTGTTATCTCGCGGTGTTGAACATAGACAGCAGAGGGGCTGGGAAGTGAGGAGCGGCACCTGTGTCAATTATGATACCCGTATTTTGTTAATAAGCTAAACAAAGGACTTTTTGCGACATTCAGCGAAGCCGTGTTCGTTCATTTACATAATAACTTGCTAAACTCGGCTCATACTATGCTAATATTCTTAAAATGTAAATTGAGAGAAAAAAATGAAGAAGGGAGGTGGCGAGATAGCGTGTGCCGGCTGGGAGGGATGGCGGCGCTGCCTTGCACTAAATGAATTACTGAATATCTCCTTAGGCACTGTTATAAGCTAGTAGAAATATTAAGCCTGACATTAACGGAAGGATGAGATGCAAATGTAATGAATTTCACTTTGATACACGAATAAAAGCAAAGCAGAACAGGAAGTTATCGGGGCCATAAGTAATCGCTTGACCACTCATTGTATTCCATTTGTATATGAAAAGAAGGTGTTATCTGGCGGGTGTGAGGGAGCGAGGCACCAAGAAGGGCGATGCTATCAGGAAGTGAAGCGCTCCCCCGCACGACGCCTTAAAGCTGTGATTTCCGGAGATTGTTAATTAAATAATCTAATGATATGACGTGATGGTCCGCTTACTGAGTTCGTTCTAAAAAATGTTTATTATATTATACCAAATTAACTCGATGGATATTATTATCTCGGACAGATGCATGCACACACACACACACACACACACACACACACACACACACACACACACACACACACACACACACACACACACACACACACACACACACACATACACACACACAAGTGAGATCATGACCACTGGCTAAATATGAACAATGAGCAATAGTTACGGGGCTGAAAGGTCTGTGTACGAAGGGGTAGCGTGAGCCGAGTGGTAGCAGTGGAAACAAGCTTTTGATACGCAGAAGGTGGAATCTCTTAACTTTAGCATCTTATTAGAAAACATCAAGCAAAGCAAACCAATTCTTATACGTTGTGAATTCAGAAGTACTCAGTTGGAAGGACGTCAGTGTGTATAAAATATAGTGTGGCATCTCTTAACTATTTATCAATTAATAATTATACATTCGTCTTCTTTCTGCTTTTCTAGCCCACAGTCAACCTTCCTTATATGAAAAACAAGAACAAAATACTACCCATATTTAAGCGGAATAAGAAAACTGTCACTTAATGAGTTAGGGAAACACCACTTATTCACATTTAACTTGGATTGGTAGATAGATAGATAAATTGATAGACAGACGGATAGAGACCACTAAGTTAAAGTTTTGTTGGCAAGGCTTTTTCCAATCAGTGTATGAAGAATATATGTATTAAAATAAACAGTAAAGCTTTATTAACCCTGAAAGTCGAGTGTTTACTAGGAAGGTGAACGAACAGCACACGAGGGCTAACCTTTTTAATTTAGATTTTCAGCACAACGAAGTGAAAAGGCGTTAGATGCTATATATAGACTTTTTCTCAGAGTTGTGATGTTTTGATGTGTGTATGTACAAGTATTCCCGGAGCAAAAGATAGTGTCAGAATTACCAACTTTTCTATAGACATCCGTAGGTGTTTCAGTGGCTAATCAGCGGAATCGTGTCACTCAGAGATTTTTTATTCTGTTGGTTTAATATTACTAACAGGGTCAGTAGTTTCAGTAGTGGTGGTGGTGATGGTGGTGGTTGTGGTAAGTAGTAGTTGCAGTAATATTTTTTGCTGTTAATAATGATTGATAATAATAGTAATAACAATAATAATAATAATAATAATAATAATAATAATAATAATAATAATAATAATAAATTCGAAATAAGTTGAAATTGGATGTATGAAGAAGATAGATTTTCGTTGGTTGGTTGTTGAAGAAACGAATTATATTAATCATAAAATCAATGAGATGAACTTTACCATGCCTCAGGTGTCATTGATTTTATCTGATAAAACACACACACACACACACACACACACACACACACACACACACACACACACACACACACACACACACACACACACACTCTCTCTCTCTCTCTCTCTCTCTCTCTCTCTCTCTCTCTCTCTCTCTCTCTCTTTCTCGTATTCTCAACCACCTCAGGGGCCTTTCAACTTAACCCTCTCCTTTATCAGTGAATAAGAAGGAAGAGTCTAGTGTAGGAATGACTTAGGGGACGTCAATGTGGCAGGGTTTTCGAATGGCTGAAGATAAAGTGTGCATCAACAGAAAGGTTTGGGAATGACAATGGACAGATATGAATTGGGTGTAATTTAAAACCCTATTTTGAAGCCCATCTGCGCCGCACCTCCACGACATATGAAAGAGTCTAGATGAAGTTACACGAGTTTTAAAGTGACAGATTAACAAGAGTTCTGCTTTATTAACAGGAGAAACGCTCTTGAAAACCTGGCTAACCATCTCTGTGGCCTTTGAAAATAGTCGTGGGGAGAGAGCAAAACCCTTCAGAACACAGAGCTTAGATTTATGGTTCATTGTGTAAGTTAGCAGAAAGGAGGTGTTGGATTTACGCAGATGTCAAGGGAGAAATTAAGATGCGCCTAAGAAAGGAAGCGGGGGGGGGGGGGTTAGTACTGTTATACAAGAGGTAGGTTATCAATATCATCTGTTTAGCGCAGTATATCCTGGAATGTACTCTCTCTCTCTCTCTCTCTCTCTCTCTCTCTCTCTCTCTCTCTCTCTCTCTCTCTCTCTCTCTCTCTCTCTCTCTCTCTCTCTCTCTCCCTCTCAGGTTAAATAAGGATTTCCCACCCATAAGAGGGAAGAGAGGAAGGGGATGAGGCGCACGGTCGTTGGGAGAGAGGCGCGAAAATTCCTTCTTAAAGTAATATCAAAGAGGGTGTAAGATAAGAGGCCAAAGAGCGCCGTAGAAGTGTAAAGAGGCGCCGCCGTTGCCGCTAACAAGTTAACAAGATAGCGAGATATTTCCCACTTGTCTGAAAAAAAGTGAGGATGACAGGAATCTTAATAATCCACAGTCTGAGATGCTTCCGTCATAATAAGCACGTAGACAGTCGAGCAGTAAAGAAGATAAGTACGTGGTATATAAGGGCGAGGATGAGCGGCCCTAACCTCTTAAACAGGCGCCGTGAAGACCATTTCCCCCTCGTTGTTTTCCACTATGGTGAACAAGACTAAGCGTAAATAAGGTTGTTATAAGAACTTTTGCTACCTTGCCCAGTCATATAGTAAGCTGCTCATCAGCCCAAGAATGCTTTTACAGACTTCTGCTCGATGTTGGGAAGAAAAGTGGAAATTTAGTTATGGCGCTGTAGCAAAGGTCACATGCTGTCTAGGGTTACGAGACAGCGCTTCCTCGTCCACCGGCAAATATCGTGAGCTGTTATCGAACTAGAGTTTTAGACCGAGAGCTGAGTACTGTGTTGTCAGGACCGAATGTCAAGTAACCTCTAGCACTCGATTTCACAGTTTTGAGCGTTTTACTCCTATCTAAAGTTCTGATCTGCTGACAGTCTCAATATATAACACAGCTGTTTGATTTTCTCGCATATCGGAGGTCGTAAGATTAAGGAGAAACAGAGGAACATAGAGGAAAGGAAGTGTGGCCTGTAATTTTTTTTTACCATGACCAAACTACAGCCATCCACCGTCCCTCACACACACACACACACACACACACACACACACACACACACACACACACACGCACGCACGCACTATCCATCCACAGAACGTGCTAAGTGAGTCATTGTAATCTCTCATATTCCACACAGGTAGGGAGGGAGTGCGGCGTGTTACTACTGACGATGAACAGACCAAAGCGCCATTCACTATCCATTCCCACACACACTATTCATCTTCACAATGTGCTAAGTGAGTTATTGTGATCTCTCATATTCCACAGATAGGAAGAGAATGCGGCGTCTTACCTAACCATGACCAGAGGGGGGAACCTTTCACTACCCCTGTTCTTCCGTGCTAAGCGACTCGCTGGCATCTCATATTCCACACAGGTACGTAATAATTTGAGATCCTGTCATTCATTCTTGTTGTGCTGAGGTCAATTGGCTGTGTCTGACTCACGGCATACTGTGATTATTTAATGATTATTTTATAATTATTTATTGACATGACAGCATTTGTTCTTTATGAAAATTACAATGTTTATGAGTAAGGTTAATTCTTGTAGTTGTTTTTTGTATGTTCTTCCATGTAAAGCCACCAGAGTCTGTTTTACTATCTAACATGAATAAGTGACTAGTGATTTCCTGTCATCAGCTTGTATGTCATTAGTTTATCGTAATTTATCGTAAAGGTAATAATTGTTCCCGCTGTATCATTGCGTGCAAATCTTTTATTCAGTATTACGCGTGTGTTCCACTATCGTAAGAACAGTATTTACTCATTTTATCATAACCAAGTAATCACGCTATGTTGGCTTCACTGGATCGATAAACGGTACAAATTCCTCTTGTATTTAGGAGAAAAGCAATTTGAACTAAAACTTATTCTTTCTCCGAGCGCATGACGCAACACAGAATCGACCCGAGCGTAAGACCAAATAACAAGATCCGCAATGTGTTATTATCTTCTTCTTCACTCACTGTTACATGTCATTAGCTTCAGGATTCCTCGGTGTTCATGTCACACAGTCATTAATTAGGTCGCTTTGCCTCACCGTGTTTGTGGCGCGGCGCTGAGAGAGAGAGAGAGAGAGAGAGAGAGAGAGAGAGAGAGAGAGAGAGAGAGAGAGAGAGAGAGAGAGAGAGAGAGAGAGAGAGAGAGAGAGAGAGAGAGAGAGGTTGGTTAATGAGTACAAAGCTGGAAACGAAATAGATAGATAGATAGATAGGTAAGTAGGTAGGTAGATAAATGAGAGAGAGAGAGAGAGAGAGAGAGAGAGAGAGAGAGAGAGAGAGAGAGAGAGAGAGAGAGAGAGAGAGAGAGAGAGAGAGAGAGAGAGAGAGAAGACCAATACACTGTCGGAATATATTACATCAAGTTAATATTGTTCCCCAAATTAAGTTTAAATAAAATGCCAATGTCTATCACAGCTAAGGATCAGAAAATTGCCTTAAAAATTTATATCTGACCTTTGTATTGTGTGTCCAGTTGTTGTAATTTGCTGTCTTTTTATAAATGATGTCCTCGTATATTTTGCTTGTCACGAAATTGTCACGTATTCTTAAACGCTTTGTTCTTTTTATCAAGCTCACTTAACATCCTCTCGTGCAGATGTGAGCATGTAATGATGTACAGTACTTGTGGCCAGTAAACTATCTATTTGCCTATTTATCTACTTATATATGTTTATTTTTTTATCAGTGTCTATCAATCTATATATCCGTCTATTCATTTTCTGTCTATCTATCTATATCTATATCTATCTCTATTTACTAATCAATCAATCAGTCAATCACCATATCTATAAGTCCATCTATCTGTCTATCTATGCTTATCTGTTTATCTGTCTATGTATCTATCTCTGTACGTATCTATCTATCTGGGTATCTATCTTTATGTCTGCCTCAGTATCTATCTGTCTATCCATCTATGTATCTAATCGTCCAAGTATCTAAGACAAACGAACACTACAGAGAACCAAAGGAGCAAGTGGATGTCATATACTACTGCGTACTAGTGAAGAAAGACATCGCCGAGGACAGCCACGTGACTGACCTTTTGATTGGCAGGCTTATATGTCGCTTGCTCTCAGACATCAGTCGTATGTCAAATCACAAGATTCTCTCTCGCGTCTCCAGTAGTCAGAGCAAGTGTTCCTGTGATTATATTCCTCCCTTCGTAAAGTGAAGCTCTTTGAAACCCTTGATTTGCATTTGATACATTGAAAAATCTTGTATTCTTTCTGAAGTAAATGGTTGGGATGCAGAGTTATTTCCTGTTGAATCTGTTTTCTGTCTTTGGTCTGATTACTGCTACGAAGAGAGAGATGTGCAACACAGTTTTTACGTATTGTTATCGGTAATGGTTGTGTTTCATCACAATTCGTGTTTTTTTCAGTTTGTAGTTTATTTGTAACCATAAAGCACGTATTCTTAAACGCTTTGTTCTTTTATCAAGACTGTTTTGAAAGGGAAAGAAGTGATTACTCTGATTCTCATGAGTGTTTCATTCTGTTCATGGTGAAAAATATTTGGTAAACCACCACTAGTATCACGAAAACACTCTTGAAAGCATTAAAGCCTGGTAAAGAGAAGTTGACCTAAGACGGCAGAGTGTTTGGGAACGGGGTGCTAAGTCCCTAATGGGCATTGACAGACGTCTCTTTCGATAGAAATTTTACGATTATCGAGGTGGTGCCGCAGTCCTCTGAACTTGATTTCATCTTTTCATTTCTGTCAGGCGTTGGTGGTGTTCACTGCGTCTAAAACTCAATTTCTCTTCTTGACACTTAACGTGTGCCTCAGGGAGAAGATGTTTTATGTCACTCAGCTATTCTCATCCTCTGTGGCACACCCTACCGGGCTGTAATTTACTTGAACAGTAATTGGAAACTTAATATTTGATTTCATACTCCAGTAGCACTTCTAGCTGTGAATCTTAACTGGTGTGTGTGTGTGTGTGTGTGTGTGTGTGTGTGTGTGTGTGTGTGTGTGTGTGTGTGTGTGTGTGTGTGTGTGTGTGTGTGTGTGTGTGTGTGTGTATGTGTCAATCAGTTAAGAGCATCAGTAATACCACCTGTAGTTCGCATCACACCACTCGGCAACATTCTCTCTCTCTCTCTCTCTCTCTCTCTCTCTCTCTCTCTCTCTCTCTCTCTCTCTCTCTCTCTCTCTCGTGCCAGCGTTGCCTCGATTGCATTAAAGACCGCGACTCATCAGCACCAGACAACTCTATTTAGCATTGGTAGCATATTGTTTCCAGCACATTACGACTACGCGCTTTGGGGATAACTGTTCGTGGCGGTAGAAATCAGACACACACTCTTGACCATTTCCGTTTCAGTCCTTCAGTTATGGCATTAACCTAACGTACTGTGGTGGAAAACGGGCATATTACTACTCATAGCCACGTGTGGAAGCATTCGAAACCAGCAGCACGTATGTCATAGCTCTGTCCTCTCGTTGCGTCCCCGTCCGGCCTGCCCCGAGAGTTATGGGTCTCAATGCAATAATGCCATGTTTCACCGTCCCGCGAAATCGGTGCTCTTTGCCACATAATAGATCCCCGCCTTGGCCTCCCGTGGGAATCTGAGCCCCCCGCCAGCCATGCCCTGGAAGACTAATGGTGGTGCGCACACGGTGGCGGCGGCAACAGACTCACGAGCGGGGCGGCGCAGGCTGACGTGATGGCTCCTTGTGGACTCGCCGGTTCTGCCTCCCACGTGGCGTCCTTTATTTGTCACCACGTTTTACACCTGCTGTCTACCCCCAGCCACCCGCACTACCCTAAATGTTACACCCTCCTGTCACGTCGTGCATTCCTGCATTTAGCACACTATTGCACCAATACATACGAGTACACCAACGCACACGCACACATGAATGCACGCACACACAAACCGTCATCCGTCTTTTACCTTCTAATTTTGTGGATGAACCCATATCTACGTCTGTCTTTGGATCTTTTAATCTTATTTTCCCAAATTCAGTAATCGTATTCTTCGCTCCTTCAGTCTTCACATGTCGCTCTGAATGCATTCCGTACTCGTCTTTCAAATGGAAAATAATGCAGTGTATTAATTCAAATCGCAGGCATTGTTGTGCATGTATTGATGTAGGGTGGACGAAGGGGTCGATGAGGACTTAGCTACTTACCGTAAAAGTGTTCGCGACTTTGCAGGGAGAGGGCGGGTCGGTGGGTCTCCAAGGCGGTTTCCTCTGTCTTGTTGTAGAAGAAGCCGATGGAGGCTGTGCAGCGGAGGGACATCACGTTTCGGGGAAAGTGATCATGTGTAGCGTGGAAATGAAGACCCAGAGTGGTCGTTTCCAGCCCCTCGTGGTCCATGTAGGGCAGATAACGCATCAAGTACTGCTCGGGCGCCTGGCGGGAAAAGAAACAACATATTTAGCGTAAAGAACAGAGTCATACAAACTAACATATCACCAAGAAACACAAACGAGTATTGCTTGAGTGTCTGTGGCAGAAAAATGGAAAGGTTTTAAGAAGTGAGACTCATAATGGTAAGCATATTTTATCATTTAGGAAAGGAGGATGGCATTAGACTACATAAACCGAAAAGAAAGTTACATATATAAATGCCTCTTCCCCCAAAAAAAGATTCCAGTCATGTTGTAGTTGAGGAAAGTCCCAGTCGTGTTGGCCAGTGTAATTCTGTCTTAATAATCCCCTTTTAAATCATCTGAGCCCTAGGTGCTAGAAAACAACCAAGCAAGTTTCCCAGAAGAACCTGTATAAACGGACCGAGGGATGATATAAACATGATGAATTGCCTGGAAAGGATACAAAGGCGGTATCCCCTAAGCCGGGTAGCACAGCACGGGTCCTGTCATGGGAGGCGGGGACTTTGAGTCTGGCGGGTGCTGAGGTTAGGAGCAACGAGGAGACAAGACAATTTATCCTTCCAGCTGGAGGCAAGGGAGGGTGGGATTTGCAGGAGGCATCTGACAGTCCTGTACCCTCCACCCCATCTGTCGTCCTCCGCGTACTCCCTTCCCCACCAACTCTTCCTCCTCCTCCACACGCGGACTGGCCAGAACCAACAAAAGAAAAGTTAACGTTGACTTTCTCCCCACTCATGATGCAAGCCTGAAGAATCTTGGAAATTGTAATGATGCAACTTTGGACCAGAGTTGGCCACGTCAGGATATGAGGTTTTTGTTGTCTCAAGACTATCCCGTCCTCTTTTGTCTCCGCCGCATCAGAAAGGTACTTAAGTTATTTTTCGAGGGAATTGCTTTCGTATTCCCTCTTTCTTGGATAACCAAACGAGGAATTACGTGTTTACTCCATTTGTTTTATTATGGGTTCGGTTTCAAACTTAATGCCATCGTTTTATGTTGCTGCTAGTGGTGATCGACACTCATCATCATCATCATCATCATCATCATCATCGTTAGCATCATCGCAATCTCATCACCAAACAGCCTATTACCATATTGCCATCACGATTATCGGTATTTTTTGTCATCACAACATTCATCATTAACTTGTCTCTCACCATCTCCTCTGTCACAGCAATTACTGCCTTCACTCACCAACACCATTACCACACTCTCATCATTACCAAACATCACTACACCACCATAGTCATCACTGACTTAAATGGCCACTACTTTCCTCACATGATATCACCATCTCAATCATTACCAATCACCAGTACTATCATCACCTCCGCCACTACCACCACCACCACCATCACCAGGCGGAATCCGCTAGAGGGAGAGAGAGAGAGATAAAACATTCGTGGTGTTTTATACAGTATTCTTTTTTTCCTTTTTTCCGTCTGTATACGCGTCGGCGACCCTGTTCCTGTCGCGGCGGAGTGACGCTACACAGCGACTCTAGGTATTTTATTACATCTTGGTCCCCGAAGAAAACCGGGTGGTGTGTCTGCTGGTATTTTTTGGCGGCGGTGGATCACGGTGCGCCTTCCGTATCTTGCCACACACCTCTTGTAGTTTCCCTTACTTTTCCCCGTGACTATACTTTTGTTCCTGTATTTATCACGTACGTATCTCTGCAGGTAAAGTGGACTGCCCTTAGTGTTGGTGGTGATGGTAGTGGTGATATTGGTGAGAGAGTGAGAGAGAGAGAGAGAGAGAGAGAGAGAGAGAGAGAGAGAGAGAGAGAGAGAGAGAGAAGAGAAGAGAAGAGAAGAGAAGAGAAGAAGAAGCAGAAAGGGAAGAAAAGTAGACAAAGAAAAGGAGGAAGAAGTAGACGAAGAAAAGGAGGAAGAAGTAGACGAAGAAAAGGAGGAGGAGGAAGAAGAGAGGCGAGAATTAGTGAACGATGAAAATTAAAGTGACCTTCAGCTTAAAAAAAACAATCCAGCAAACACTGAGGCCAGGCGGTGTCGTGGGAGGAGCGGCGAGGCTCCGGCGGCGGGGCTCCATTTGGCCGCCGTCTGCTTCATCAAATATTGGGCGAGGAAGCTTGTGCCTCGCCCACAACACCTGCAACATTTCTCGGTGTCCGCCGAGGTCACTCCAACACTGCAGGCAACTCGTTATTGTTCCAGTTCCTTAAAGTAAACTATTACGAAACTCGTATGACGGAGCTTAGATTAGGGATTTGTGTAAAAAAAGGAATTGAGAACTGGTATATAAAAAAAAGTGCGATTATTGCTTTTCTATGAATCGGGTAACAGTTCTCTTTATGTGAAGGTGTTGAAAACTTTTGGTTTGTTTTGTAATGACGAGAAACCTGACATTAAAAGGGGAAAAAAATGTGTGAGCAGCTGCAGGCGAGGGAGGGAGGCGTCCCATCATCACGCTACACAATTTATTCACTCTCACAGAATACAGGGCAGAGCCTCATCGATTAAATGTCAAGCATCTTTACTTTAGGAAGTTATTCATAGATAATTCATTGCGTAAGTATATGAATATGTATGTATTTATCGATAAATGGATGCCCGTTTCGTTTGTATAGTACATATATATTCTGACACACAAAAGGAAACTAAGGAAAAAAATACAAACTGCTCCTGCCCAACTGCCAGACTTTTCTGCTTTGAAATCTTTATGTGTATCTAAAATATTTCCAGAGTTCTGTGTAGCGTTCAGTGTAAAGATTCAGTTTCCACACATTTGATATAGTATTGAGAAGCCCCAGCTGGACAGTTTTTTTTCGGTTGCTGTTTTCTAACGTGAATTTTTAGAGGAAAGGTTCCTAATGGAAAAAGGAAAAATGTTTTAAATCATAACACGTACAGTCGTTTATCATAGAGCACTCATTTTGACAACCCTGAAATATTCTTTGAGATGTCCAGCTATACATGCAAATGAGAGGTCAGTCATGTAGATTATTGACCTCTTAGGTGAGTTCACACGTTGTCAATTTAGCGCTACATTGGAGTTTTCGAAATAACTTCACGGAAATAATTGCTTTGTTATGCCAGATGCAGTATTGTAAAACCAATGGATTATAAACGGAAGCAAGTGTGACCGGCTTACAGTGTTCTCTTGCATTCTCCAATCGATTTCATTCGCCTTTCATTCATTAAATATCTCTACTTCATGATAAACTTATGACTACATTTTTCCACGTGATGCGTGCTATCAAGCTTGTCTAACCGCTGGCAAATAGTTTTTTTTTTTTTTTTACCTCATTCGCTTAATTCAATGTCCGGTAACTGAAGATAAGGAAATCGAAAGCCGCTGTTATATATATTTCTTTTTCTTAACGCACGCACAGTAGACAATTACCGTCCCGTCGCCTACACTATTTGTCATCCCATTGATATGCCGCAATAAGGCGCACAGTTCTCCCGAAACTCTGAATATACTTTTATTGATCATATACATACTGATACAATTGCTCAGCAAGCAGTTCCGTCTCGCTGCGTGGTTTCCTCACACCTAGCCGTGAGCCGGCAGAGGTCATGACGCACTACCTTCTGATCGATCTTAACCCACCTGTGCCCGTCTTGCTAATACATGAGTTATATAATATTCTTGCTCCATCACTTTCACTGACAAAACTTGCAGTAGCCATTCCTGTGTTTCCTTGGTTTTTCATCTTCCCGTATTGTACAAGATTCCTTCAAGACAGAAAGTAAATTCCATTGTCTTGATCATATTTTATGCTTGCTTTCAGTTTCATCTATACTGTACCATAGGACATGTTTGATCTTAAAATTAATTCTAGAATGGAAGTAATTTCAAGTTTAATGTGATGTTTGTGTGTGTGTGTGTGTGTGTGTGTGTGTGTGTGTGTGTGTGTGTGTGTGGCTATTTACACCATGATAAGCAGAATGATGATAGACCCTAACCATGGACGCTTCGAGGTTAGACAAGACTCAAGTGTACAAACGTGATAAGGAAGTTTCATCGTGCCGCGTGTATTAGAAGGGTGGGAGCGGAGAGGCGCACGCTCACACGGACTCTGAGAAAGACAGGTTAGGGAGAGAGTTATGAAGCCCATGTTGGTCTCCTGAAAAAGATGGTTGACACTGAACGAGGAAGATGTATTGGGCCCAAAAAAGGAATCGGGAGGAAGGAGAAAACTAAAGGAACGAGGTCAGGAAGGCAATGGAGGTGGCGCTTCTCTCCCTCCAGTGTCTTGTTCCTTCAGGCTCAGGATGGCTGCTCGCTATCCCCAAAATTACTGTCTTACCTTCAGGATCCACCACACATTTAGTAGTGACTGATGTAGATGAGGAATTGATAATGACATATCTTGTAATATTGCTACCTGGGGATAAAAGAAATGACCTGGGGCTTTGAAACACAAGTGACGAAACCTCTGTATTCACATCAGTCAAAATTTCAGCTATTTGATATGTTGCAGCTATATAATAGGGAGGAGCAGTAAAACGAAGATAGATTTGACTATGGCACCATTACTGTCTTTAGTCTGTCAACCCGGGAATTGTTCAGTCAGCAAATCAATGAATCATTAGCTATGTCATCGCATCTTCGTTATCATTAAGGAGGTGCATACTTAGAATAATAGATTTACGTCTGGGAATTCATAAGCGAAAATATTATCACTAATAGACACTACTGAGTCACGTAATCAAGGCGTTCTTCCTTCCAACCATTGACAAGAGGCTCCCAGATTGTACAAACAAATCCCGTAGAATTAACTCTGACCTCCTCACTATGGCGGGACATTCCTAGACAAGCATGCTTATAAAGACGTAGTTCTCTCGTATGGATTATTCTCAAAGACAGGAGAGATTACTAGGTTTGCCGTGTTCTTAATCCTTTCCCTGTGATATGCAACGATTCACGACACCAAGCACAATGTATGAAATCTTTATAAGCATCTCCAAGAAAGAAAAGGAATCAGAATAGGTTTTTGAAATTTCTAGCCAGTATAGTGTTTGAAAGTGGCTGTAGAATAAGAAGAAATTTCTCAGAGTGCTTAGTGATTAAGGAAATTGCAGTTAAGCGTTAAGGGTATTTTTTCCCAGTTGATGAAGTAGAAGACTTGTACATCTGTAACCGGAATCATGAAAGCACCACTCTAAACCCCAATAGCTTTCTCTGGAACCGGTTAAAAGGCACCGATACTTTTCAGAATATCCATGTCTGAATATCGTGTAGAACAGGATATTGCCAAGTTGATTTTCTTTCTATTTTTCAGTTTGTCAGATTGTCTTTATTTCTGTTTCTCTGAAACTTCTGTCTGGGTTTCTTGTCCTTTTCATATATATATATATATATATATATATATATATATATATATATATATATATATATATATATATATATATATATATATATATATATATATATATATATTTGCGTATACTTGTCTGTTTTAATTTTTAGGCTTTGGAAGTCTGTCTTTGTGCCTGTCTAAATATCATCTTGTCTGTGTGTGTGTCTACTTGCTTATTTAGCCCTCATCTCTCACTCTCTCTCTCTCTCTCTCTCTCTCTCTCTCTCTCTCTCTCTCTCTCTCTCTCTCTCTCTCTCTCTCTCTCTCTCTCTCTCTCTCTCTCTCTCTCTCTCTCTCTCTCTCTCTCTCCACCCCGCCCCGTCACTTACCACCCTGTCGTTGATGTACCAGGTGAGGGTGGCCGCGGGCTTGGAAGGGGCTGAGGTGCAGTTGATCCTCACGATGTCGCCTGGGTGGTAGCGTTCCCTGGCCCCCTGCACGATGGGCTTCTCTTGCGGAATTTCTGGGGAGTTAAGAGAAAGTGGGTATGAGGGACTCTGAAGGTAATGCGCTGACAGAAATGAGTGGATATCGTGTTTTATTCGGTGTTGTGTATCAGTTTGGAAAGAAAGAGTAACCGTAAAACTAGAGGAAAGGTGATAAGACATTAATTAAACCGAGGTCGTGAAAGGAGTAGAAGAAAACATGACGCAATACAGGTTAATTGAAATCTGCATGCTCCTCTCGGTGGATTTAATAAAAAGGCAAGGGAAAAAATTGTGTCATGGGTACAAAACTTGATACCTTGTGAAAAAAAAAGAAAAGTAAAAAGACAATAAAGAAATTTGATTGGAGTGGAGAGAAAAAAAATCTAATGAAACTGAAGAGAACAGCAGCAACAGCTAATCAACATAACGAAAATAACAAATAATACAAGAGAGGATAAAGTTCAAGAAGCTCGTGTAGAGAAAGAAAATATATATATATAGGAAGAAATAGAAGGGGACGCCATTATACTTCGTTACAAATTCGCACTAATGGTGAAGAATTAAGAAGAGTAAGAGTGAGTAATGAGTGCGAGTAAGAAGTAAAAGGAAGCACGTGGCATATATCTTCTAACACGAGTAGATAGCAAGAGAATCAAAAGAAAATAAAGAGGGAATGCTGAATGACGAGTTTGCATTAGTGGCGAAGCAGTATTGAGAGCTGGAGTTTAATTGAGTCTTCGAAAAAGGAGACAGGAGAATAAGACAAAAAGAGGAAGAGAAGAAAGGTATAAAATGGAACGCAGGTAGAGGAGGAAGAGGAGGAAGTAGAGGAGGAAGAGGAAGAGAAGAATCCAATGTGAATAAAAAAAAGAAGAAAAGAAGAAAATTATGATTGAGCAAATGATAAAAATAATGAGAAGGACGATGATAAGAAGGGAAAGAAGATGAAGAAGGGGATGGGACAAGCGATGCAATTAGGCCAGAGTAAGAAGCTTGCATTAGCGGTGAAGAAGGAACAGGAGGAGAAGTTACGAGAGTCATTGAGCGGAGTGAGCGAGGCACGATGAAAAAATAACCACTTGGGATGACAATATGAGTGTACGTACCCACAACAGTAAGAATGGCGTGCTCCACCAGAGTATTGAAGGCCGGTGCCTCTGCTAAAACTTCACACTTGTACCTTCCTGAAGTAGCCAGTTCCACCTCTCGCAGCTTCACCACCTGGCCTGTGCTCTCCTCCATCTGAAACGAAGGACAGGCAGGTGAGCTTTCCCTTCTGCTAGATTACCTGTACACGCTTTTCTTGTTTTTTTTATTTTTTTTCTCACCACTGTAACATGGGTATTAGGCCACACTTTATCAATTTAAATCTTAGTCTTGTTTACTTTATTTCTTCTCATCATTTTTTTGTTGTTGTTTATTTTTTGTTTTTGTTTTATCATATGCAATACATATACACGTGCATTTCTTCACACACGTTTTATCAGTACGGGAGTCTTAGCCTCACCGCAGTCACCGTTCATCTCTGCCGCACCAACTTTTCGTCACTAGTACTTCTCACCACGGTCATAACACAATACTACTAAAGCATTCTCTCTCTCTCTCTCTCTCTCTCTCTCTCTCCATGACTGCCGCTCATCACTATTACTGTTATATTTGTTACTGATCTTGTCAGTAAAGTATTGTATGCGTTTTGATCGTTGCCATTGTTGTTGTTGGTGGTGTTGTTGGTGATGGTGGTGGTGGTGTTGTTTTGGGTGTTTGGTTGTTGTTGGTGTTGGTGTTGGTGTTGTTTGTGGTGGTGGTGTTTTTGTTATTGCTGTGTTGCCTTTGTCGTTGTTGTTTTGGGTGTTGTTGGTTTGGCTTTTGTCGTTCTTGCTTTGGCTGCTGCTGTTGTTAATGTTGCTGTTGCTTTCTCTGTTGTTGGTTTCAGCGTCTGCCGATAAAGCGAGTGAATGGCGACGTCTCCACCTGAGGGATGAAGGTCGTGGTGGGAACCTTGCCGGCGCCTGGGAGTCTAATCAGAGGCGGAAACTCATCAGCGGGCAGCTCCTCCAGAGGCTCCTCAAGCCGCCGCGCGAGTGGGGACGTGCTCGCGCTCTCGGCTGATTCTCGCACCTTTGCAGTCTGTATGTGCTCTTTTTTTTCGCGTTTTCCGAGCCACGGTGCCTGAGGGAGATTGAGTGTTTATTCCGCGAACTCCGTGAGGGCGTGTAGTGTTGCGTGGTGTCGGGTGGAAGATGCTCACTTGTCTTCCACCCACGCACGCCACCACCTGCCTCACCTTTGTGCACTTTGCCACACAGACATTCCAATTACACTTACAAATTGTTTGAGGACGAGGGTGGCTTGGTGGCTTTGTAGTGCTTGAAGTAATATTAATCCTCCCACCGGTACCCCTCCCTCCCTCCCTCCCTCCCTCCCTTCCTCCCTCCGCCCTCCGTCACTCCTTCCTGATATCTTCTATAACGTGCGGTTCATGAATATATTTGAAGGCACAAGGGCGGATCTCTCTCCCGGGAAATGGCGGGGCGTCAGTCATCAGGTAACAGTCAATACTGGGATGAGGTGTAGGATCGCTCGCCTCGTCTCGCCTCGCCGGCCTGCTTTCGTCTTCCTTTCGTCTTCGAGTCTTCCTATGTGACTTTGTGAGAGGGAAGATAGATTTCACCTTCTCTTCACTTGATAGTGTTGCAGGAACGGTGCCTAGTTTTCCTTTAGATTGCCACCATTCAGAACAGCAGTGAATGGTGGCTTGTGATGTAAGCAGGAGTTTTCAGTGTACTTGACTGGAATTCGGTGTTTAGTGTAATTTACTAATGAGTTACCATAAAAGTATAATATAGACGTACACGTTATTCTAGGGTAGTTAGTGGCTATCATGCTGGAGCAGATGATGGCAAAATAGTTTGTTCAATCTAATTTAGTGGAAGATTGTGTTCCCATTATCTCAAAATTTTTGAAGTATAACCCTTAATAAGAATATATAAACGTACATGTTAGTTAAGTAGCTTGTTCAAGGTTATTTAGAGAGACAGACTGACATATTTTCATTTGAGTTTTTTGAACGAGGAACGTGAAGAATAGAGGTTGCTCAGCTTGACTCAGCAACACTCGCTGGCCACTCGTCTCGCGGGAAACTGTGTCTCAGGCAAAGATCAAGACAAACTTTCCTTTCTGCATCCACTCTTTCCTTCATGACTGCACAAGATTTCCGGCACTTTCCTTAGTTGAATGTTTTCGCGTCATGATAGTGGAAATTGTGTCCACACCCCGAATCTTGCAGCCTCAGAGGGCAACGCACCGTGCTCATGATAATGCTAATCTTGGCAGAATTACGCGAGTGGCATTACTAATTATACGCCGGGTGAAATTTCTGGACAGTCGTATCTCCGTGAAAGTGGAGTCGTTCAAAAAGCGTCGTTAAATTTGCTTCGCTGATTGTCCTTAGGAACGCGTGGCTGTCTACTGTGCCGGTTCGTGGCCATTTCTTGATGAGAAAGAACTCTTTCCTAACACCTTGCGTACGGTCTCTTTTGTTGTTCATCGCCGATTCTCCCTCACCGACCACTGCAGCAAGCAATAAGTACCAGTGTTTTTTTTCTAATTGCTTATGGAGGGCAATGGGTGTAGCTGTGGTAACTAGGATAAACCATAAGGTGAAATAAATGGGAAAAAAGAACGGGCAATAGGTTCAAGCCCAAGGAACCTGTGATAAAACAACATGATAAGCCTTTTCTTCAGTTTAACATAAGGGCTTCCACGCTCAGGAATTAAAGACAGAGAGAGATCTTCAAATGTTAATAGTCCGTTGATATGGAGCGAAGCGTCACAGTAATACTAATGTAACTGCATCGCCTTGTCATTTATTGTATCCAAAAGACCAGTTGTATTAACTATATATTCGAGCATTAAAAAAATTTCGCGCATATCTTCAATGTTATAAAATGGAGATATCTTTGATTAAAATCTTCACATTTCTGAGTTTACTTAGCATTTCTTATTTATGCTCCTTGAGAGAGGCGAGCGAGTCACAAATATATTTACGGAACAAAATGTGTTTTCACAGGGAAGGAGAACTAAGAGGATCCTGATATTAAGAAATTAATAAGGACTCTGAAGGGGACCTGACATTGTTGTTGGAAGTGACTGGGTAGTAGGAAGAAGGAAAAAGGCGGGAGGGTTGCCTGCGCCAGAGTTTACCGCTGAAGAAGATAAAAGAATGAAGATATTGGTAAACTCCAGCGTGAGGGAGACGGGAAGGTGTGAAGGGGAGGCAGACGTGAAGGTGTGCCGCAGGTCTGTTGCAGCACACACCCGGAAACAGTGTACACATGCTATCAGTAAAGAATTCAAAGGAAAAAAAAGACGAAAAATGGCGACGAATCCCTAAGTAGTAACATGATAGAAGATTGCTATTGACACGAGATTATCTTACGAATATGAGAAGTTCATAAAATAATTAGCTTTGAACTGTACCTCGTCTATGCAGTGAAAAGAAAATGCAAAGTAACAGAAGTACAGCACACAAGTGTAGAATTTCTGGAGGTGTGTTCATGGTGATAATCAGTGCCCTACTTGCCGATGGTTTTGTTACGACTGTCAATGAAGGAAGGTGAGTGACTTATGAATGCATTATCCCACCTGATCATTGTAATAGATATGATGAATGAGTCAGGGGGAGAAGGAAGAACATTCCGTGCTATTCCGTGTCTGCAGATAATGTTTGAACACACATACAGTGTTACCAGGACTGCATTCTGCTGCATTTCAAACCTACAGTTGAAGACGCACGCTTTGATATTTATTCCAGACGTATTGTGTGTTAGTGGAACTTCAACTATTTCCTTCTAAGTAAAGTTTAAGTCATTGCGGAGAGGAACACACACTGCGAGGTCTGACACGTGAACTGTGGCTTGGCAATTACTTGTTTTTTCGTACCAACCTAAAGGAGATTATCCTGCGCCACCGGTGTCCTAAGCTCCCAGAACTGTACTGTCTCCTGCCCGCGCGTCGCCATCAAACGACGTAGTACTAAGAAAATTATTAAGCCCGCTTGACCTATCGTGTAATTTGCTTCATTTTATTCATATGTTTATTGAGATTAGATACTGTACTTTCACGCAGCAGTCTACTTATCCTTACCAATGCTACACGGGCTGCATTGATCGGACACACACACACAGACACACACACACACACACACACACACACACACACACACACACACACACACACACACACACACACACACCTGGATGTTATAATCAGGAACACCAACCGGATTATGCGAGTGGAATTTTTCATTTAACACTTTCTCGGTTTCCGGCGATGTGGGTTTGTCGTTAACACAGCCTTACTAGTATTAAAGACAGGCCATCTCGCTAGGACGGTTCTGCTCCCTGTAGTTGTGTGCAGTTCCGTTTGATTCATATGTAGGGTTGCGCTGCTGTGGTGCTGTGGTCTTGTCTTCACGGGTGCTGCACCACCACCACCACCATCACCACCATCACTATCCTTGTTCTCGCTTACACGGTTCAATGTACATGCTTCTTAAACTCGAGGAGTTTTGTTCCGGTTTTGTGTTTGTTAGGGAGGGCATCGATTAACGCCGTGTGTTGTTGTTAGTGAGAAGTGAAGTCAGATTAACTTTTAGTCCGTAACGTGGAATTTGTAAGTTTCAATTCGGTGTATTTTGTTTTGATCAGATGATACTAATTTTATAGTGAGCTTTGTGGTGGTTGCAGTGTTTTAGGAATTAGCGGCTGGGAAACTAATGCAAAACAAAATGTATCTTGGGAAAATTCTCTGAAACACTCAACATACACACACACACACACACACACACACACATACTAGTTCATGAGGAGTTTCGTTTCATTCGATATGACGAAGAGTACGTATTTAGTTTTATATTATTATGTTACGTGGTTTTCAGCTTTCCATTCATACCATCATATTCTCTTCTACCTGTTGTCAGTATTCATTCACCTTCCAACAAACTGTATTTTCCTTCTTCCCACCCCCCTTACTTTCGCCTTTCTCTCTCTCCTCACTTTTGCCCCATTCTTCTATCCCATCCTCGCATCCTATACTTTTCCCCTTCTGTGTCCTTTTCCCACAGATGGCTTTTCTTCTCTATCCATGCTCACCCTGTTCTGCTTCCCCTCACTCCCTCATCCCGTGTCACCCCCAGCCACCTGCCGCCAACACACCGCGCAGCACAGGCAATTGTGGCTCGCGATCAAAAACACTAATAGGCTGGAAAAGGATACACACTACTGCGCTCGCGCACACACACACACACACACACACACACACACACACAGAATGGTAGTAACAGTAGTAATAATAGTAGTAGTAGTAGTAGTAGTAGTAGTAGTAGTAGGAGGAGGAGGAGGAGGAGGAGGAGGGGTGGTGGTGGTGGTGGTGATGGTGGTGGCAGTGGTGGTGGTAGTGGTGATAGAATGATAGAAGTAGTAGTAGTAGTAGTAGTAGTAGTAAGAGGAGGAGGGAGGAGGAGGTGAAGGCAAAGACGGTAAGCCGAGGATAAAATTAATGTGTTGATGACTTACTTATCTAGATGAAACAGTGTTCACGCTCGGAAAGATGCTGCACAAACGGCCACTTGCCATCATCCGTTTACTCTCCGTCGCGTGTCCCGGTTGAGGTAAAGTTCTTATGTTCGCAAGGAGAATTTTCCGAACAGCTATATAACTGGGTCTGTTTAACTTGTTTCCTTTTGTGGACATTTTCTGCTCGGAGTGTTTTATTGTTCAGCCCTTGCATTAGCTGCCGTTTTTTGTACATGTCAGTGAAGCAAAACAAGGGAGTCCTTTAAACAGTTGCTTTGCTGACGACCAATTTCAACAAGTTTACGCATTTACTAACCTATATAACATAAACAACAATTCTACTCTACTGAAGGCAATTTTGAAACTTCTCACATATACATGTATTTGGAGTCTGCCGTTAAAGTAAACATATGGAGAAGTAAACATATGAACGCTGCGCTTGTTTGCAGAGTCCGCGACTCTGCAAACAA
>NC_087164.1:17067422-17087422 GCF_035594125.1 Scylla paramamosain
TGGCCTGTCCTAGGTTCCTATGTGGGCGGCGGCGGCGGCGGCGGCGGCGGAAGCTGGGGAGGCAGTGAGGGACTGAGGAAGCTGCAGGTGGAGGGAGGAGGGGAGAGGGAAGTGCCTGGTGGGTGAGGGAGGGGGTAAGGGTAAGAGGTCACTGCGCCGACTGAAGTTGTGCTGCCTGAAAGGTGTTACGCCTCAGAAAATGTAGCTAGGACACGGTATATGCGGGGAAACGAATGGTGTGTGATGATGAGCATGATCCAGAGCCAACGGCTGGATGGGTTGCTATATGTACGAGTATTGGTATTAATAACGAAAAATCTAGGCAGAGGCAGAGATTGCTAGATAGAGGTGTAGATAGATACACAACACTGGACCAATAGATGATTTGTAATGGTACATACAGACAGACAAATTCGATATTTAGTGAGTGTATAGAAAATAATGAAAAATCTATACTGAGATTAATAGATACTATAGATTGCTAGATTAATAGACAGAACGGGGCCGATAGATGATTTATAATAATTATAAACAGACAACTCAGTCAAGATATGAGCGGCATTTAGTAAATGCATAGAAAATAATGAAAATTCTAGACTGAGTTTGATAGATATTGTAGATCGGTGGGTTGGTAGACAGATAAAACGATAGATGATTTGTAATGCATGCATGTAGACAGACGGATGGATGTAGATATGGACAGATAGTTTATATTGCATGTGTGTAGAAAACAATGAAGAAATTGAGATTGGTAGATTGATAGGTTGACAGACAGAGAGGAGATAGACCGATAGGTGGTTTGTAATACATATGATACAGATACAGATATGGATAGACAGGTAGTTTTTTAGTGAATATGTATAAAAAAAATAAATGGAATTATATAAAATGTAATAGTGGAGAGAGAATTTGTTACACACTGATATATTGACAAAGACAAACAAGTAGTTTATAAATAAATGATAAAAGAACAATAAATAAATAAGCATGCAGATAGAAAATTTACAATCGGCAGTACAAATGTTTAGAGACAGACAGACAGACAGACAGACGGACAGTTAGGTAAGTCGTGATGCATGTAAAAGTTAATATGAAACGTAAATATATGCGCCTCCAGCCAACAGTGTTGCATCAAAAATTGCATGCAGAGGTTTGGCTTGATGAGAGTTGGGGAAAGAATTGTTTGCCAGTTTATATATAACATCTCGCACAGGAATCGGGTTCAGATGCATCATTTTATCTCCATTGTTAGGTAAGATTAGACACAAGTCTGTAGGAAGTGATGTTACAAAGTTGTGATGTTACACGTAGTATCTTTATTGTTCAATTGTTATTATCAATGGTTAGAATCTTATTAGTGATGACGTAATGTACATTTTTCTTGATTTTTTTCTCTCTTATAAAGACTGTTTTCAAAGACCAAAGATAATTATTAGAGTTCACACAATTTTTTTTTCCGAATAATTTATCATGAATGACGATGGATGCTGATTATGGCGATAGATAACCTCAGTCCGTAAAGTCTTACTACCATAATCAGTTCGTACTCTATCATTAGGATTTTTGCGTACACATGTGGTTTGCAGGAGGTGCTGAAGACTGCTTAGTACAATCCCATAAGAACGTCAACAAACAACTGCGGGATGTAAGGTTTGGCAACATGGAATTAGCACAGCAGTGGCAAGAGTCATTACCCCACACATGTTTGCTGGTGTGTTGTAGGTTAAGTGAAATATGGTATTTACTCACTTACTAGTTTACTTTTTATGATCGTCTTTCGTTAAAACTCATATCCATGTAAAATTTGTTGAAATAGACAAAGGTGAGAAAAGAGGAAGATTTTTGTCTTTTTACACTAGAAATTATTTTAAGAATGTTTACCACAAAAATAGTGTCTCAAAAGTTACGTGGATTAAAGGAAAAATTTTGTCTAGCAGTGAAACGGTTAAAAAGATCCACGTAGCTGTCCCATTCGCCTCTCCTATTCTTGTTTTGACCTGAAAGGACTCGATCATGCTACTATTCACTCGTCGTTTCCTTCATCAGTGTTGCTATTTGTTACCATTCTGTGAGTCCTCGAGACCAAGCTTTGTATTTCCTTCATATCCGCTGCATCTGTGTCTTGTGTCTATTTTTATCTTCCTTTCGACATCTTTCAGAGCTCTTCAGACGCAGAGTTTTGTTTGCTTCTTATTTTGTCTTGTTGTGTGTCTTACCTGTCTCTTCTTCATTTCTACATTTTTCACAGTCGGTTGTAAGAAAATTCCTGCACCTATCATGTTGGCTCGAGGCGTCTTTGTGCTGCCTGCCACGACATGTCCGGTAATGGAACGTAAATCACTGCCTGGGATGTCAAGCAGATAAAATGCTTTTGCATCTCTCACCGACAGAAAATTACTCCACAGCACGTTATTTTCCTACATATAAAGGGGACTTAGGAGGAGTTACAAGTGAACTTTAGAATGGAAAAGTCTTATTAATTGCCTATCCCTGAAAACTTAAATAGAAAGTCTAATCTGGTTCGTTAATTTAGTTAATTTATTGATTTACTTATATATCTTTTAAAATTATTTATCTTCCTACACTGTGACGAAACGCTATCCATGAAGCCACCGGTCAGATGCTCCGTGTAAGACTGTAAGTGAACGGTAAACACGGCACAGCTCCCCCTCGTAGTGAGCTGGTCTGCGTGGAGAAGGACCGCTGGGTGTACGTGCGGGACCACCACTAACACCTTTCATGTCAGTGGGAAGTGAAGGAGCTGCCGGGTTCGTAGAGATTGTCATAACACCGAGACATAACTGACCTTTAGTTTGTTGAGGTAGTTATTATAGCAAGACATAACTGACCTTTACGGCTCTTCGTGACGCAGGGAGGGCAGCAGATCCGGACTTGATAAAGAGAGGAAGGAGAGAGGAAAGAGCAGGGAGTCACGTAACAGTCACGAAAAAGCTTTAAACAATGTTGTTAAGATCTTCTTGACAACCGCGTGAATAGTGAGCAAAGGAGTGTTTAGGAGTGAGTGATTGATAGATTTATTTATTTTCTGTCTTTACTAATTTTATTTGTTTATTTTACTGCTGCGTACTCTGGCGTCCGACTAAGGGCACAAAAATGGGTTAAACAGATAAAGAAATAATGAACAACAACAATGCATCTCCCAGAATGAAAAATACAGGAGATGAATAGAAATAAATGAGCTAGTTCAGCTTCTTGAATGTCATGGAGATACTCTATATAGAACAGTTTAAGTCATAGAAAGGAGGAACGAACAGATAGAGCGTGTGTGTGTGTGTGTGTGTGTGTGTGTGTGTGTGTGTGTGTGTGTGTGTGTGTGTGTGTGTTACAGCTAAAATAGACCAATCCAATTCCTGTTCTCTGCTACGCTTAAAAGGAGACGGTGACTCCCTTTTCTCTGTGTTCTGTGCTTCCAAGACCACCACACGTCCGCGACTTTTGGGATCTTCTTGTGACGAGGTGCCGCTCCTCTGTCTTCCTTAGTCCCGGGGTTCACCAAGGCCATGTAAAGAACTCACGTACATCTGAGGGTTCGGTGAAACACGATTGAAGGCTGTATTTTTCCGTCATTTCTTGGTGTTGCTCGTCGCGCCAAAACGATGAAATAGAAGCGCGTGGTGCTCCTTCTCATTACAAAAATACGTTGGCGTTATAGGAAACCCTTCGTGACCTTTTTAGTGTGTGTGTGTGTGTGTGTGTGTGTGTGTGTGTGTGTGTGCATTTCTAACATATATGACGGAGTTGAATATATAACCTAGTCCTGATATCGGGAAGTGATATTCTTGCGGTTTAAGAGAAGTAATAGATGAGTGGCAATATTTGCATTAGACACGTGAACAAGGTGCATTTTTGTTCTGCATTCATTTATTTATGACTTCACGAGTAGGAAAGAAAGCTTTTTTATAACGTTCTTCCTGGTTGTGGAGACTTGAGTTACACACAATAGTGAACTTCTTGTTATTTTACCAGTCCGCCTTAGCAGGAGAAGCACGTCATGGTGCAAAGCAGAAGGCAAAACCTTACGGCGGTCATGTGCCTTGCCTGCCTGCGGGTCTGCGGCTCGAGGTGCGAAGGGTCTGCATATCTGAAATCGCTTGCCTCTTGAAGAAACAACTCTCAGTGAGGAATTGTGCATGTTCTCAGTGGCATTTGAAAGTGTGATTGATTATCATATGTTGTTTTTGTTTGCAGTTTTTTGAGTTTTGTAATATAGTATCATTTTATTATGAATAACTTAGGTATCAGCCACCAGGTGTCAGTCACGCAGCACTTTAAATACTTTCCAGCAAATTTACTCAGCGTCATGTGATGTTGTCTGAGCAATTTGAAGATCACAGTTCATCTTTTTAAGCGTGAACAGTGCTTGCAAAGGTACAGAATAACCTAAAACTGTTCTTAGTGAATTCTTGTCGTACTGTATAAGGAAATAAACTATTTATTATGGATCATATTATGGATTAATTATGAATCATCTCACGTTGAGGTAATGAAAGTTTCACATCGTTTACACTAACTCACGCGTTGCTGCCTGCACACCTTCCACATCGTCACCTTCATCAACAAACTGTCTAAGTAAGCTTTCCTACTTTTCGGGAAATCGAAAAAAATAAATTGTCTTGTTTTCGTAACAATATCACTGCTGTAGACGTGCTTTGACATTAAGAACAGTGCAGAAAATTGTTTGGAAAATTGTTTGGAAAAAGAAAAAGAGAAAATAGGTCAATTTTGTCTTTTGTAGGTTAGTTTAGGCCAAGTTAGGTTAGGTTTGTAGTAACAAAAGTAAGTATACAAGAAAGTCATCTGCGGTGTCTGCGGAAGAAACTGTATGACAGTGAAAGATTTAATTTTCATTTCTGGAACAAAAAGGTTGAGGCAAAATTAAGCCACTCGCATTTTTAAACATGACATTATGCCAATACGAGTGTGACGTGATGAACAATCAAAGCAAAAATACAGAAATTGAGAAAAAAAATACTAAAGCAATTTGTTTATGAGGGTGATAGATAATATTAACCTGTGGAAGGGAAAGAGTTCTTACCTAACATAACACTCTTGCACGGTAAATCATGTCTTCTGGATGATACGGTAAAGGTAATTACTCCGTTGGCATGTAAATGATTGATGGTACGTATGTTCATTAGTACTCAATTGGCACTGATTACTATCTTTACTGTGTCGTTAGTTATTTGTGGCGAGGTAAAGCTTTATTACACTTCCAGGCTCTTTGGTAATATTGTGCATTCCTTTAAGACCACTGTAATATCATCGGCTAGTGGTTAGTACGCCTGGCGGTGTAATTATGAAGAATATGGAATGCTTTACTATTTAAGCAATTCCTTTCATCTTTTTGTGATATGTTTTATATACAGGATTGAGATGAGCACGTTATGTCCCGTATTTTAAAGTTTTTTTTTTTTTTTCTGTCTTCTTTAAAATTCATGTATACTATTTTCACTCCACTTCCTTTGGTTACGCATTTTACTTATATTTCGCTCTATTGGAAAAAGAAAAAAACTATATCTGCACGTCCTTGTCTCCTTTTCTCCTGTCGAAGTTTTTGTTACGTTCTCTTGATGTTGGGTTTCCTGGTTGACAAGCCTTCTGCATTTTATATTTTTGTATCATGATCATTTCTTCCGACACACACACACACAGAGAGAGAGAGAGAGAGAGAGAGAGAGAGAGAGAGAGAGAGAGAGAGAGAGAGAGAGAGAGAGAGGAATAATATACATGCTCGTAATTAGCAGTAATGACCAAGAACGTGGAGCAGCATCTGGACGGTCATTTATTGCTTATTTTGCCGCCACGTCACGAGTTAATTACGTGTGTGCTCAATCCCTTGTTCAGTTTCCGCCTCGACTCGCAGGAAGGAAGGAAGGAAGGAAGGAAGGAAGGGAAGTTAGACGGTGAGAGCTCACTGGAAACTTTGAATAAAATAATGACTGTCCACGGAATGAATGTTAAAATTAGTGTTTTTGTGTGTGTAGGTGTGTGTGTGTGTGTGTGTGTGTGTGTGTGTGGGTGGGTGGGTGGGTGTGAAAGTTAGATGGTTGTGTGGAAACGCGTGCGTGTGTTTGCATTCTCTCTCTCTCTCTCTCTCTCTCTCTCTCTCTCTCTCTCTCTCTCTCTCTCTCTCTCTCTCTCTCTCTCGCTTCTCTCTTCTCGCCCCCGCCATCCACCTGTGTCTGGCCGGCAGGTGGCTCACAGCGCGACCAGCTGGTGGTATTTGATCCCAGCTGCTGCGTGTGTCGGTCACCACCTGTTGCTGAGGCGGGTCTGGCCCTTTCTTATCTTTTTCAGCCTCCGTCAACCTGTTGTCTGCGCGCTCCCACTCCCCTCCGGCGCTCCTTCATCTTTTGTGGTCTTCACTTCCTTCCTCCTCCTGTGCTGGGTTTCCCTTATTCCTTTGCTACACTCCCCACACTCTCAGCCTCGTACATCCGCGTGTTTTCTTTTATGTGCTCCCCCCTTCCCTAATCCCAGTATCCCTCTTTTATTCTTCTATTATTCATCTTGCCTTATCCCTCTAGAGTTTTGCCCACGTCTCTACCGTTTTCTTCCACCCTCTCTGATAGCTTTTCATACGGTTTTCTTTTTCTCTTTCTGTGTTTGTTGCTTCATGATATGTTTATTCGTCCGGACCTGTTGTGTGGCGTCTTTGTTTTACGTTTCTTTAAAAGTATTCCCGCTGGGACGATGAAGACTCATTTTTTTGTGACGTTAACTTGAAAGGAGAACTGAAACGGATGGATTCTCTCCTCCCCTCCCCTCTCTCTCTCTCTCTCTCTCTCTCTCTCTCTCTCTCTCTCTCTCTCTCTCTCTCTCTCTCTCTCTCTCTCTCTCTCTTGCAGCAGGATGGAGGAGTAACACGTTTAGCAAGGACTACCAGCCTGCCATTCCTCCACCCTTACCTTACCACCTCCTCCGCCCTATTGATCCCAGCATCACTTTGTCTCCCTGACGCACGCCCTCCGCCACGCACTTAAATATACGACACAGGACGAAGGATTTTGAAGGGTACTCACATCCACGTTGACGCCTGTGACCTCGTAGACTTGTTTCTTGGGCTGCTCGTTGGGGACGTGGCGGAAGAACTCCCTCCCGCCCTTGTACCACTTGACGGAGTACAGACGCTCCCCCTGCAGGTCGAATTCGCAGCGTAGGGTCGTGCTCTCCCCCCGGGGCACGTGTAGCGGCACCTCGAACCTCCTCATGCGCAATGCAAAGCCGCCTGTGCAGAGAAGAAAAGAAAGGAATGAAGGTTAAGAGTCGAGTCTGTGTCGTGCGTCCTGCATTGCAACACTCATTGTAATAGATTGCCTCCTCTGCTACCACCACCACCAGCACTACCACTACCACCGCCACTGCTACTACCAATGCAGCTGAAGGCGTGTTTGCTTTTCTTCATTTCAACGCTCCGGCGACTAACATAACATAGTGCCCGCCTTATGCTTTATTTTCTTTTAGTTCTACGCACACTTGTAATCCAGATGGAGCCCACAGAAGTAAAAGAGACGAAGAATCCTGAAAAAACACTACCTGATAAGAACTGTCCCTTATTCTTATACATACATGAATAGTTTACAAAAAGAAAAACTGAAAAAAAAAATAAAAATCCAACTTCGCATCATTCAGGAAATAGAGAAGCTGAAAAAAATGCACGAAACTAAAGAATTTAAAGAAATCTGTGGAATGCATTGAAGAAGAATACTACTTAAAAAAACACCACACACAGTAGGAGTTTAGTTAGCAAAGCGTGGAGAGGCGGAGGGAGAGGCAGCACGAGCAGAGGGAGAAAGGTACAGCGGGAGCGTCCTGTCATTTAGCGTGAATGAGGGACATTAAACCACTCACACACAATTGAGAAACGACCATTTTCCGGGCGGGGGATGCCTGTGGGAAGAGTCTGAGGGTGGATTGTGTGTGTGTGTGAGGAGAGAGAGAGAGAGAGAGAGAGAGAGAGAGAGAGAGAGAGAGAGAGAGAGAGAGAGAGAGAGAGAGAGAGAGGGAGAGAGAGAGAGAGAGGAGGAGAGGAGAGAGAGAGAGAGAGAGATAGGGTGGGGGGGATGTGTGTGTGTGTGTGTGTGTGTGTGTGTGTGTGTGTGTGTGTGTGTGTGTGTGTGTGTGTGTGTGTGCGTGTGTGCGCGCGCGCGCCTCGTAATCCTCTTTATTATTTTTTGTTTCCTCTCCTCCTCCTCCTCCTCCTCCTCCTTCTTCTCCTTCTCCTTTTCCTCCTCTTCCTCCTCCTTCCTCTTCTGCTTCTTCTTCTTCTTCTTTTTCTACTTCTTCTTCTTCCTTCTTCCTTCTCCTTCCCCTTCTCCTCCTCCTCCTCCTCCTCCTCCTCCTCCTCTTCCTCCTCCTCCTCCTCCTCCACCACCACCTACTCCTCGTCCTTTCTTCCCTCTTCCTCACCTTACACAAGTGAACTCGCCTACGTGGGTGCCTGAAGGACAGGTAATTTAAACCTAGTAAAGGCCTCGGAAGCGCCTCTGGGAACGCCGTGTCGTGGGTCGGGGCGGCGGCGTCGGCAGGGCGGCGTCCGGCGGTTGTGGGAGAAGGCTTGGTTTTTCCCCTTGGTCCTTCGTTGCTGAAGTAAACACAAGACTGCCGCCAATTCTCGCCAGGTGGGCAGGACAGGTCGTGTTTGGGACGGTGTGCGAAGGCAGGGAGCATTGGCAGGGGTGTGTGAGCGTATATTAGGAAGGTGTGTTCGTGTCTATGTGTCTGTGTGTGTGTGTGTGTGTGTGTGTGTGTGTGTAAAGGTAGATGTGTAAGTAGGTGATTGATTGTGTTGTGTAATATACTTACATTCACTTATATGACGCACACTTTCCTCTTTCTCTCTCTCTCTCTCTCTAACACACACACACACACACACACACACACACATGAAGACAGGCCGGCAAAGGGTTGAAAAAAAAAAGCCCTGCGATTGCTGCTGCTCCACAAAGAAGAGGGGAGGGGGAAGTAAAAAACCTGTATACAGTTTTGCAGGTGACCCGACACTGCCCGTTTGAGTGAGCGTAAGTCACAGGGAGGAGAAAATTGTGCTTGCTTGTGTGTGTGTCTGTGTGTGTGTGTGTGTGTGTGTGTGTGTGTGTGTGTGTGTGTGTGAGTGTGTGTGTGTATGTATGTGGTGGGGAAGGGTGTGGCGGGCTGCTCTATATTTTAATGTGAAGTTTACATGTCCTTCCTTCCTGGTCCCAGCTGCAACAGTAAAATGTTTGCGTGTGTCTCTTCCACCTGCAGTGTGTGTGTGTGTGTGTGTGTGTGTGTGTGTGTGTGTGTCATATCAGCAAAAGCGAATTGTTTAAAAGAATGCAGTAATCGTTGTTGTAGTAGTAATAGTAGTGGTGGTGGCAGTAATAGTAGTATTAGTAGTTATTGTACGAGTAGTAGTAAGAAGTAGAAAAAAAGACGTACATAGTGCAAAAACCACTATTTGCCTTAAGATGAGACCAGAGAAGAGAGAGAGAGAGAGAGAAAGAGAGAGAGAGAGAGAGAGAGAGAGAGAGGAGAGAGAGAGAGAGAGAGAGAGAGAGAGAGAGAGAGAGGAGAGAGAGAGAGAGAGAGAGAGAGAGAGAGAGAGAGAATCAGCCAAAGCCAAAGACACAAACAAACACAAGAGACAAGAATCACAGAACCACAGAGACGTCAACATATATATAGAACTTAAACTTAACAACAATCTGAACACACCCAGTAAAACCTGAAAATCTCATGTAACTCAAAAGAAACCTTCACTTCCCCAGAAAAAAAAAAAAAAAAAAAATCAAACATTCTAACAGCCTACAGGAGCTGAGCCACTCCTGGGACACGGAAAGGTACGAGGCGGCAGGCAAATAGAGGCCAACAAGATTTCAAAGCGTCACCGGTAGTGTGGCAGCAAGCATCCCCTTCTCCCTCCTTTCCTCTTCCTCCCCCATCCCTGGTTTTATGCTAGTGAGGCCGTGAATGGACCTGCAATGTTTCCCCGGTAAAGTCAGGTCTGTCAGGTATAGTTTGACCGGTAAATGGGGTGGGCTGCCTTCTCTCTCTCTCACCTGTCGGAAAGGCGCAGGTGAGGGGGAGTCAAAGGGTGTCACGTGGATCAAAGGGTTACACGACACCCTTGAGGCCCACGGACAGCTGTGTTGGGCATTTATTTGCTCCTCGAAAGATGAAACTCCATGTGTCCTTTTATTGTTTGGCACGTTGATGAGTTTGTATACGAGTCGTTTTTTTCCCCACGGATTCTTTTTTCTCTCTTTTTCTATGGTTTTTTTTTTGGGGGGGAGGGTACATGTGTTTTATTTTTTCTTTTAACTTTTTTTGTGTATATTTCTTTAGTGTTTGTTTGTGTTTATGTTTCGCTGTGTTTGTGTGTTTGTGTATGTTGATGCGTTTGTTGTTATTGGTTATTGTACGGAGACTTTCAAATTTATCGATGTTGAAACCTCAGCAGCTAACTCTGTAGTGATAAAAACTTCACACACACACACACACACACACACACACACACACACACACACACACACACACAAACACACTAACAGCAGACAAGTAAAATCGTATAAAATAATAATCTTTCCAAGCACAAAGGTAGTTTTTTTTTTTCCTCCACATCACGTTAATTGAGATTTCTTACCCGCTTTCCACAACATGCACTTCTTCTATGATTCTGATACGTTCATTAGGAATAACACGTGCGGAATATTCATCATCCGGTTCTTATTTCATCTTCTTCATCTTATGATCTTTACTGATTCGGTACCCGTCGCTATCTTTCTTGATTTTATTTCGTATCGATATTTAATGGCAGAGAGGAAGAAGAAATAATTAGCGGTGTTTACCATAATACAGATTCCGTCTCGTGCCGTGTTATATATATATAAATATATATATATATATATATATATATATATATATATATATATATATATATATATATATATATATATATATATATATATATATATATATATATATATATCGCGTCTTATCCTCTTCTGTTTTTCCTTGGGAGTCATCCGTGAAATCCTGCAACTGAGGAATTTAAGATGAGGAAACTCGAGGGATGAGGTTGATGGGTCGTCGCAGTATAGGTAGATAAAGAAGTATAGAGACAAAGAGTATGAGGGTATAAAAGTAAGGCTTGGAAGTATAAGGAGACTGAAAACAATTTGAGTGAAATGATGGGCCAATTAGATACAAGTAGATAAAAACGTATAGATATTAAAGTAAAAGAATAAAACTCTAAGTAGGAAGAAAAACATGGAGATTAAAAGTATAAGGATAAAAGAAGTAGGAATTGAAAGTTTGATATGAAAACGAATAATAAAAGAGAGAAAATAATAGATCAGTAAAGTATAAGAGTTCCTTAACTGATTACTGTTATTCTTACTTCTATAACCAACAAATAAATTTCCAATCAATCTTATCACGAAAAACAACACTTATCCTTGCAAAATGGCACTGGCAGTAATTCCCAAGGCCACCTCAGTACATTATATAGGAGTAAACAACACTCCTTGGCTCCCTACTTCATCCTTGCTCCTCGTACTCACATCTCTCCATTTCTTTTCCCTTCCTCTTGCCTTCACGCACATCTCTCCCTCAGTCCCCTGCTCCTCATTCAGCTCATCTCTGCGCCTCACCCAACCCCTCTCTCCCCTTTCGACTCTATGCACTCACATTTCCTCCATAACGAAGACTGATATCCACAGTAATGATGTTATAAACAGAAGCAGGCATTTTTACCTCCTCCGCCTCCTCCTCTCCTCTCCTCTCCTACTGTGTCTCCCCCCCCATACTCCTCCTCCACCGGCCTCCTATCCTCCTCTTCTTTCAGCGTCTCAGACTACATGAAGAAAGACGAGAGAAGGAAAGCAGATGGAAAGAAAAATGAGTTAAAGAAGTTCGGGCAAAGAAGAAAAGAGTGGAGTTGAAATTGTGAATGAATGAAGGTGTGTGGAGTAAAGGAAAAAAATAATTCATCGTAAAAGATTTAGCGTCTGTGTGTAAAAGATTTAGCGGTCTGTGTGTGTGTGTGTGTGTGTGTGTGTGTGTGTGTGTGTGTGTGTGTGTGTGTGTGTGTGTGTGTGTGTGTGGATTTGTTTTGTCTGTGATGTGTCTTTTTGTCTGTGTATGTTCGTCTCTCGGTTCCTCTGTCTGTTCGTGTGCCTGTGTGTACTCGTATTCATGTATATATATCTTGGTGTCTGTTTGTTTGAGCCTCTCTCTCTACCTCTCTCTCTCTCTCTCATTATCGTATTCTCTCTTAGAACACACACACACACACACACACACACACAGTACCTAACCTACTTGTTCTTTCCCGACCGAGCCTTTTAAAGTAATGGTTGTGCTTCCGAGAAAAGAAGACACTTTATCAAAGAGTCTGGAGATGGCGCGTAATTATGGTTTTGTAGACTACTCAGGATCTTTTGGCGGGGAATGGAAATCACGAGGACGCTCCAGGTCTTGGGAATTCAAAGAAAAGAAAAAACTGTGATAAAAAAAAGAAAAAAAAAGAATAATAATGACTCGCCAATCTGCTTAGTGTGTCCCGGAGAGAAGCAGCAGCAGCAGAGAAATCGAATAGGGAAATAACAAAGAGGAATCTAAAAGAGGGAGAAATGTTAAAGAGTGATAAGAATAGGAGCTGTATTATGATGGATGAAAACGTGTGAGGACAGATTAAATGGGTGAAGGAGGTGGAGGGAAGGTGGTGGAAGAAGTGATGGTAGTAACTTAGATCATTATTATTATTATTATTATTATTATTATTATTATTAGTAGTAGTAGTAGTAGTAGTAGTAGTAATAGTTTTTTTTTTTTTCTGTGTACGTGGTCTTGCCGTTATTTTTGTGGGTGGTGGTGGGTGGTGGTGGATTGTTATGGCTGTTAATGCTTTTAAGGTTGTTCTTGCTCTTGTTATGTTGTTCTTGCTCTTAACAAAATCGTTGTTGTTGTTGTTGGTGCTGCTGTCGTTGCTGTTGTTGTTACAGTTGTTGTTGCAGGGGAAGTATGTACAACCCTTATCAAGTAATACAACCTTGATCCAAAAATAAAGACAGCATTCCAGTAAGTGTGTGTGTGTGTGTGTGTGTGTGTGTGTGTGTGTGTGTGTGTGTGTGTGTGTGTGTGTGTGTGTGTGTGTGTGTGTGTGTGTTATCGTTGCCAGAAGCCGCACTGGGAGAGACTTGGCGTGATCTTGTGCTAGACATAACGAAATAAGAAGACTAATGGAACAAAGGAAATGAAAGAGAGAGAGAAAAAAAAAAGTTGGGGGAGGACAAGGAAAGGAAGCAGTGTGAGTTTTTCGTAAAGTTCTATGACATTTTTTCATGTGACTGAAGCGCGACGCAGCATTTGTACCTCTCAAATTGGAATTGACAGTGATAAAAATACCTTTCTTTCTCTTTTTTGCTTTATATATTTATTTGCTTTCCCCTCAGTTTCCGGTACTGGAAATCGAGAAACACCATTGTTTTTAATTTCATCATTCTTTCATAACTAAAAGATAGTTTATTAGTTAACCATTCTCTATAAGTAGTTGATAATGAACTTATTTTCTTTTTATTGTTAGATTTATTTATAGTTTAGCCAGTCCGTCTGTTTTTACTGTCTTTTCACTTATTCTTAACTTGAAGACATAATACTGCTTTAATCATCGTTTTTAAACACTTGAATATATAGTTTTGTGTTTATGTAGAATTTATATACAAGTCAGTCTTCATTTACTAAAGTACTGTGCTTGCTGCTCGTACTGAAATGATGTGAAATCGTCTCCCATCTACTTATCTTCTCCTCTTATCGGAAGACCATAAAGCAGGATGAATGATGTCTTTCTCACAAATACTTTCACTTTTTCCGTAATGTAGCAACTTGTAGTGAAAGTATAGGAGCTTTAAACACGTGTAGCGATCCGTAGAACACAGGCCCAGTTTACTAAATGAGAATCAGTCTTGCGTGCTTATTGCGTAGTTCATGCCACCTTTAATGGGAGGGACACGAGGTGAGTGGACGGCAAGGTGAGGCTCGGCATGGAGAAAAATTGCATTCAGGAGTTTAGGCAGAAAAGGAAACTATCAAAGGAGGAAAGGAAAATATAAAAGATGCAGGGAAGTTGGTACAGCTGCCAGAGGAAGCATGAATGCCGAGGTGGAGGAAGTGGGGAGTGGAAACAAAGATAACTGTATAAAATGTATATGAAGAAAAACTAAGGATCTTCTCCCTGTCTGTGGATAAAGGGAGTGTTGTCTAAATCAATTTGGGGACTGGATTTTTTTTATACATGGCTGCAGCAACGCCCATCCGCTTTGTGTACAGGGACGCCTTGTTTTCAGTGGAATACTTGAAATGGACGCGGCATCTTTCCTCTCCTCCCGTTGCTGGAGACCAAAAGTTCTGATCTATTGACACATCGTTCATTAGGGAAAACATATTTCACGTTCAGCCTGAAATATTTCGCTTCAAGCCGTGCACGCGACGCTCACGTTTGCTCAAATAAAAACACAGCAGCAAAACAAATGGGGCAGCTCATGCGAGGGAAGTTTGCACGAGGGGACGAGAAGCGAGCCTCAGTCAGCGTCACTTGCTGATCTTCTTTCCACTTCATTCACTATGAATATTACACCACCATTTCTTCTCAAGATGACATCGGTTACATATTAAATCAACGTTATGATTTTATCAAGAGAATATATGTATTTTTGAAACGTTTCCTTTAAAGATGATACAAGTTGCCTGAATATCCCACCTTAAAGAAACACGTTCAATCAAAGCACTGACACTTCTATTGAATACATGCATTATTTCATCACAGCACAAGTAGTAATAACTTATGAAAATCAGGAAAGTTGCAAGAAGCCGTTAGGTATACATATGGTAGTACCTGTATGAAATATACCTTCCTATTTCCACCTATCCTCCTCATCCATAAATATGTCTAATCTTCTTCTGGTTAAAGCTCTCCAATGACTCGGGACTAACATCCTGATTACTGATTGTATTCTATCCATCTACCACTCTATTTCTATTCATATGTAATAGGAAACATAATTTTTTTCGTGTAGGTATGACTGATTACCTTTATCTATTTTATTGGGATATGTTGGCGATGAGTGAAGGAAAGTGAAATGGGTGTGGGCTTGGTAAAAAAAAAAAAAAAAAATAGCAGGTACTAGATGCAGTGTGCTGGTGTGTAGCTGGGAGTGAGGAAAGGTGAAGGCTTTTACTGGGCGATGGGATAGGAAAGGTGAGGTGATGGTGTGTGTGTGTGTGTGTGTGTGTGTGTGTGTGTGTGTGTGTGTGTGTGTGTGTGTGTGTGTGTGTCTGTGTGTGTGTGTGTGTGTGTGTGTGTGGTGTGTGTGTGTGTGTGTGTGTGTAGGATTCGAGGCAAAAGTGAGAGTTCAGCTTGGACTGCTTCTTTTTCCACTTTCAGGATTTTCAGTTTTGAAGGAAAGTGAATATAAAAAAATGGTACACTACACAGAAACACACACACACACAAACACACACACACACACACACACACACACACACACACACACACACACACACACACACACACACACAGCATAACCACAACCAAGCAGAGAAACAAATACACGATTAAAAAAAATAGAGTACTTGCTTACTAGAATATACTTAGTAATTACGTTCCTGCTATAGAGTCAGTAGGGTGGTTTAAAAATAGAGAAACTTACTGTTAGGAATATAACTGCAGTTTAATACAGGAACTGCCAAGAGTAGTCCTGATCTCTCCTTGAAACTTTCCTTATGTTTTTTTTTATTTTTTTTATGTTCTTAGGTTCACCAGTAACAAATAAACCAATAGGGAAAATAAAACATAGTCAAAAGAGGACTTTAAATAAAAAAAGGAACGTTCCATAATTCAGGGCAACCAACAGGAAAATCCAAATAAAGAGGAAGACTTCAGCTCGTCCCTAATTGCGATCTCTTCCCCGAGAATTGTAGCAGAAGGTGATCAGAAAGAGATTAGTAGAAGCTGTGCCCGGGAAATTATCAGCTCTCCGGTATAATACTGGAGGTTAAGCATCCGCCGCCTTAAGAGGAAACACCGCCACCCTCCCCAAGACGAAGAACTGCTGTGAAAAAAAAAGAAAAAGAAAATACTTGTCCTTGGTATTACGTTACTTTATTATGTTCCCAGATTACTCCTCAGTTTGTCTTTCGAGTAGTGTGACATTCGGAGTTCGTCGATATGTTCATGCCTCGTACTAAAGCTGGGTTGCGCACTAATGACCTACTTGTGTTTTCTGATCTAGATTCTAGTCTTTGATTTTACTTTAGTTTGTGTCCTGGAATAATGTTTAACTTTATCCTGGTGTGTGTGTGTGTGTGTGTGTGTGTGTGTGTGTGTGTGTGTGTGTGTGTGTGTGTGTGTGTGTGTGCAGTGAAGAGTTTTGAATTCGTACTTGACCTCTGATACTTGTTGTCTGTGGGAGCTACAAAGTGACTTTTTTTTTTCTTTCTACAATGTTTTAAAAGATGTAATAATTTCTTTTTTGGTTAATTTTAGTATGAGTTTGGAGCCAAGATGTTATCGCTCTCATACTTGACGTGATCACCCACACTGAGATTTAAACGGACATAAAGAGTCGCTGTGTATTGTACGATATAAAAAGAGAAGAAGAAGAAGAAGAAGAGGAAGAAGAAAAGGGATCAGTGGAGATAGAAACAGAATCCTTTCCTCACGAGACCATCGAGTGTAGATTAAGGATGATTAATGGTCAGTTTAATGCAGCTGAAATCGCTGTATTCGTTGGTTTAGTTTATTGTCTTTACATCTCCCTTAAACTTCCATGAGAGATGCGTTCCCCTTTATAATGTGGTGCTACATTAGTACTCCTTCACACGACTATGGCAGCTTAATTTCACCAGCTAGTGACACGAGAAGGTAATATGGCCACTGACCGATGCTCTCGTCAGCTGCTTGGCCGAAATATCCATGATTTCTCTTCACACGTGCTTGCAAACTGACCTTAACATAATGCTTGAAATTTGAAGTGCCGTTCTTGACTGCTTTTTACTGTCGTCGTCATCATCATCATCATCATTATCACCTTCTTTTTTTTTTCTTCTTCTTTTCTTCATCTTCGTCGTTGTCGTCATCGTTGTTGTTGTTGTTGTTGCTGTTGTTGTCATCATCATAGTCATGCCATTACCGGCGACCCTTGAGACGTGAACACAAAACACACACACTCATGTTCCGTGCGTGGTGCAAAAGACGATTCCATAACAAGGACGGGGAAGGAGGAGGGCCGTAAACACCTCCCTCAGGAACCTCTAAATACGCACTTTTCACCGAGCAATGAAGGGAAGGGAGATTATCTGTGTTTTACCTTCTCCTGTTTTTTTTTTTTTTTGCAGTCGTTAATATTATATGTGTTTTTTCTTTCTTAAAAATACCGCTTCTGCTCAGCACGTTTTGAAAATTATGCGTCTTTTACATTATGATGCAACTTATCTGGTACATAATTATAGAAGTTATGAATGTACCTGCATTGTGTAATTTTTCTTTGTTATTAATTGGTAATACTATCTTTTCATTTCTATTGTCATTTAATATTTAATCCTCTCTTTGATCTTTCATAGTTTTTTTTCTCCTTTATTAAAACTAAAGCACCGCCCCACTTGTATGTTCTTTTTTTTTATTGAGATGATCAAATACTGTGTTTTTTTTATTTTATATTAAAATGATCAAACATTGTGTTTTTGTCTCTCATCTGATATTCGTGAGGGAAAATAGTCATGAAATTTAACTGCATAATTGTCATCATCATCACCATTAACTACTACTACTACTACTACTACTACTACTACTACTACTATCATCATACTGATCCTCATCACTCTAAGCACCTTATTCACTGTCATTTCACTATCAAGCCAGCATCCTCTTCTACCACCACCACCACCACTACCACCACCACCACCACCACCGCCGCCGCCGCCGCCATAACCACCAGTCATCACGGACGCTGCGGTCACTATCTCGCCTCCTCGCAGCCTGAACCACCACGCCAGGCAAATACTGGAAAGTTTACACGTAGTCACTTGGCTGCTTTCAACGTGACCTCACACACACACACACACACACACACACACACACACACACACACACACACACACACACACACGAAACAAAGCTTACATATCTAAAGTTATTCATTATTCATCTGACTAATGTTATCAGCCACACAGGACGAATCTTACGTTTAATATTTATGTAAGTATGCGATGGAGATAGAAAAAAAAAGAAGTATTGATTCAAAGGTCTAATTCTGGCCCCGTCAAATTCCTCTTCGTAAGGCAAAAATAAGAGGCGTTCGGTCGCAGCTCACTGGTTTGTAGTTTTAAGCGTATATGTAGCGAGGAGTGTTTGGCGGATGAGGACAAGGAAGATGCGAATACGAAAGAGAGAGAGAGAGAGAGAGAGAGAGAGAGAGAGAGAGAGAGAGAGAGAGAGAGAGAGAGAGAGAGAGAGAGAGAGAGAGAGAGAGATTTTAGCATGCAAATCAGAAAAAAAAAAACTAAACAGCTGACATTTCCACAGAACACAAGTGAATAATTGGCTCCATTCCACATCTGGCGTCGCATGTAAATTTCTGGCGCGTTGATGGCACCCGAGAAATATCTTGTGTATGGGAATTCGAGCTCTAGTCAACTTTGGGGGAATCGAGGTGCTTGTATCAACGGTGCCACACCATAGGAGCATAACACTATAAATAAGGGAAGCTGCAAGAAGCCACCAGCCCTACACGTGGCAGGCAATAAAAAAAAAAAACAGCATCGTAAATTTGGGAATCTGCAAGAAGCCATCTGGCATACACGTGGTAGTCCCTGTACAAAATACGTATCCTTTTTATGTATATCCACTTCTCATCTCCTACTTAGAGTACTGCCACTTTACAGCGCTTTTCCACTTAGAAATGAGGTTATACATATTTAGAGGAGTAATGGTGGTGGTGGTGGTGGTGATGGAAGTGGTGGTGCTAGGGAGGGTCGTCTGAACTGGTCGTGGCGGTTCTTGTGGGCGCGACGAGTTGGTTGGCACACTACTGAGTTTAAGATCAAAGCGTTGAGCCTCGTGTTCCTAATTATACTTCTTCCTTTCCTCTGTGTGTGTGTGTGTGTGTGTGTGTGTGTGTGTGTGTGTGTGTGTGTGTGTGTGTGTGTGTGTGTGTGTGTGTGTGTGTGTGTGTGTGTGTGTGTGTGTGTGTGTGTGTGTGTGTGTGTGTGTGTGTGGTCCCTTGACTTTTAAGAAACTAATTTGTTGTCCCACATGTGAGTCGTCTTATAAATTGCAAAAATTGCTACTGAGAGAGAGAGAGACAGAGAGAGAGAGAGAGAGAGAGAGAGAGAGAGAGAGAGAGAGAGAGAGAGAGAGAGAGAGAGAGAGAGAGAGAGAGAGAGAGAGATGGCTACATGTTTTCTTAATCAAGCATTACTTTGATGTTTACGTTGTTGCCTTTCGCTACTTGAAGTTGCCGTGGCGAACATCAAGTTTGTGTAACACATTCACCAACACTGTCCTTCTTCCCGGCTTTCTTTCTTTCTTTCTTTCTAACTATCTTTCTTTCTTTCTTTCTTTCTTTCTTTCTTTCTTTCTTTCTTTCTTACCATTATTTTCTTTCTCGTCTGCCTTCCTGTCCGTCTTTCTGTTTGTCTGTCTCCATGTCTGTCTTGCCTGTTTGTTTCTGTGTCTATCTGTCTATCTGTCTTTTTTCCTCTCTTTCTTCCGCTTTTCTCGTTCTATCCCTTTACATCTCTTTAAATTTATCTGCTGTGCATCTGCCGATGAAAGCCTTCTTTACTCTCATATAAATGGCTTGAATTTTTTTTTCTTTTTCCTTTCCTTCGTTTTCTCTTTTCATGTATCGGTCTTTCCTTTACATTGCCTGATCCATCCACTGTACGTTTGTCGAATCTTTGCAGCGTGTCCTTCTTCTAATACGAATGATCTGAATCGT
>NC_087164.1:17089922-17097422 GCF_035594125.1 Scylla paramamosain
GAGAGAGAGAGAGAGAGAGAGAGAGATTTACGCCCTTGGGTGCTGGGTCTTCGTGACAAAAGTATTAGTTTTATCTGTTTGAATTAAGCCACTAAGTATTTTGTACTCTCTCTCTCTCTCTCTCTCTCTCTCTCTCTCTCTCTCTCTCTCTCTCTCTCTCTCTCTCTCTCTCTCTCTCTCTCTCTCTCTCTCTCTCTCTCATGGACTATTGTCTAATGAAGGATTAAAACGTCACATTTGTTTCTTGGTTTGTTTGTTCTTAAGAATGATACACGTTACATTATTACGCTGATACGATTGTTGTTGTTGTTGTTGTTGTTGTTGTTGTTGTTGTTTCTGGCACAGATTCAACGCCTCTTTTCATTACTTCACAGAAACCTAAATTTCTCAGCATCACCGGCACCAAAAACTCACGAAATGCTTCATCATATTTCCAACGCAGTGCCACAAAAGGAAACACAAAAACAAGGCCGTCGTCTAGATGAGACACATAACTTGATTTCCTGCATCTTCAGCTTCCAAGGTCACAAAATGCCAGGACCTGAGCCTCGTATCACCCAATATTAAGTCTCATCTTTTCTTGGGTCACGTTGTATCGATGCAAGAAGTTTTATTATGTATATCGGTGCCTATTAGGTTTATACATAAGGAATTCCTCACGGTGCTCTTTTATCGTATATCGTATATCTGTATCTATTCCTGGATCTCGTCATGTGGATTTATTTGATGGCTTTATTATGCATATCACTTCTTCGTAGTGTGTACAGTCACCCCCAAGAAATACTGTCACAAAATCCAGTGAATTTTATGTTTATAGATCGAATGAAAGTTAATACATGGAAAAATGAACTGATCTGTATTAACCTGACAGTATATGACAATGAACAACTTTACAGTCTAATTTTTGTGGTACTTCTGTCTCGTAAAATCTGCAACACTCTTCTTACAAACACTCATACTCAACTTATAATAATGAACTGATCTATATTAATCTTATTACTTGACAGTATATGACAATGAACAACTTTACAGTCTAATTTTTGTGGTATTGCTGTCTCGTAAAATCTGCAACACTCTCCTTACAAACACTCATACTCAGCTCATACATTAATACTCGTACATTAAAAATACTCATACATTAATACTCATACACTAAAAACTCATACATTAATACCAGATCAGAGAATTCAAGATTGAGAAAACGCTTAATTCAGTGGCAGTGAATGTGTAGCATATAACTTGACATCTAACCAAGACTGTATATACTTCAGGATTCTCTCAATTCATATTCGTGTATTATTCACCTTGTATGGGCCCATATTATACAGATGATCTAGCCATACTCAGTTTCATTTACTTAGCTTGAGCAGCGTCTATCGGCTTCTCTTTCCCCCTCCCCTCTCTTCCTCCTCCTCCTCCTCCTCCTCCTTCTCCTTCTCCTCCTCCTCCTCCTCCTCCTCCTCCTCCTCCTCCTCCTCCCTCCTGTTCTCCCCACTTGCTCCTCTGCGGTACATATCAACTCCATTTAATATTCCGAGATGGCAAGTAAATGTTGAGGGTAACGATATAGACATGTCGTTTCTCTCTCTCTCTCTCTCTCTCTCTCTCTCTCTCTCTCTCTCTCTCTCTCTCTCTCTCTCTCTCTCTCTCTCTCTCTCTCTCTCTCTCTCTCTCTCTCCTATTATGTTAGCTGTCAGGGTCACTACATCGAAACGCTGCATCCTGGCTGGCGTAGTTACCGTCCCTATTAGAAGATTCTGAGAGAGAGAGAGAGAGAGAGAGAGAGAGAGAGAGAGAGAGAGAGAGAGAGAGAGAGAGAGAGAGAGAGAGAGAGAGAGAGAGAGAGAGAGAGAAAGGAGATATTCTTGCACCATTTAAGATTCAGGCGCACAAACAAGCCTGCAATCAAAGCGCCAGGTGGGAACCATCACACAGCACGCTGCTCAAACAACCCTGCCCTGCACACCCTGGTCATGACACACTTACCGACGGCTAAATGGATCTGTACACTAGCCGCATGCAAAAGAGCGCTCGTCCTGTCACGTATAGGGGAGAAAAGAGTAACATAAGGCGTGGATCTTTTTTGCACTTAAGTCCGAACTTTGATTAATGCTGAAGTTGCGTATAGTGTTTACTCATTTGTAAAGGAGCCAGCTGGTCTCACTTCTTTTGTATTTGGGTTCTCCTTAGTCTCACGTCCTCTGGTTAGTTTGTTATTCGTAACGGATCGGGTTTTTTGTAAGAATGTCAGGAAATCAAAGGGCTAAACTGAGAGACACCTCTACTGACATTCCAGGAAAAAACACCAAGCACAGTGAAGAAAATTGAGGGAAAAAATAGACATCAAGCACAACGGAAGTGAGTGTGACAGCTTAAATTGACTCACCACCTTCACCTCCACCTCCACCCTCACTAGACTTTCATCCAATCCCACTCCAACCCCGGTACCTCAGCCCGTGCTGCCGCCTCCCCAAGACACAGGCCACTAAGATCTCGCCTCCTTCAGCCTGCGCCTGACCACTCCCAGTATCTCCGTGGCCCGAGGCGTCCTGGCTGTCAAGTAGCTCACCTGGAGGCACGCATAATCGCTATCATAACTCGTGATAAGCGGGACCCTAATGGACGCAGATAAGGATATACACGTCTGGGGAGTGCGGGGGCATAAGTGGAGACGGCAGCTGCCGCAGAGAAGGGAAGGGAGGAGGAAGTGAGGGAGAGAGAGAGAGAGAGAGAGAGAGAGAGAGAGAGAGAGAGAGAGAGAGAGAGAGAGAGAGAGAGAGAGAGAGAGAGAGAGAGAGAGAGAGAGTCTTTTATCTCTCTCTCTCTCTCTCTCTCTCTCTCTCTCTCTCTCTCTCTCTCTCTCTCTCTCTCTCTCTCTCTCTCTCTCTCTCTCTCTCTCTCTCTCTCTCATTCCCTTTCCGAACCTCTGTATTCCCTTTCCATCCTTCCTTTTGTTCATTTCCCTTTCCCTCTTCCCTTCCTTGCCTTCCATTCTTTCGTTATCTTTCCCTATTCCCTTTCCAACAGTCCTCAACCTCCTGAAACACGTGGTGCTTCCCAGGATCGCCGTAGGACAAACTACATTCAAATTTAAAAAGAAAGGAAATAAGAATCATGTCCATCATCGTGTTTTTTACTTCATAACATCACTTTTTTTCAACCTGTAGGCGGCTTCTTATATTCATCTCTCTTCATTTCTCAACTCCAGGTTATTTATGATTTCGCTAGTATGCCTTATTTTTCTATTATTACTGTTTATCTGCAAGTTTATGTTGGTTTCTCTGACTTGCAAACTAAATTTCAGTGTTGTTCGTTTCTATTTATTAACTCGTGTCATGCAGAGGGCTGTATCAATAAACAATTTGTTCTCCTATCAGGGCTATTTTCAAAAGGGTAGATATAATAAATCAAGTTTTCAGGTGTTTTTATTATTCATGATGTAGAATCCCTTAAGCCCTATCACCAGAATTGCATGAATATTCTTGAAAACTGTTATTTTCACTAGCATCTGTTTTAATAATGCTACAGTCTTGAGTAACATCAGACATCTTACAGTGATTTGTATGGAAACATTATCGACGTTTGTCCTACAAGATAAATATTGAACCGCTTCTGTTTCTCCCTCTCGTCTTTCTTACCCTGCCCAAGAAGACATAAAACATTCCTAAACATCACAAAAGTCCTGATTTTTTTAGTGGTTTACTGCACGGAAGGTGTTTCTTAGCTACCGTCGAGGAAACTAATTCAGAGGTACGTCAGGTCAGGAATGCAAGCGAGACTTCCCATTCAAGTACCGTAACTAATCAACAGAGCAAAGTTAGGCGGGTGGGGTTTGTCTGTGAGTGAGGTAGGGCAGGGTAAAGGACGGTGTGAGGAGAAATGAAAGCGTGTGTGTGGCAAGGAGGGAGGAAAAGGACTAAGGCCCGTGTTTTCAAACAAACCTCTCCCTGAAGAACCCATAGTGGAAAAAATGTAGTACTTTCTAAAACAAAAGAGGTAAATGTAAGAGAGATAGTTCTTTATAAAATATGAGTGGAGGAAAAAATAAAATTTTGACTATCTGATGGTAAGAGAACATGTTAAGTAATAACCATAGCCGGAAGATACTTACGGTCGTTCAAGACAAAAAGAATGATTGTGTGTGTATAATTAAGAGAAACTGAGACATATGGCATCTGTAATAAAGATAAAAATGAGAAAATTCTACAAGATTTCAAAGATAGAAGGCATTAAAACTGTACCAGACATCACCAACGACTGCGGAAAGTAATTTAATCTCATTATCGGACTCTTCTCTGCTGAAATGTTTTTTTTTTTTTTCGGCAACGGCAAAAGTGCTTTTCTTTTTCTTTTTTGACGATGATAAATGGTTTGTTCACAGTCATGAGGCCGAAAAATACAAATGAAACAGGAAAAAGAGACAATTAGGTGTTGGCAACTTAAGCCAGTCTCCTTCTCGCACACACACACACACACACACACACACACACACACACACACACACACAGAGAGAGAGAGAGAGAGAGAGAGAGAGAGAGAGAGAGAGAGAGAGAGAGAGAGAGAGAGAGAGAGAGAGAGAGAGAGAGAAAGGAATTTTTGAAAGACTGGGAAACAAAAAGAAATAAAAAAAGAACGCTACTCAACACACACACACACACACACACACACACACACACACACACAGTACCGGCAGCTCGCGAACAGATTGCAATTAGACGGGATGTTTTCATAGCCACACCTGAGCCAGAAATGACCCGCGCACACGATGGATGACCACAGTTAAATGAACTCTCGCCACGCTGACAACCAGGACCACGTATTACTCTTCATATATCTCCCGCAGCCGCCGCCGCCGCCGACTGCCTGCCACCGATACGCCCTGTGCCCTATGACGAGACTGTCAGGACTGAAGGAGAAAGGAGGAGAGCAGAGGAGAGAAGTGTTTGCTGGGTTATGTGTGATGCATCAGTTAGTTATTACCGTTGCAGCCGGTCAGTGATCTCCCGTTGCCTGAGGGATAAAAGTGAAAGATTTTTATTTTATTTTATTTTATTTTATTTTTGTGTGTGTGGGTGTGTGTGTATTTTCATTTTCATCACTATTATCATTATTTTCATCACTTCCGGCATTATTATCTTCGCATTGACGTTGCTCTTCTCTGTGAATTCATCGTTATTTCATATACTTTTAATGCTTGCGTCATATTTTTCTTTCTTTACTTCACGAAACAAGTCAGATTTTACATTTTAGCTTATTGTGTGTCTTTGGAGGTATAATAGTTCGTAAAATTTACAAAGCTGTTTCGTCACTCTCTCTCTTTCTTCCTCTCTCCTTTCCTTTTAATCCGTTGCTTTATCTCTCCCTCCCTCCCTCTCTCTCTCTCTCTCTCTCTCTCTCTCTCTCTCTCTCTCTCTCTCTCTCTCTCTCTCTCTCTCTCTCTCTCTCTCTCTCTCTCTCTCTCTCTCTCTCTCTCTCTCTGATACCCACCGATCGAAAACAAGGTACACATACTAAAATAATCACAATAATGGAAAACAACTTGAGTGCAATTTCACAGAACTACTTTGATTTTCTCTTGTTTTCGAGCGACAAAGGAAAAACTGCTTGATGGATTCCTGCGATCAGAAATGAAGTTTACATGTATTTTTCTGGTAAAAAAAAATATTGTAATCTTATTTACGTATTAAGAAGTTTGGCCAAGGATGAAAAAAAAAACTTTTCACTTCCTTCCCCACAAAAAAAAAAATCAAAGTACTAAAATTAAGAAAAATAAATAAAATAAAAGGAAAAGCTAACCAATTTAGTTCCTCAGCAGCCACTTTTACTGATTATGTGACGAATATCTTTAATCTTAATATCACACACTGTCTTTCTATTATGTTGTGAAAAAAAAAAGTGCATTGATGTACCATGGTTATAAATATAATAACATCTGGTAAGTCTCCACTCTTCAGCAGTACATTTAGCCTTGGTTTTGTCCGCGTACCAGCGAGTGGGTCGAAGATAATTTTATATTCCTCACAATGACAGGTTAAGTGGTGCCGAATGGGAGTAACGTGCCGGAAAAAAAATAGTAGATAAAATTTTCTCATCAAGGTGTCTGGTATAAAATTTGTTTGTATTTTTAAACTTTCCTAAAATCTCTAATTCTCAGAAAAGAATAGATAAAAAGAGTAGAGATGTAAGAGATGTAGGAAAATAAACAGAGATAGTTTTCTAACGTCTTCTTCACGACAAATGTCTTAAACCGAATAGTTTTGCAAAGTTGTTCGAGATAGAATCAAACTAATATCTTGGTACTGTAGAAGTTAACAATGACAGAGTGAAAGAGAAGTAATCATTTTGTGCTTCAAAGAGACAGTGTCGTAAATAAGAGATTTCTTTTCCCGCATTTCCAAGGACAGCTCACGTATCCAGGCGACATATTGGTAAAGAAAATGTATTAGCTGCGTAAGCCAGGATGAGACCTGTGGGAGAGAAAAAGAATTACATTGAGATGATTGTTTTCTTATGACAACATTGTATGATTTCTGCAGGCGAAGACATGAAGCAATAGCATCTTATATCCTGGTGAGGAAAACACTATTAGCCGAATTGACATCGAGCTGCCGACGGCGACTTGACAAGAAAGTGGAGGAATAATGGAGGAGACGGAAATCGGAGGAGGCTAGGATGTGGGACGACGAGTTTGAGAGGAAAAAGGAGAATTAATGTAGTCCTAATTACATCATAGGTTGAGGGGGGAAATTATATGTGAGATCCACCTTTTTTCCTCGGCAACCCGACCTGGGACCCGCCACCTGGCGACCCACACTCTCGCGACTAAAAAGAATGAGGCTCAAAAGATCCTCTTCCAGTTCCTTCCCGTAGAGAAAAATTGAATATTACGATGAAGATGAAGGAGATGAGGGGGTGAGTTAGAGAGAGAGAGAGAGAGAGAGAGAGAGAGAGAGAGAGAGAGAGAGAGAGAGAGAGAGAGAGAGAGTGTGTGTGTGTGTGTCTATAATTCTCTCTCTCTCTCTCTCTCTCTCTCTCTCTCTCTCTCTCTCTCTCTCTCTCTCTCTCTCTCTCTCTCTCTCTCTCTCTCAACATGCCTTGCCTGTGCCATGTGATTTGGCGTCATGTTTCCGTCTACCTTTTCTTCTTGTGAAATTTGCCGAAAAGAAATAAATCAAAACTCAGTAATCTTCTATGGTAACTTCATATTAGAAAAATGAAATAAACACTCTTTTTGTTTTATTTATTTTATTTTTTTCTCCTTTCTTGTATGTCACCTCGAATTTTGGTGAGGAAGGCAAGTCGGTATAAAAATTTACTTTTCGTGGAATAGCGGGATGGAAAACGAACTTTGTAAAAGGTCATAAAAATCGCCAGGTAACGACACACCAATCAGCGCGACCTTTGTGGGAAAAAAAACCCAGGCCACAGGCAGCCCCGCGCTGCGCACTGTGTACTGCTCTCTTGTAACGAGGATTGCTCGGCCTGCGCTGAAACAAAAAT
>NC_087164.1:17109922-17142422 GCF_035594125.1 Scylla paramamosain
TTTCAAAACACCCCACTTTTTCTGCATTCTGATTACTAATTTTATTCCAGTCATCTACCACTCTGTTTGAGAATTATGGGTTGTGGAGGTGATGTAGTGCCGTGGAAGGAAGAAACTGTAGGTGCTGGATTAGTGGACAGGCAACAGATGTTTTTTTGGCCAAGTGGTGTGTGTTATCGAGTGCTGCATACCCTTGTACTGTTATGGTTCTCTGTGTCAGGCTTCGTCGTACGCATATGGTTAACTGGAATGTTGTGACAGCTCCTTCTGTTACGGTGTGCTGCTTTTGGCTAAGTGATTATAGTCGTGTTTTCGTCGCATTAAAGCATGATGTGGTTTAAAAAAGCTGAATTTCATCATAGCGAAAGTATACTGTATGTCAGATGGAATAAAAGTACTTTATCATTTCAAGGATGGTGTAGGATGTGTGTGTGTGTGTGTGTGTGTGTGTGTGTGTGTGTGTGTGTGTGTGTGTGTGTGTGTGTGTGTGTGTGTGTGTGTGTGTGTGTGCGTGTACGTTTTCATGGGTGCGTGGATGTTCGTGGGTGCGTGCGTGTGCCTGCGTGCGTGGTTTTACCCTCATCCTCTCGCTCGGGCACCCACAAAGTCCGGAGTCTCCACCATACAATGACTGCCTTGATTACTTGCAAAGTCCGCAACGCAATCACAACTTCCCCGGACTTCCCTGTTCAAAAATTGTTACCCAGTCGGACTTTATAATGAGTTCCATTATAGCGAGTCGCTCCGCTGCCCCCTAAAGCGAAGACCTGATGGAGGCACCGCGATACCCCCTCTCTCTCCCCCCCGACTCTCCCTGATCGTGCCCCACCTCTACAGCCACCCAGCCTCCAACATCCAGCACCCCGCCCCGCTTCCTCCCCTTTCCTGCCACTCCCTCCCCCTCCAGACACACACACTCCTCGCTACCTCCCCAACTTTGCGCCAGAGTTTGTCATTCACACACACACACACACACACACACACACACACACACACACACACACACACACACATACACACTGTAATAACTGCAGGATTGAGACGTAGTAAGAGATGGACTCCAGGGGTAACAATGTATTAAGGAGCGGCTACCCGCTTGCCGGCTGGAGCTGAACTGGCTCCATACAGAGAGAAGCTTCCGAAATCAACTAGTATGAACTAATACATAAACCAATACATGAAGCAGTGAATGACAAGTAGTACTTTGGTAGTAACAATTATAACACTCCTCCCTTTTTTTAAAAAAAAAAAACTCAGGTTAGAAACCATAAAATCAAGTTTACAACCAAAATGTTAAAAAAGATACAGAAGATACTAAAACTTATCAATTAGAAAGACTAGAAAAAAAAAATATTCGATACAAGTTATAAGAAACGCTAAAACCCGCAAACACGAGACAAAAAACAAAATAAACATAGTAACTAAAACTAGCAAAAGTAATACAAAACTCCAACAATTAAAATAGTTAACACAAGTGAAGCAAGAGACCTAACATTTTATTTCCAAGCTATCTGCAAACGATCTGGCTTCTGGCGCAGTCTCTCAGAACGGCGCAGTGTTTCCCTCTCCAACGGCTGCTGTTGTGGCGGCAATCCAGGTTCGAACTCTTGACTTGAGGTTAACTCTCGTTCTTGAATTTGATCCGGCGCGTTGCTGTTGTGTGCTCCGGACTGCTTCGAAACTCCTGCCTTTAGGGGCGACACGCTGCCTGCCGGTGCCGAACCATGTTTCTGAATTCCTGCTCCATTTGTGAGGTCCATGGAGGTGGTATGGCATCATCTGCGTTAACCGTCTCGCCCTCTATGCTTACTCTTCTCCTCACATAGTCGAGATGACGTCGTACAGTCCTCCCATCTAGCAACTGCACCTTGAAAGAAACAGGACCGGATTTTTGGACAATTACGCCTGATAGCCATTTTTTCCCTGGAGAAAAGTTTACTACATAAACTAATTCTCCCACTTTAAATTCCCTATGCCGCGCTTTCTGATCATGGTAGTACTTTTGCATTTCTTGCTTCTTCATAACTCTATCCTGGACATCTGGATGCAGTAAGTCTAAACAAGTTTTTAATTTTCTTCCCACTAAAAGCTCAGCAGGGGAAACTCCTGTGGTAGACTGAGGTGTTACTCGATACCGTAACAGAAACTTGCTAATTCTGGATTCCAATGAGCCTCCTGTTAATCTTTTAAGAGAATTTTTAAAAATTTGAACTGCCTTTTCCGCCAACCCATTGGATGCTGGATGGTAGGGAGATGTCTTTATGTGAATGATACCATTTTGTTTTAAGAAAGCTTCAAACTCTTCGCTACAAAAATTGGTACCATTATCTGTTACCACCGTGTCAGGTAGTCCTTGTGACCCGAATGTAACTTGCAACTTTTCAATAGTTATAGATGAAGTGGCTGACTGTGTAGCGTGAACATCCATCCATTTGGAATGGGCATCTATGATGACGAGGAACATCTTACCCATAAACGGCCCAGCGTAATCCAAATGTAACCTGGACCAGGGTTTTAGTGGCCACTCCCATGGCTGCAAAGGAGCGTCTGGGGGAAGATTTCTCACTTGTTGGCACTGTGAACATAGTTGTACTGTTGACTCAACATCTTTATCTATATTGGGCCACCACACATGACTACGCGCAATACCTTTCATGCGCGAGACTCCTGGATGCGTTGCATGTAGCTCAGCCAACACATTTTTTCTAGCTATCTGAGGCACCACCACTCTTGATCCCCACAAAATTATTCCATCTTGGACACTTAATTCGTGCCTCCTTCTAAAAAAAGGCTGAAGTGTTTCCTCTGCTATATGTCCAGGCCAACCGTACAGAATGTGATCTCTTACCTTCGAGAGTGTTGAGTCCTTATCCGTCCATTGCCTTAACTCTCTCGACGTGACGGGTGTCTGGTCTAGTCTCTCCAACACGCATACCACATCACCGGGGACTGGAGTCACCTTGGGGAATTCAGGGAGAGGAAGGCGACTCAACCCATCAGCATGTACTATATTTTTCCCTGGTTTGTGGGTGATAGTGTATTCATACGCCGATAGTGTTAGCGCCCAGCGTTGGATACGACTTGATGCCATCACAGGCACTGGGCGAGTTTCATTAAACAGACTTTTAAGTGGCTGATGGTCTGAAATGATCTCAAAATGGCGGCCATACAAGTAATTATGAAATTTCTTAACACCAAATATTATTGCCAAACCTTCTTTCTCTACCTGAGCATACTTGCGTTCAGCTATGCTCAGGGATCGGGATGCGAAAGCAATCGGTTTCTCCTCTCCAGACTCCAAACGGTGTGCAAGGACTGCTCCCAATCCGTATGGTGACGCGTCACAGGTGAGCAGGAGGGGCTTGCTGCTGTCATAATGCACCAACACCTTGGAGCTCGCCAACAGTTGTTTCGATGTGGCAAGGGCACGCTGCTGTTCTGGTCCCCATTGCCATTCCACGTCCCGTTGCAGTAATCTGTACAAGGGAGCAAATACTGTGGAGAGATTAGGAATGTATCTGCCATAATAATTAACAAGCCCCAAATACGCCTTTAGTTCAGTGATGTTGCTTGGTGTGGGTGCCTTTATAACAGCTTGAACCTTGTCCTCGGACGGGTGCAGCCCTTCCGCATTAATTTTATGTCCTAAATATGTTACTTCTGGTGCCTGAAACACACACTTCTTTAACTTCAGTTTCACCCCCGCGTCATCCATACGCCTCAAAACTTCTGTCAGGTTACTCAGATGTTCCCTTTCCGTCTTCCCTGTCACTAATACATCATCCAAGTACACCACCACGTGAGGGATACCTTGCAGTAAGTTCTCCATAACTCTCTGGAATATTCCTGGCGCCGAGGAGACTCCGTATGGTAAGCGATTATATACGAATAACCCCTTATGTGTATTTATCGTTACATATTTTTTTGATTCCTCTTCCAGTGGTAGTTGTGAATAAGCATGTGACAGGTCTAATTTTGAAAAAGTCTTCCCTCCTGACAAATTTGCTAATAAATCCTCAACCTTCGGTATCGGGTAACTGTCCACTCTAGACACGCGGTTCACAGTCATCTTGTAGTCCCCACAAATACGTATGGATTTGTCTCCCTTAACTATCGGGACTATTGGCGCCGCCCACTCTGAGAACTGCACAGGTTCAATTACTCCATCGTTAACTAGCCGTTCCAACTCGTGCTCCACTTTGTCTTTCAAGGCGTAGGGCAACGGGCGAGCTTTGAAAAACTTGGGTTGTGCCTCCTTATCCACATGTAGGGTCGCCTTTGTGTTTCTGATGAGACCCAACTCCTCTTTGAAAACATTACTAAAACTGCGAATGACCTTATCACACTCTGACCGACAACTATAAACTGCAGCCCAGTCTAGCTTAATTTGTTTCAACCAGTTTCTCCCCATCAAACTCGGGCCGTCTCCATCCACTACCACCAACGGCAGAACTTTCGACTGGTTGTTATAATTAACCTCCACATTCACTTCCCCCATCACTTTCAATAAGTCTCCACTGTAGGTGCGTAACACTACGTCAGAATACTCGAGCACCGGCTTGCACGTATCCTTCCAGCTTTCTTCATACACTTTCTGACTTATAATGGACACCGCAGCACCAGTATCCACTTCCATGGGAATAGCCACCTTGTTAACTTCTGGGTGAACAATCACAGGTGGTTCACGAGCCCCCCGCACTGTATACAAGGTGTATTCTTCCCCAGTTGTCTCACCGTCCTCCTCTTCACCCTCAATCTTGTGCATTTTCCTTTCCATGTCTGCTTTATTTCGACACATCCTTGCCAAGTGTCCCACTTTCTTACATTTAAAACAGGTAGCACGTGCAAAATGACAGCTAGGAGCCACATGCGGACCCCCACACCTGTAGCACTGTGGTCGAGGATTCGTTCGCACCCACGGTGTCTCTTGAATTTTTCTTCCTTCCCCGCGCCTCTCCTGAATCTTGTTCACTTGACTGCTGCGGTACTCCCCAGCCTGTTGTAGGTCTTCAGTGTCTTTTGCCGCAGCCTCCATAGCCAGAGCAGTTGCCTCTGCCTTCTTGAAGTCCAAATTCCCATCTGCCAACAACCTTGCTTGTATTTTTCGGTCGTCAATTCCACACACCAGACGATCTCGTAACATGTCAGGTAGTTGGTTTCCGTACGCACAGTGCTCCGCTAATTTCCGAAGGTCAGTAATGTAAGAAGACACAGATTCAGTTGGTTGCTTGAATCGTGAGTTGAATTTGAAGCGCTTCATGATTACTGACGGTTTCGGGCACATGTGATTCTCCAACAGCACTTTGAGGTCACTGTACGACTTGTCGGCTGGCTTCTCTGGTAGGCAGAGTGACCTTATCACTTCGTAGGTTCTTGCTCCACAAACAGCCAATAAAGTAGATTTCTTTTTTTTCTCTTCAATAATGTCGTTGGCTTCAAAAAAATGCTCCAGCCGCTCCACATATTGAGTCCACACCTCGGCATCCTGGTTAAATTCTTCTACTTTGCCAATAAATCCCATCCTCATCGCCAATGTAATAACTGCAGGATTGAGACGTAGTAAGAGATGGACTCCAGGGGTAACAATGTATTAAGGAGCGGCTACCCGCTTGCCGGCTGGAGCTGAACTGGCTCCATACAGAGAGAAGCTTCCGAAATCAACTAGTATGAACTAATACATAAACCAATACATGAAGCAGTGAATGACAAGTAGTACTTTGGTAGTAACAATTATAACACACACGCACACACACACACACACACACACACACACACACACACACACACACACACACACACACACACACACATACACACACACACACACACACACACACACACACACACACATTTACTTTCCTTTCTTCCTACTAATTTAAATCAGCGTTATCCTTCATCTTCATTCATCATAATCATTATCATCGTCATCATTATTATTGCCAAGAAATCTAAATGCTCCTATTCATGCACATATGCAGACAACACACACACACACACACACACACACACACACATACACACACACACACACACACACACACACACACACACACAGATGATGAAGATACAAATGCATTCAAAACAAAATTACTCTATTTAACCCTGTTTATAAACCTAAAGATTTAACCTAGTCAGTAGTAATAGGAGCAGCACCAGCAGCAGCAGCAGCAGCAGCAGCAGTAGTAGTAGTAGCAGTAGTAGTAGTAGTAGTAGTAGTAGTAGTAGTAGTAGTAGTAGTTACATATAATTCATCTTATACTAGGTCAGGTCATATTAGGTTAACTAAACTTAGGTAAGGCAACGGCAACAGTAACTTTGCAGTTAGGGAGACAAACCCTAGAAACAGCCAGACACAAACCACGGGTGTGCACGTACTGAAGGCCACCACTGCTGCCACCTGTCGACTCAGTGTTCCACCAGACCACCTTCCTACGTGTGTGCACTAATTAAAATAACGACCGTGCAAAAGAAATAAAAACCTAGCGTGAAAAACTGTCTTGGGAGCCGTGTGTGTGTGTGTGTGTGTGTGTGTGTGTGTGTGTGTGTGTGTGTGTGTGTGTGTGTGTGTGTGTGTGTGTGTGTGTGTGTGCGCGCAAACTTGCTGGAAGGAAGGGAAAGAGAGTAGGAAGGGAGAGGGACATGAACCAATAAACTTTGCTGAAAGGAAAATCATAAGAGAGAGAAATGGAGGGGGAAGGGGAAGAAGAAAAAGAAAGGAACGAAAGAGGGCAAGATTTATTTTCCGGAGTGAGAGAGAGAGAGAGAGAGAGAGAGAGAGAGAGAGAGAGAGAGAGAGAGAGAGAGAGAGAGAGAGAGAGTGGGTGAGGGAGAGGAACAATCGAATAACGAACAGATAAAGATACCATGAAGTAAACGTCCCTCCTCCTCCTCCTCCCCCTCCTCATCCTCCTCCTCCTCCTCCTCCTCCTTCGTCGCTGAGTACATGAATTAATCGTTGGCGTGAAAATAAAGCAGCCAGACAGGTGTGGTCCTTCCCAGCCATCTCTGCCACTTTGGGGGATTGAGTGGTGGGCAAGACAGGACTGGGCATTGAAGGGGCGACCTGGCAACCTAAGGAGCTGGTGTGGAGACGCCGTGTGGTGATGGATGAGGAAATGTTCAGGTGTATCAAACAACAGGGTGGGAAAGGAAACTGTATGTTGGTTGTGGTTATTTTGTAAGCAGGTCATATAGTTTTTTTTTTTGTTTATTTATTTATTTATTTATTTTATTTATTTATTTATTTTTTTTTTTAGTGGGGGGGGTTGGGTGTAGGGATTAGTGTGTTTTTTTTATGGTTTTGTTTTTATTTGTTTGTTTGGTTGGTTGAGGCAATATGATTTCTGGCCAGTGTTCTTATTATCATTGTCGTAATTTTCCTCTTCTTCCTTCTCCTCCTCATCATCATCTTTATCCTCATCATCCTCCTCATTCTGATCCTCACCACCACCATGACCACCACCATCAGAACCAGAACCCTACCACCACCATCATTACAACTATCATTACTGTTCTTCTTCCTCCTTCCTCTCATTATCATTATTCAAAAGACAGCGGCGGCGTCGTGGAGAGAACATAACAAGCGGGAGGAGAAAGAGAGAGAAGACACAGAGAAACTATGAGCGAGGGGAGAGACTAACGAGCGAAGGAGGAAGGAAGCTAGAGAGGAGAGACTCGAGGGAGGAGATAGGATTGTGCTCGCAGGTCGATTACACTGGGCGAGGGAGATAGAGGAGAGAAGGCAGGTTGTAAGAGACCCAGGGGAGAGATGAATAAGATGTATGGGAGGTGCTGGAGACACACACATACACACACACACACACACACACACACACACACACACACACACACACACACACACACACACACACAGAGAGAGAGAGAGAGAGATGAGATTATTCATACATATAGTCTTATTTTATGCATATGATTTTTTTTTTTTTTCTTCTCAAAGGTCTGTTTTATTTCCCTGGTTTCCTTTGTTTTCTGTTTCCGTGTTGTGATTTTCTTGGTGATTATAGACACACACACACACACACACACACACACACACACACATTATGATGAATAGATAGCAGGATAAGGCGGGTGTAATCATCAAATTATACAAACTTTTAAGAGATGCCTTAAGTGTTAATCCAATCCTTGTGTGTAATTAATATATTATATTTGTGGTTTAAAAGATTCTAAACCCCTCCCCACAATATATAGCAAGGTTGTAGTCGCATTATGCAATAGTAGCGGCAACTTTTGTGTAGTGTTAAGGAGTTAAATCAGTTGAGCACTTTTGGTATGGGAATGGATAAATTATATGCCAGACACAGAGTTCTAAGAGTTCTAACACTTTTTACCAGTTACGAAACACTTTGTGGAAATGCTACCGATCGACTTTTAAAGTTTCGATCTTTTCTTGAGCATGATAAAGGTTGCTGAGAATTGAGCATTCATCCTGTTCCGAAATCAGTTTTACTTACATGAAATGGAGACTAGCCAAGGGTTACATATATATAGAAGTAACCCATTTAATTGCCACTCCCTGGAAGTTTTGGCCAGATGTTTTTGTATTTTCACTCTTCAAAATAATTAAGCAGGAGACAGGCAGGAAATAAGGATCAAACCAATAGTCTCAGAATTTACGAGTGACATGGATAAAGGGGTGAGAACCCTCGCATTAGTAAGGTAGACAAAAAACTGACAATTTTGTGCAGCGAAGCTATAATTTTGAAGAATTTTATCTGCACTATTCATAATTATCAGCTTAACACCTTGTAAAATTGCAAGATTCACCACAGCAACAGTCATCAAAAGAGTATTAAAGAGTGGAAACTTAGTGAAAAGAAACATAATAAATACCAGGATGAGTGAAAGTTAACCCTGAGCAAAGACTACACTTCCTCCATCAACATCACCGCTATTGTAACCCACTAACCCTTCCCTCCCACTCCCTACACACACACACACACACACACACCTTCGCAGAGTCATCTATAAACACAGACAGTTGCAGGATCACGTGACAGGTTAGCGAGTTAAAGCGAGTCTTGCATTACACTTCCTGGTTCTCGTGTGTGGTTGCGACCTATTGTAATAATTTATCGTTCTTTTCCCGCAGTTTTCTGGGGTATTATCTTTTGTCTTCTCGAATGCAAGAATAGTCCATGTTTGGTGATGCGCACAAACACCGCCTGCACTCGTCTTGCTGGAGTTGTTCTTGTATATTTGCTCTTCATTACTTGTTTGCGTGTCCCTTGGTGGCGAAAAGAAAAATCAATCCTTTTACTATGTAGACCAGTGGTAACGTAATTTTCTACTCAGTAATGAATAAGGTACCGACAAACACGGATCATGGACCATATGTAAAGGAGTTGAATTTGTTACTACACACACAACCGAAATGGGCAAAACGCTCTTGTTGAGTCGTTGTCAAGTTCATCATCAAGTACTTCGGTGGTTCTCGTGTCCAAGATGTGTTTATGGTAGCGAGTAACCACCGTCAGATCAGGTCAGTTTCTTGGATATTAACTACAAATCCACGAAAATCTGCATCTCTAACTTGATATACATTGAGGAAGATTACAAACTTAAAGGACTTATAAAAATTGTCTGATATAATTTTTCAAGACTCAGTTGTATTTTAGAAAGAAGAAAACTTATCCAGCCTTAAGACGATAGTATTTTATCCTCCACGGAAATAAATATGCCAGCTGATGCTTTTTAGACGACACTGATCTTGAGTGACTAGAAACAATGTTATAAAATACAGAAGTGTTGGATAGAGTAATCTTGGTAATAATCACCCGGAATAAAAAACAGACTTTGCAAATCATGCAAGTACACATATTGGCATCTTAGAACTCGCTTCAGGAAATTGAAACTTTATATTGTGACAGGACGAGACTTTACACAAGAAAATCATTAGATAAATTTGAGCTCACGGAGAGTTACGTTAAGGTTGGCGAAGAGCAAAGCGAAGAAGTCATGCACAGGAAAGTTTGCATTTGTGGCGAAAAAATAGTGACTGCGGTGAACTCTTATGAAATTTCGTTGATAGATATAAGAATAATGGATACATTAAGGAAGATAAGTGCACTCAGGTAAACCAAAGTTAATTAAAAAAAATCATGCTGAAAATAGACACATGATCTGTTACTATTATGATCAAAACAGTGTGGAGCTGTCAGAATATGGCAGGTTGTGAAAAGCATCCAGTTAATGCTAAAAAAAAAAAAACATTTACATAAGATACTACGGAAATCCTAACCATTATAGAAACACCTTAGAAGATACCAACTTACTAAGAAATTTCGTAGATTCCAGTTGGCAGAAAAGCTCCCTAGAAGATTAAAGTATGTATAGAACCTCCTTAAAATATTCCAGCCTACGGAACAACTTAGAGCATATTCCAATCTATACAGTGTTAAGGTTTATTGTCATTACTTGTAAGAAGGTTTCACTTAGGGTTCGGGGATTTGCACTATTTCTTGTATAGTAGTTTACCTCACCACTTGTACCTGTTCTTGGGCTCACTTGCTTCTGTCTCACCCCCACTGTCCACTAACACCCGCTGTACCTGTTCATGTTATGTTGTCTCCTTTAAAGCGACACGGATTTCCAATATTTATCTTCACCCGTACGTACGGACTCAAAGATTCCATCCTATGTAGAATCTCTTTAGAAGATTCCAACATACAGAAACTCCTTAGAAAATTCCTGCATGCGTAGACAGCCATTTCTTCTCTCTATCCTTACTTATATAATCTCAGTTGGCTTTCATTCTGCGTCTATTAAAATCCCTGGTCTTGCTGCCGCTTCATCCACGCAGTGTAGCGAATATTTTCTGGTGTGGATGTTTTCCTTTCTTGCCGTCAGAATGAATGTCGAAGGCCGCTGCGTCTGTCTCTGTCACTCTGTCTGTCTAGTTTTCTCTTCTTTTTATTTGTCTGCCTGTATGCTTGTATATTTGTCAATCTGTTTGTCTCTCTGTTTGTTGTCTGGCTCTTTGCATTCATGTCTGCTCTCTCTCTCTCTCTCTCTCTCTCTCTCTCTCTCTCTCTCTCTCTCTCTCTCTCTCTCTCTCTCTCTCTCTCTCTCTCTCTCTCTCTCTCCCTTTGATATACGATGGCTGTACGTAATTTTCCCGATAGAAGAAATTATTATTTAAATCCATACAACATTTATTTTCATCCGTAAATCAGATACCTACATTTCGTTCCCCCCGCCCGTCCCTGCTCCCGCCCCGGCCACCAACCCACGCCCCTCACCTTCGCCTCTCTTTTCCGTGTCGGCATATTTTCACTCGCCTCCAAAAATAAAGAGACTGAAAACCCTTTGAAAAAAAACTGAAGTAAAAGAAAAAAAAAAAAAGAGCTATCTATTCTCCTCCATTCTGACATTAATTAAACTCGCATAGTAACTTGAACCTGATACCGAGGCGCCAGGTAAGACAGGGGAGAGAGAGACAGAGAGAGAGAGAGAGAGAGAGAGAGAGAGAGAGAGAGAGAGAGAGAGAGAGAGAGAGAGAGAGAGAGAGAGAGAGTGTGAGGGGGAGAGATAAAAGCGAAAGGACTTAAATGCAGGGAGACAGATTGATCGTGACAAAAGAAACTGGTACAGATATAAAGAAACGAGCATACAGCAGACATCCAGACAAACAGAATGCCAGACAGAGACAGAGACCGACAGACCGAGACAAACAGACATAGTGCTCCACCTTTAATCTGTATTGTGACGGCAGGAAGAAAAATGTACGTTAAAAAAATAATGTTGCAGTGCACGTGAATGAGGCGGCAAAGGGAAAGAAGAGAGCCAGGAGGTGAGGGGTGATATGGGTCACCCATACGTATACTTATGACTTATTGTTCAGGAAAAAGAAAACGTTATATTCTCGGATTTTTTTTTTTCTCTTTCCTTGATATGAGCGAGTTTTTTTTTTTTTTTAGCTTTTCATTTCATTTTATTTTATTTTATTTTTTTTTTTGTCAATGACTGGTCTTCATATTCAATCAAAAACACCGATAATTATAGTTATAATTATAACTGGGCTTTTTTTTTATTTAATTAATTTGTTCTTGAATGGCCTCCTAAATACATTAAAAATGCAGAAAACAGACTAACTCTCTCTTTGAAGTTACAAGAACGAAGCCATACAACGCTACCTTTCCCACCTAGAAACTGCAGTGAGCTGAGATTGAACTTAAAGTATTTGGATATCTAGCTAAGAACTCTACAATAAATGAACCATACACACAAACATCTGTCTGTCTTATCGTTATCACATAATGAATGTTGGTTAGGTTTCCAAGGGTTCTTTTTCAAGTCATAGTTTAACAAATAGTCTACGTGCATCATCAGTAGGAAAGGTCAGAAGTTGAGTGACGTGTTTCATTCTTTTCATTAAATTCTCTGTATTTTACCTAGTCCTCGTTCCTCCTCGATCTGCCGGCCACTCCCTTATAACACAACAACACTGACAGCTCATAAGCAGAGCAGAGGACTTGAGGTTAACTCCATTATTGCTCTGCTTCCCCTCTAGTGTCACAAAATATTTGCATACATACACAAAGAAACAGGTAGTAGGATGTCAATATTACTTTTTTTCTTTCCCTTTTCTGTATCACAAAAATAAGTGTTAAATAAAAAGTTCTCCGTGATTTATAGGAAATATTATGTAGCAGCTTAAGGGAAGAGATAAAACAGTGGAAATAAGTGTAGGAAGTTGACTTATTATTCACCATGACTATACCTTGGAGTCTTTCAACCCTGTATAGAAAAAGGGGGAGTCAGGTAAAGAAATATAAAGGAATAAAAGTGAATAAGTGTTAAAGGAGTGAGGGAGTTGGAAGATAGTAAGAGGATGATTAGTAAATAGGAAGGCAGAAAGGAAGTGTGCGAGGGAGAGAGTGAGTAGTGATGAGTGAGAAGAAAGGAGAAGGAAGGAGTAAGAGTGGAATCAATCAGAAAACAAAACAAATGTCTAACAAAATAAGTAAGAGGTAAGTAAACCATAATAAGGAAGAAGGCGAGAAAGAGGAAGAGGATGCAGAGAAGGAACGGATAGAAAATAAGTAAACAAATAAAAACCTAAGACCTAAAAAAAATGTATGAAGTAAAAGAAAGTGGAGAGAGAAGAAAGGACTAGAAAAAAAAACAAGTAAAGATCCAGAAAAAAGGAAAGAAAATAGAAATACTATAAATAACAGAAACAAACTAAAGATTATGAAGCAAACCCCGATAGGTATGAAGTAAGAGGAAGTGGAGTAGATGAGTAATAAGAAACTAAACGTGGAAAGGACTAAAATAAGAAATAGGTAATAATCTAGAAAAAAAATAATGAAAGTAATAGAAGTAACAAATATTAACAATTCTGTAATAAACCCTGTGAATTAAAAGGAAGTAAGGTAGATGAGTAAAGAATCTAATTAATAATGAGTGAAGAAGGGAGTGAGTGGGAATCGAGCAAACCACTGGACTCGGTAAAGACACGAAGAGGAATGAAAGAGGTGACAAAACTTGAGAAGAAAAAAAGTATAAGAGTGTGAAAAGATTATTGGTTTAAAAAAGAATTGATATTTAAAAAAAGATGCGGGAATATGGATTAAGGAAAACGGCGGGTGAAGACAGTTGATACAGGGAGGAAGAGGAGGAAAAGGAGGAAGGGGAGATGAAGAAGACAGAGGAGTTCGACGGGGAAGATTAGGACGGGGAAGAAGAGAGGGAACAGAAGATGAAAGGGAAGAAAGAAGACGATCGAGAAGAAGGAAGAGGAGGAGGAGGAGGAGGGAAAGAAAGAAGAAAAAAAGCAAGAAGAGGAATAGAGACACGATACAGAAAAAAAAGAAGGAAGGGGAAAAAAAGAAGAAAAAAGCAAGGAAGAACGAGGATAAAGAGAAAGAAGAGAAATAGGAGAAGAAGGAGATGAGAGAGAGAGAGAGAGAGAGAGAGAGAGAGAGAGAGAGAGAGAGAGAGAGAGAGAGAGAGAGAGAGAGAGAAAGAGAGAGAGTCGTATCCGCTGAATCAAAGTGAATTAGAATCAAAAGCATCTGAAATTAAGAGACTGAAGCCTAAGAAAGAGATGAGGATGTTTAAAGGGACGTTAATGGAAGGGAGAAAAGAAATCAGTCTTGAAGAGCGTTCAGAGAGAGAGAGAGAGAGAGAGAGAGAGAGAGAGAGAGAGAGAGAGAGAGAGAGAGAGAGAGAGAGAGAGAGAGAGAGAGTATAAAATTGAAAAGGAACATAGAAAAAAGGAAAGATGATGGAAATGTGTGAAAGGAAAGGGATATACTTCCTTGAGAAAGTCTGTGATCAGCATTCCTCCCTCAGTCATCAGCGTTCCCTCTCCACATTTCCCTTCGCTCCCTCCCACCGTTCCTTTTCATTATAATGCTCTTTATCATAAATTTTCCGACTCGTATGGCGGTGTAATACAAGCGTTCTGGTGAATTATAGGCCGGGAAAACACTATATATGTCTGCCTCTCATGGGTGGACATTATGCGACCAAAAGTGTCTTGCCTCTCCTTCTCCTTCTCTTATTCTTCTTGTTCTTCCTGTTCTTGTTCTTTTTTTATTTTTATTTTATTTTCTCCTTCTTCTTCTTCTTCTTCTTCTTCTTCTTCATCTTTTTTTTCGCCTCCTCCTCCTCCTTCTCGTGCCTCACTTCCTGATAGAAAATGGAGACGTATCTAAGCACTCCAGGAAAAGAAAACGAGTTGATATTTTCTTCAGTGACATCGGAGACTTTTTTTAATGTACTGTGGTTAGAGGAAACGATGCTCATGTGCTATATACGTGAAAATGCGTGACAAAGGGGGCGCTGCTTTAGTTTTGTTGTACTGATGTACTATATACGCGAGACTCTATTGGAGGTGCTGCTGTAGTTTTGTTTTGAAATATCATATCGTTAAAAAAAAAAAAAAAGTATTGGTACACTATACGCGGAATTTTGTGGTTCGTGTCCTAAAACATTTCAGAGTTAAGTGTAAACCTTGTTTACACTTAACAATTTCCAGTGAAGGTTGTCGTGGTTTTCGAGCGTGTTCTTACATTTTACTGATAGTTTACCAAGAATTGTGCATCATTAACAGGAGAAAACATCACGATAAACTGACTTAACATCTGTGTGGCTTTTGAAAGTGGTCTGTATGAAAGTTCGAGGTGTTCTTAAAGGGTCTTTGTATGTTATATTCTACAATATTTTCACATACTCACGCACGCACACACACACACACACACACACACACACACACACACACACACACACACACACACACACACACACACACACACACGAAAAAAAAAAAAGTGTCTGACAACTGTCCCCACCAATCACAGCTAATGAAAAGAGGTTCATTAGTCCATATGATAATTAACTTGATTTAAAGACATGAAATACTCTAAACTACTTCGGGTAACTAAACAGCATCCATGTGAAAATTTCCGTGATATTATCTAGGCCTGTATTCTTCTTTATTCTTTCATCAAGCGCCACATGAATGATCTGTAAGCTTCCTATTTAGTTTCCCTACGAATAATGTATAATCCTTTTCAAACTACCACTAGAATCACAAAAACGCCCTGTAACTTCCAATGGAGCCTGTTCAATTTAGAAGAGATAAATCGCCAAGTGTTTAAGAATATAGTCTCTTATCGTAGTCCTGTTACGTTAATGGAATGCTGACATAGGACGGACAATTCAACACTGGCAAAGCACTACAACTCATGATGCCTTTACGAAACCTATTATCTTTTGCAGGGAATTAATATCTCACCTGCTATTTGTACTGACTGCACCTTCTATTCATTATTGTTATTATCATTTTTCTTTTTTTTGGGGGGTTATGGAGCTTTAACCATCGCGGGGGACTTGAGTGTTAAAGAGAAAGAGGAGCAGCATCGCCTCTACCACGTTGTCTTGTTTGTGTGTGAAGCGAAGCCTGTCAGTTTATTGAGCAGGAGAGAATGGTACCACGCTCTTCATTCTGCTTCCACTTCTTCCCTTCCTCCTCCTCGTCCTCCTCCTCCTCCTCCTCCTCCTCCTCTCCAACCAACGTTCTCATCAACTACACGCCAACAACTATTCCTCCCAGGCAAGTTTAGTTAAAGAGAAGGAGAAAGAGACAGACGCACACTAAGAGAGAGAGAGAGAGAGAGAGAGAGAGAGAGAGAGAGAGAGAGAGAGAGAGAGAGAGAGAGAGAGAGAGAGAGAGAGAGAGAGAGAGAGAGAGAGGTGGGGTGAAGGAAGAATACAAAAATGGACACAATTCTCTTATTTTATCATTTACTAAAGATTTCTGATGGGCGTCCGGGATTAGCGAGAGAGAGAGAGAGAGAGAGAGAGAGAGAGAGAGAGAGAGAGAGAGAGAGAGAGAGAGAGAGAGGAAGATGTCCAAGCAACGTCAGCCTCATTACATCTCAGTTCTCCTTGCGCTGACAACTGCAGATTAGAAGTCCGATCCAGCTCTGAGGAGTCCAGGGGCGTCCAGTTTGAGAGAGAGAGAGAGAGAGAGAGAGAGAGAGAGAGAGAGAGAGAGAGAGAGAGAGAGAGAGAGAGAGAGTTCTCGTTTCTTGTGCTTTTTCTTTGTTATGTCATCATTCCCAAGGCCTTGTCTGCCCCCGAGTGAGACATGCGCCAGGATGTATCGCTCATACATCTTCAAACTGTCCTGCGCAGGCATCGTGTTCCGACCTGACCCTCCTCGAAGCAATCCGCGCCTTTACACACACACACACACACACACACACACACACACACACACACACACACACACACACACACACACACACACACACACACACACACACACACACACACACACACAGACACACACACACACACAACACACACACACAAGACCCTATTCTGAAGCACTTGATGTTTTATCTCTATTCTTAACAGGCTCTAGAAAAGTTTTTGGTGTTTTCAGGGATGTTTTGGTGAATCTATGAATATTTTAACAAGGATTCTGCGTAACTGGTATGAAAAGACTCATAAGAACCTGACTAATCCTGTATGTGATCTTTAGAATTAGTCCTTATTGAAAATTTGTGTGTTTTAAGAATTTGGAAAAGACACACATACAAACACCAAAAATGAAAATAACTAGCATTTATTTTCTCTCTTAAACTTTTCGTATCTTATTATTGTAATATCTTATTCTTCTGTATATTTAGGAACTCCAATTACGTGTTGTAGTTATTTGATATATCCTATTCTTTTGTGTGTGTGTGTGTGTGTGTGTGTGTGTGTGTGTGTGCATTTCGCTATACGAGGAGGAACGTTCGCACTGGTTGATTTGTTTTTGGAGGTTGTGTGTGTTGTGTGTTTCTCATCCATCGATCGGAAGAGGTGGTGGTGCCTGTCCCGTGCATAAATCACACCGCTGCTGTCACTCCTGTGCTGAATTCCTGGCGCCATGGTTAAGGTCACCAGCACGCTATGAATAACGTCCATATCCGTAGATAGAGATAGACAGTTGGATGGATAGATGGATACATAGATAGATAAACTGAAAGACAGAAAGACAGATTGGTAGATAGATAAATAGATAGATAAATGTTAAGGCGGATGAATAGATGGATGAAGATATGGATAGATAGGGGAATAGATAGATATATAGGTAGATAGATAGGTAGGTAGATAGAGGGCTGGACAGATAGATAGATAGATGGAAAGATAGAAAAATAAAGACTGAGAGGTGTATAAACAGAATCGCAATGTGTGTGTGTGTGTGTGTGTGTGTAGGAGAGAAAGAGAGAGGTGGATAGGTGTGTGTGTTTGTGTGTGTGTGTGCATGCGGACAACACTAAGCTTGCCAAACAAACCGTCAAAATGTTATGGTAACAAGGAAGGCTTATCGCACAAATGCCCCTCGTACTTTGGCTCCTGACCAGCAGTGTTCAACCTGAGTACACAAGTGTCGCCGGTGTGTTTGTCGCCGACCATTACACCCGCCCCGATACGCGACTGGTGGTGGTGTTGATAGTCAGTAGGAGAGGGAAGAAGAGGAAGAGGAAAAGGAAGAGGAAGAGCAAGAGTAGGAAAAGGAGGAAGACTAGTGCAGTGGCCGCTCCTATGCACCACTACTTCGGCGAGGTCATGAAAGAGATGTGTGTGTGTGTGTGTGTGTGTGTGTGTGTGTGTGTGTGTGTGTGTGTGTGTGTGTGTGCTCATCTGTAGTAATAGTGCATCGCAGTTAAATTCGTTTTTATGGTAATGGAGCCATGATGATAACGTTGGTGTGGCGAGGGAGGGCAGTGAGTGGTGCTGGTGATGTGCTGGTGATGGCAGTGGCGTGGGTGGTTGTAGCTGGTGATAAATAGATTATATTTTCTCAGAAGAAGGGTTCATGGAAGCGGCCACGGAGGGGAAAGGAAGGGCAGGAATAAAGGTTCAGCAGGGATGAGTACGAAAAGTGACGCGTGGGAAGGAGCAAAAACGAAAGCAGGGTCCGGACTAAGTAAATATATGAACCACCACTCGCAGGGAAGCAAAATCAGTAATTAGCGTCTCACAAGTGGTTTGCCGCTTTAACGAAAACAAATTAGCTGCTAGATTCTTCCCTCGCTTCCACACACACACACACACACACACACACACACACGTAAAGAAACCATAACTCACATAATTAAATGATGTAATCTATGTTGTCACTACTGAAAGCTTACCTGCATGAAAAGAAAACACCTTCCCTCGCTTATTTATACCCTCTCCCTCTCTCCTTCCCTACCTACACCTTCCCACACCTTCCCCATTCCCTTACCACGCCCCTGCCGCTGCTAAACCTCCAACGCTCTGGTTTCATTAACAATAAGCCTCGATTATAGACCGGTGGAGGTAATTATCGAGTGCGCGGGGAAAATAATGCCATGTAACTCTTGATGAAAAGTGTAGATTTATGTGTATGCTGTGGGGGCTTAGAGGGAGGCAGGGAGGAAGGGAGAGGAAGGGGGTCAGGCGTGATGTACGATGATAAGCATTCCACGCACATGGAGAAATTCTCTCTCTCTCTCTCTCTCTCTCTCTCTCTCTCTCTCTCTCTCTCTCTCTCTCTCTCTCTCTCTCTCTCTCTCTCTCTCTCTCTCATAAACAATGTAACGTGTTGTAAACAAGCTTGCCATATTCAGAGATGAGTTAACAAGTGATTAGTGGACAAATTTTATGTATACGTGTCCTTTAGTCAGCCAGAGTAATGCTGTAGTATATGTTTTAAGCTTTTTAGTGTGTGTGTGTGTGTGTGTGTGTGTGTGTGTGTGTGTGTGTGTGTGTGTGTGTGTGTGTGTGTGCTTGCTTTATCGGCGGATCTTTGTGTAAATCTTTTAGTAAAACACACACACACACACACACATACACAAGTAACGCAAGTGAATGTCAGTAGTAACTTAAGCCAAGGTGTGTGTGATGTAAATGCAGGGAACGATCGTGATGATGATGCAAAACATGAGTCTTTGTAGCACACGCTGTGGATAATTAATTGAAAGCTGCACTTGAGTAAAATCATCGCTCAAGGAAATTAGATTTTTTTAAAAGAAGCCTTGTGTAACGTGTGGCTTTTAGCGAGTTAATGGAAAAATGAGGAATAATATAGCCACTGAGAATTTGATTTTTTTTGAGTGGTGGTTTAGGTTAGTTCTTGTACTTTTTCATATTGGTTATATTTGCAAGGGAGGTTATACAATGCGTCTGTGTGTATATTGAGCCGTAAAGAACGTTGTCCAGGGTGTCTGTGTGTTGTTTTCAGCCATACGAGAAGTTTTGTTGAATATCTCTAGTATTAGTGTGTTCTGTGGTTATATTAAGCCATAAGAGAAGTTTTGTTGAGTGTCTGTGGTCGCACTGTGTTCTGTGGTTATATTCAGCTACAAGGGAGGTTGTGTTCTGCCGGAAGTTCTAGTTAGCCATGAGGGATATTGTGTTTCGTGGCGGTGATAACACTTTATAACATGAGGCAGAGGTGTGTTCTAAGGGAACTTTGTGTTGATTACCTGATGCATTATAAATAATGATAATGCATTATAAATAATGATATCTAAAACAAAGCTAAAAAATTCGAGTTAGCACGAGTTAAAATTTAATCATTAACATAATTATATCGTTAAGAACATACGAATAGCTGCAAGAAGCCAGTAGTAGGACTACACTTGGCAGTCCTTTTATAAAATATATATATATATATATATATATATATATATATATATATATATATATATATATATATATATATATATATATATATATATATATATATATATATATATATATATATATATATATATATATATATATATATATATATATATATATATATATATATATATATATATATATATATTCAAGGATACCGATTTTCCTCATCTTTCCTTAAAAATCATCTAATCTTCTTTTAAAGGTTCCCTAGTGATTCAGTACCAACAACCAGTTTACTGAGTTTTGCAAAATCATCTGCCACTATGAGAATGAGTCTTTCTATCTCCTTTTCAAGTCTTGCTTCAGGAGACTGCCGCACTCAGAGACAATGCCGACTATGTGTTATTAATTATCGGTTATTCTTACTTGTGAGAGGAGCCAAGAGTTCTTAAGCTTAGATTCTCAGTAATAACGTTTTATTTCTGTCAGGTTCCATGGCGCGGATCCTGCCATGGGTCATTACTCTTTTCATTTAAACTTCGTAAAAGTCATGTACATACATTGATTTTGATATGTACTTGTTCATTTGTACTTGGATTTATTTTTATTGTGTTTTTTATGTCGACGGTTCGATTAGATATAAAAATAGATAGAAATAAAAGACCAGTTCACTTGCTGTGTCGTAGAATTAAAAAGATAATTTATCGCTGATTGACATGAACCAGAAACAGAGTTGAAAGATTGCTTGAAGATGACACACACACACACACAGCCACGGTAAAAATATGGGATACGGTTTAGCAGAAGTGCCAGCAAGAAAAAAATTGAGTAATTTTTCACTTAACTTTCATTTGCATACCCTTATAATTTTTAAAACTACTATGGCTGTCTTTTGCTAATATTCAGATTATTGTAAAAAAAAAAAAAAGAAATGTTTGCATGGACAAAGAAAGAGAGAGAATAGGAAAGCAGTTTCTAGGCTACCAAATTATTTGAGACCATTGTGTAAAAATGATTGTCTAAAGTTTTGATGATTAAGGTAAAAGATTGTTTTGCAATGAAATATTTAATAATATATACCTTTGGTAAGGAACAGAGCAAACTAGAGGTTCGCTTATTACTTATTCATTTAGACAGTCTTATATCGCATAATTTGAAATAGCCTGCATATTCTTTTCTAATATTCTTTGGAAGGAAAGATGCTCGCTGGCCGTTTGGCTCAGTGGTAGTGCTTTTCACTCCAGATCATATGGCTGGTGTTCAAGTCATCCCGGAAGATTCTCAGGATAAAAAATAAATAAATAATTTTTACTTTATTTTTTTTATTTTGTGAGGTGCAGGTATTGTGTTCAAAAAAAAAAAAAATCATGGGTTTTCATATACCCAGAATGTTTGCCAGTTTTGTCAATATTTTTTTCTTCTATTTTTCGAATAAATAACTCTCCAGTGTGACATGATTTAGATTATGTATGTACCTGACACGAGAAACATGACAGAAAGCTTTACAGAGGCCAGGGAGTCGTCACTTTTCACTCCTCTTCATCCTGATCATTTCCCGACTTTTCATTGTTGAGAAAGTTCTATTTAGATAGAAAATCCTTTATCCATCCCTATGTTCACGAACTTCTGCTTTAATTCCATGTGACTGAGCATCGATACCTTTCTTGAAATCAAGATACGTACACATGGGCTGCCCAACACAGGGTATTTTTAGCTTTAAATATAAGTTGGTTCTCTGTTCGTTGTTTATGTTTACGGAGATGTCCAACTTATCTTTTTCCATTTAGCTTATTTCCACAGTATTTTTTACCTAACTCAACCTATATGAACACGTAGAAACATCTTAGACATTTTAGATATTTCCTCATTACCGCAATATCTATATTTTTTACTTCATATATATATATATATATATATATATATATATATATATATATATATATATATATATATATATATATATATATATATATATATATATATATATATATATATATATATATATATATATATATATATATATATATATATATATATATATATATATATATATATATATATATATATATATATATATATATATATATATATATATATATATATATATATATATATATATATATATATATATATATATATATATATATATATATATATATATATATATATATATATATATATATATATATATATATATATAAAATTACAGGAGTTGTGATAAAGAAAAAAAAAGCTATAGTTTGTTCTTTTCATCTCAGTAACTTCTTTTGATCTCGATTGTGCTTTGTCCGTAATCTTGCACTTTTACATAAGTACTGATGTAATGGTTTGAAAGAGCTTTGGTTTTTTTTTTTTTTTTTTAATATATATAATCTGTATGTTCCTCTCAAAGCTAATCTCCGGATCCCTTCTCTTTACTATTTTTGTGTATTCATTCCCAGTTCGTTTGTATTTTTTATATGCCTGAGTACTCCCTTGTCTCCTGCAGGTAAATCTACACCATACCAAGTCTCTATTTTCCTTTGTGCTTGTGTTTGAGAGAAAGGGAGAGAGAGAGAGAGAGAATGTGTGTAAAAGGTTCACCAGAAATGTAAGGGCAAATCTTTTTCGTTCTATTCCTCACCCTTGATAACTTGGATCTGGCGTTTGTGTGCGCCCTTTTTTTTTTTCTTCTTTCTTTCTCTCTTACGTAATAAACAGAAAGAAAAAGAACATTGAGCAGTGAGTTCTAGGAAATCCTTTTGGGTCAGGAGCGTGATTGTATCTTGATATTGTTGAGGCATTTTGGAATTTAACGATATGTTGGATTTCTCTCTACGCTGCGTGGTCCGCGCGTGGGTATTTTTGAAAGTTCACTTGGGGTTAAGAGTGTCAGTTTATCTTATTATAGCCGAAGGATGTTGAAATTTTAAGATATTTTGGTTTTCTGTATACTGATTGGATGTTTTGAAGTTAAGATTTAAAGATACTTTGGTTTTCTCTATGCTGCTTCTCCTCGAGTTGATATTCTTGGAAATCTTCATACCTAGACTATGAATGTAGCTTCATCTTAATATAGTCAAGAAATGTTGAAATAAGATACTCCTGCCTTTCTATATGCTGGATATCCCCAAAGTTAAAATTGAAAGATATTTTGGTTTTCTCTACGCTGCATCTCCCAGAGTGAATATTTTTCGAAATTCAGTTGGGTCAGAAATGCAGTCTTATCTTCATACAGTTGACATATGTTGACATTTTTTGATATTTTGGTTTTATATACGCTGGATGTCGTCAAGTGGACATTTTTTAGATTTTTTGCAGATTGTGCATTGCTGTTACGATGCAAATACGTATGTTTAAGAATATGATCCATTGTGCTGTGTCTGCTTAAAGGAGTCTGAGATGACAGAAAAACAGGAAAGAATGTTTGGCGAATGCAACAAACAAGTCGACAAACAGAAAGATAATAGAGACGGAAGAAGACAAGAGGAACGCGGGCAAGAATCGGACAAGCTGGACGGAAAGGAAAAGAAGAAAGGTATTAACAGACATATATTCTTAAACAATGGGAAAAGGAACGTAATGAGATAAAAAAATGGAAGATAAAAGATGAAGACAAAGAAAGAGACTAAGACAGATGCATACTATGAAAACTGTAGACGAGCGGAACTGACTGGCAGATAAATTAGAAAGATACAAAAATAAGGAGAGGAGATGGTTGTCAGGTAGATGAATGTCTGATAAAATGACAGAAAAAAATAAACAAATAAAAAACTGGAGAAGGAAAGACGACGACTAGGTAAAACAAACACATAGATTCTTCATTATATTTACTACCACTAAGACAAACAAACAGGCAGACAGAAGACATAAGAATAAGAGAAAAAAAGAATATGTAGACAGGTGGAACACAAAAATATAATGGAACGCAATATCCAACCGTAACTACAGTATTAACAACACATTGTTTTACAACTTTTCTTAATTTTTCAACTTAAATAACAGAAAAGTTGAGATAATTTTAAGACTATTCACATCCTGAACATAACAAAGGCAATTAGACCAACATGTACACGGTCAAATGAAAAAAAAAAGAAAAAATTAATCAAAAGCAAAAAAGAAAAAAATCGACAAGTGTTTATTTATGAATGTGGCGAAATGGATACCTTTCCCTAGCACTCCCAAGGGCCACGATCATTACAAGTAGCAGCACCATTACACCATTACCACCTGCACTCCTCGCTCAGCTGATTGGGCGAGATTAACCCTAGCCACCGCCAACACCTGTAACTGCATTGTACCCGGATTAGCACGAGTTGTTTGCATAATTTTAAACTCCTCCCGCGGGACTGGAATCTTGTTCGCCTTGATGCAATTCCCTGTTGCTCTCCAGAATCCTTTTCTTCCTTTTTCTCTCTTCTTTTTCCCTATTTTTTTTTTGTCATTTGGAAGATTTTTTTTATGTCTGTGTGCCTGTCTTTTGTCTTTCTTTGTGTTTGTGGCTGCCCGTGTTTTATATCTTTATTTTGTTTGTTTTTTATGTCTGTTTGTTTGCCTATCTGTTTGTCTGTCTCGTATGTGTGTGTGTGTGTGTGTGTGTGTGTGTGTGTGTGTGTGTGTGTGTGTGTGTGTTTGTGTGTGAACGTGTTTGTGTAAGTTATTTTCGTATTAAATGGTAAGTCTGTTTTATTTTCCGCAACTTAGTATTCAAGATTAATTTGTTTTTCCATCTTCTCAATTCTTTTCAATTCCCCATGTAGTTTGCTATTTTAAATTGAAATCTTCTTTCATTACCAGTGCTTCGTCTCTCTCTATATGCAGTTCTTTTTTTTTCTCTCTCAACTCGTTCTACAGACCTTCCCTCACCCTCACAAATGCCCCTACATATCCACGTATACCCTATCCTTCCGTCCTATATCCTACCATTTCACAGGTAATCCCGGTAAAGACTGTCACTATTTGGATGTCTTTTTACGTGAACTGCAACGTAAAGGAACTCATCATTAAATCCACTGTAATCCACCACTACCATCTTCTCTACCATCATCATCATCATTATCTCTATCTTTCAATCTGGTATAGTGAATGGACTGAACGACCTAAATCCAGGACACAGGAGGGCCTACTCATGTGTTTGTGGTGTATAAAAAGAGTGGGCAGGAGCGGGGGCGTGGTGGCGGGCGGCGGGCGTTGAAATGGGGTCCCCACACACCACGAAATAACACTTTACGACGCACGGAATTCTGGCCACAATGACCGAAATTTTTTAATAGCGACTACTTCTGGTGTTATTTCTATTACGCTACACACTGTTGCCACTGCCATGATCACCACGACTATTGTATGTGTGTACTGTTGTTACTAGTAGTGCGGTTAGTGGTGGTGGTGTTGCTGTTCCTCTGTATCTAATACTATTTCGCTACAGTATATACTATTACTATTGCAGCAACATCACCACCACCACCAACAACTGCAGCAACAACAACAATAACAACAGTTACTAAAACTTCTATTACTACTACTACAACTGTTACTGCTACTACTACCACTACTGCTGCTTCTGCTTGCTATGATATTTATTATATGATGGTGGTAATGACACTATCAAGATAATAATAATAATAATAATAATAATAATAATAATAATAATAATAATAATAATAATGATAATAATGATAATAGCAACAATAATAATAATGCTGAACACTTGTAATCTTGCAACTTAAGAGTAACAGGAGACTAATTTACCCTACCCACATCTGTGTGTGTGTGTGTGTGTGTGTGTGTGTGTGTGTGTGTGTGTGTGTGTGTGTGTGTGTGTGTGTGTGTGTTTGTGTTTGTATGTGTGTATCTCCCTTCCCCATCTTTGCTCACACATCCACCTCGTTCCTTCAGTCGTGCCTTTACAGACCACTAACATCACAATTCTCTTCGTATCTGCTCGCCTGTCACGCCCTCCTGAATGACGGGCAGATCCTGGGGGGGATAGGGACGGGGGTGAAGGAGGGAACCAGGTGAAGGGCGGGAAAAGGTGGGAGAGGAGAGGGAAGGAGGGAGAGAGGATTTGTCGTGAAGCGTTTGGATTCTGTGTCTTTGTGTCTCTTTGTGTGTGTGTGTGTGTGTTTGTGTGTGTGGATCTTTAGTAAATATTTCTGCATAGAGGTTTTGTGCATTGTGTGTTTTTTTTTTCCTATAGTTCGCTGCACTCAGTATATTATTAAATACTTCTATGTTCTCTGAAGTATATGTTGCCTTGGAGACGTGATAAAATTAGAAAGTTTCCTTCTTCCTGTCTTGTCTGCAGTGAAAGCTTCCTTGTTTTTTTTTTATTGCTTACTATTTTTCCATTGCAGTTAAGAACGATGAGTTACTGGTGTCTTTTTTTTTTTTAATTCTTTACATTTCTCATATCTTCCTTTTTTTATTGGTCTGCCTTTCTGTTACCTGTCTGTCTGTCTCTGTCTGTCTGTTCTTTCTGTCTGTCTGTCCGTCATTCTGTGTTTAGTACTTTTATCCTGCCTGTCTGTTCTGAATTGATTGGCTGTGTGTGTGTGTGTGTGTGTGTGTGTGTGTGTGTGTGTGTGTGTGTGTGTGTGTGTGTGTTCTCTCTCTCTCTCTCTCTCTCTCTCTCTCTCTCTCTCTCTCTCTCTCTCTCTCTCTCTCTCTCTCTCTCTCTCTCTCTCTCTCTCTCTCTCTCTCTCTCTCTCAGGTAACGGCAGTAAGGAACATAAGTAAGTGGATCACCAGTCTTCAAAACAACGAAGCAGATTTCTTTAAAACAGATACTAGCACAGAAAAAAAAAAGACATAGCTAAATAAATCTTCGCTCGGCACACACGCACACAAAGAGAGAGAGAGAGAGAGAGAGAGAGAGAGAGAGAGAGAGAGAGAGAGAGAGAGAGAGAGAGAGAGAGAGAGAGAGAGAGAGAGAGAGAGAGAGAGAGAGAGAGAGAGAGAGAGAGAGAGAGAGAGAGAGAGAGAGAGAGAGAGAGAGAGAGAGAGAGAGAGAGAGAGAGAGAGAGAGAGACGAAAGACCGAGTAACAAAATTTCTATTTACAGTCCCACTCTATTTCCGGAAGTACCTCTTGTACTTACTAGGAGAGAGAGAGAGAGAGAGAGAGAGAGAGAGAGAGAGAGAGAGAGAGAGAGAGAGAGAGGAAATAACAGAAATTTGATGTTGGCAGCGTACGTATGTATGCTAAAAACTGAAAGGTACGGACACACACACATACACACACACACACACACACACACACACACACACACACACACACACACACACACACACACACACACACACACACACACACACACACACACACACACACACACACACACACACAAACTACTCCAAGTACAAGAATCTGAGAATAGATCCCAAACCCACCCTTTCCTGTTTGTTATTTTCTACGGAACACTAACAAAACTGGCCATGAAAAAAAAAAAGAACATTGAAATAGCGAGGGGAGGAAGAGAACTGGCTGAGAAGATGGAGGAGGAGGAGGTGGTGGTGGTGGTGGTGGTGTTAGGGGAAGAGGAGGGAAGGAAAGGGGTAGAGAAGAGGAAATGGAGATCGAGGTTGTGTAGGAGGAACAGGAGGGGAAGGATGAGAAGAAAAATCAGTTTAAAAAAAATAAGGCAAAAGAGGATGAGGAGAGGAGAGAGCAGGAGAGAGTAATGAAGAATGAAACATGGAAGCAGAGAAGCAGAAGGAGGTTGTGGAGGAGGAGGATTATGAGAAGGAAGAGGAGGAAGAGGAGGGGGTAGGTAGGTAGGCAAGTAAAGTTTTCCCAGCACTCTCAGACACTCTTCTTTCCTTCACCAGAAATTTGATTAGGTATTTCACATTTCCTCGTCATTTTCTGTGTAAATATTTTAGCTGGAAAGGAGTTTTTTTTCATAATGCACGACTCATTTCCTCATTTATTTATGTCTCCGCGTCTTCTCGGCATTACTTCATTTACTTTTCTAATTTTACCCCCTTCTCTTCGACCTGGAGCTTCTTTTGAGATGTTAATATTACACCTACTTGCCTGTAAAATGTATTAATAATAATCTTCTCCTATTTCCCTTTTTTTTTTCCTGTTCCATGTATACTTTCTCCTCCTGGTCTTTTCTTTTCCTTGCTCTTCTTGTTCTTGTTTTTTTTTTTTTGCTCTCGTTTGTTTGTTTCTCTCGTTGTTGTTCTTGTTCTTCATGTTGCTGTTCCTGTTTTTGTTCTTGCTCTCTTACTTGTTCTTGCTGTTTTTGTCCTTGTTCTTCTTGCTCTTTTTTTCTTTTAATTGTTGTTCTTGCTGTTCTTGCTTTTTTCCTTCTTTCTTTTCTTCTTCTTCTTCTTCTTCTTCTTCTTCTTCTTCTTCTTCTTCTTCTTCTTCTTCTTCTTCTTCTTATCCCATCCTCCTCCTCCTCCTCCTCCTCCTCCTCCTCCTCTCTATCATATATTAAAGCATGTGTGGCTTCTTCTGTTGAGTTATTGTCAGGAAGTTTTTTTTTTCGAAGAAGAAGGATGGAAAAAAATATAGCTAACATAGAAATGTATTGAAAAAATATATACTCAGAAACACAGAAGGGAATATAAAATTACAATTTATAAAAAAATATAAAAAAATGGATCCGAAATAATGTATGTAAGTACTGGTATTAGTGAATGAAAACACACACACACACACACACACACACACACACACACACACACACACACACACACACACACACACACACACACAAAACAAAATAATTAAAATATGGAAAATAAAAACCGTAGATTTTCAATTGTTTAAAATCTTGAAATAGATGATGAGAGAGAGAGAGAGAGAGAGAGAGAGAGAGAGAGAGAGAGAGAGAGAGAGAGAGAGAGAGAGAGAGAGAGAGAGAGAGAGAGAGAGAGAGAGAGAGAGAGAGAGAGAGAGAGAGAGAGAGACCCAGGGTGGGACGAATCCTTCCAAATGTTGCCCATTCCTTTGAGGCTTTGTTGGGTTCTTTATCCTTCGCTTTTATTAACTTTTTCGGAGTGAATGGCTGTGATAGACGTGGTAGTGGTAGTAGTAGTGAAAGTAGTAGTAGTAGTAGTAGTAGTAGTGGTAGTAGCAGTAGTAGTAGTGGTAGTAGTAGTAGTAGTAGTTGTAGAAGTAGTAGTAGCAGTAGGGATGGTACTGGTAATAGTTTTTAGTTGTTATTGTTAATGTTTTTTTTTTATTATGGTGTAGTATAGTAAGTATTCTCTTTGATAACAGGTATAAAAGTATTGGAAGTACTGTAGTAGTAGTAGTAGTAGTAGTTCTTTTCTTAGCCGTTCTAATAATAGGAGAACTAACTTTTTTTATACGTTCCTGAAACAAAATCAAAGTTACATGTATACTTCCCCCCTTTAGAGGAAACTGATAATAAGAAAACCATTACATTGTGCTCATTCATTGGCTGTGACTCCCCTCCTCCTCGGAATCCTCACCGTGGGACTCAACTTTCCGTCCCCTTCGTGTGTGTGTGTGTGTGTGTGTGTGTGTGTGTGTTTGGTAAATGGTCGTTACAAAGATTCTGTCAACCGAACCCTCAGCTAACTCAATTAACTCCGTATCAGGGCAGCTCCCCTTCCGCATCGCCCTCACTCAGCCTGTCACCTCGGCCCCAAACACACTCACTCGCCGGAAAAAAAGGCTGTAGATGAATGCGCGTGTTGGTGTGTCGTGATGTTATTATGCAAGCGAGGCAGATTAGTGTCACTTTCTGTTGTTGAGTGGACGGATTTTCTATATCCTCCGTGTATATTGAAAGGTGATTGGGGGAAAAACTCAATTGTGAAGTAAATATGGTGTTTGAAGAGTGTATATTGATAGAATATGCAGTATGAGGGGAAGATAATTATTGGTTTCATGGATCATATAACTACGAAAATACAAGACTGAATTACAATGGTAAAAAAATGGTGTAGACAGGGAGTACTTATAACTGTGCTGCTTAGGGTTATAATGAACTGATGGTTTCTAGGATCTTTATTGGGCCTCTTTTTTCTGTGTTTTGTAGCCCTTTGAAGCAGCCCCCTTTTACTTAATAATAAAAAAAAAGACGTGGGAAGTTAGTAATAGGTAAGTGAACTTTTTATTAACTTTGAAAATTTATTCATTATGTTGCCAATGAAACAGAGTAACTTTATACTGAAACATTCTCAGTCCTTGCACATTAAAGCGACATATTTAGTTTTGTGTACATAGAGATTGCTTTTTACTTATGAATGTGTGATTTATGACCTCACTGTTGCGGCGCTTTAAAACCAATCAGCCAGTCAACCAATCAATTAGTCAGTCAGTCAGTCAGTAAGTCAATCAATGAATCGGTCAGTTTAAGGAAATCCTATTCAGTAATCTTTTAACTAATCCCTGAATATCTCGAGTAATACTGAATCACTGATATACATTTTTTTTCTTCAAACAACCAGGCTGATAAAAAGTGAAGAAAGAGAAAGAATAAGGTATGAAATATAGCATTTATATCACTAATTCATGGAAAAAGAAACTCTCTCTCTCTCTCTCTCTCTCTCTCTCTCTCTCTCTCTCTCTCTCTCTCTCTCTCTCTCTCTCTCTCTCTCTCTCTCTCTCTCTCTCTCTCTCTCTCTCTCTCTCTCTCTCCCTCTGCCCACGACCACATCCCCGTTAGACAGTCTTCCCCACGGCCAGCACCGACTCATTCCAGTCCGGATGGCCACTTGGGGCAACGCTTAAGCTCGTTCCCACAGCCCTTGAACTGTCCCTTACAAACCACCACCGCCACCACTTCCACCTCCACCTCCACCTCCACCTCCACCTCCACCTCCACCACCACATCCACTGCCATCAGTACTACTATCATCAGTACCACCACCACTACCGCCACTTTCTCGGTGCTAGCATCATCAATACCACTATTATCTCTGCTCTTACCAAAGATCAGCAGCACTACTACTACTACTACTACTACTACTACTACTACTACTACTACTACTACTGCTACTGCTCTGGCGATTCTTTTCTGTTTTTCTTTTTCTTTTTTCTTTTTTCTTTATGATTTTTTTCCTTTTTCTTTCTTTCTTTCTTTCTCTTTTTCTTTCTTCTTCTTCTTCTTCTTCTTCTTCTTCTTCTTCTTCTTCTTCTTCTTCTTCTTCTTCTTCTTCTTCTTCTTTTTCTTCTTCTTTTGCTCCTCTTTTCTTCTTCTTGTCCTAGGCTTGTTCTTGTTCTACTACTACTACTACTACTACTACTACTACTACTACTACTACTACTACTACTACTACTACTACTAGTACTACTACTACTACTACTGCTGCTACTAACTACTACTACTACTACTACTACTACTACTACCACCACCACCGCAATCACCACCACCACCACCACTATTAAGAGCCAACTCCGATAAATAGAATAACAAACGCACCCAGTCGTAGGTTGAAGATCGAAGCACCTGAGGAGCAATGACAGGTAAAAAGAGACGAGGAGAGGGGCGAGGGGGCGGGCGGGAGGAACCAGACTGTGTGGTGTGGAGGGTGGCGGTGCTCGTAAGGCCAACAAAGGGTTTGTTTCCTGTGAGGTTTACGCCATAATGCCATGTGGTACGACACCTCTGGGGGTAATTGGCTGCCCCAGAGGTGGAATGAGGGAGGTGCTACGAGTGGGAGGAGGGGAGGGAGGCCAGGGCAGGGGAGCGATGGGAGGGACGTGGCAGGGACAAGTCGTGAGTGCGTGAGTGGATGGTAGAACAGACTAAGCATTTCATTTTTGTACGTACATGCTTATAGACGTGCATGCTGGTGCTTAGGTGGGTCTGAATAATCATAAACACACACACACACACACACACACACACACACACACACACACACACACACACACACACACACACACACACACACACACACACACACACACACACACACACACACACGTTTCTTGTACCTATAACACCAATATATATATATATATATATATATATATATATATATATATATATATATATATATATATATATATATATATATATATATATATATATATATATATATATATATATATATATATTCCATATTTTTGTCGTTGTAATATTGTTTTTATACTGCAGTCTCGTATTCCTGTAACTTTCGAAAAACTTGAAGGATAAGAAATACCGTGCTTCTGTTTTATATCCTTAACGAAGCATGAGTGCCTAGTTTCGTGAGGAATGACGAAGATTTTAAGAAATCTGCCGTAATCTATATTTTTTTTGACAGTCGAAGTTCCTGTAGATATTTTCAGTATATTAGCACCACCATCATTACCACAACAACCACCACCACCACCGAAGCACAATTATAGGAGAGAGAGAGAGAGAGAGAGAGAGAGAGAGAGAGAGAGAGAGAGAGAGAGAGAGAGAGAGAGAGAGAGAGAGAGAGAG
>NC_087164.1:17144922-17157422 GCF_035594125.1 Scylla paramamosain
AGGCATGGAGCTAAGAAGTTCAGGAGAGCAGTAACCATGGAAATATCAATAGAAGATAGCAAGAGATGCACCACTGCGTTTGAGTGTGAGAAATTGAAAACAGCCAGTTAAAGGAGGTGAAGTGTTGAGACGGGAAGCTTCGAGTCCATCCTGTTTAGTACTTATGAACGAGTATTAGAATAATGACGGTGGGTAAAGGATTAAGGATAAGAAGTAATTGACATAAGACTTGGAGCTACATTTAAACTCTTGTAGTATTCTTTTGAAGGTACGAATGTCATGTTCATGTTTTTCAAGAACAGTTTTTATTCATTTGTAAGTTCTTCCGGCGTGTCTTTCAAACTTTACAATTTTTTTTTAAAGTTATTAACATATTTTGTCACCAGTTCATATTTGCCTGTGTGTGCTTGTGGTTCTATACATTTGGTTCTCTCTCTCTCTCTCTCTCTCTCTCTCTCTCTCTCTCTCTCTCTCTCTCTCTCTCTCTCTCTCTCTCTCTCTCTCTCTCTCTCTCTCTCTCTCTCTCTCTCTCTCTCTCTCTCTCTCTCTCTCTCTGATTTACATTTCCTCTACGTAAATCGGTAAGAGTAATAGTTAAAAGAAAAGTCTATGAACACATGATACCTTACTCCTACGTGAAATGCTAGTAAGAACACAGCGTTAACCTTGACATTCACCCATTTTCAGTTTTGTTAGCCTCTGAGACATTATTTTCACTTCATTGCTTACTGTTTAAAGTTTCGTTGTTTCTGCAGACAAGCTGATTCATTCCTCGCTGCTCATTTCCTTCCGGACAGCTTGGGTGTGTTATGTATGATGTAGCATTTATATATATTTCCATTCTATAATGAGAAAAATGAGGATGTAGTGAAACGAGAGTTAGCTATGGCCGTGTAATGCTGCCACACACACACACACACACACACACACACACACACACACACACACACACACACACACACACACACACACGATAGATAAGATACTGTAGAGTAGAAATACAAGTCTTCTGGTTTGGCGTGAATACACTCGTTACTGTGTTGGGGCGCTTGAGAGTCTCCTGCGAGGCTCCTGCTTGCCCGCCTCCGTGTAAGTGTGTTGGACGTCGGTAAGCGCACCTATTTATGAAGGGAGTTCACACGATAAAATGGTCACTAGCACCTGAGGGGGATGTTTGCGCCACACCTGCCGCCTCCACTGCGTCAGGGTGTTCGTGCCGCTGCAGCCTTGTGTCCACTTTCATCAGAGGCCGTATGTTTTGTTTTGTTGTGTTTGTTCGCCGAAGTCGCCTCCAAGTTCTTCCTCTTATCCCTGCCCGCTGCGTCCCTGCAAGTGTGTTATTTAGTTCCTTTTATGGATATTATTTAGACGTGATCCTTTTACATATTCCCTTCTGCATTTTCTTGGTGCATTTCTTGGATTTTTTTTTCTTTCGTTGGTTTCTTTTTATGCGCATTTATTTTATTTACTTTTCTTTCGTCTATTTGTCAGGGTTGTGTTGCTTCCTTTCCTGTCCTCGCTCCTTCCTTCCTTCCTTTCTTTCTTCCTCTCCTGACACGTACGTATGCGTCGCTTCCCCTTCCTTCCTCCCGTCCTTCCTCCCTTCCTTCCTTCCTTCCTTCCTTCCCTGGCCGCACTTCTCTCCTCTCACTACACTAAACTTTCCCTCCCTCTCCCGTCCACACTCCTCTCTCTTCGTCGTACACCAAGTTTTCCCTCCCGTCCTTCTCCCGCCAACTCCATCTCACCCGTCTCACGTATCTGTTTTATATTTGGGTAAAGGAATCTCCCTCCGCGTCAAGATACACCGCCGCCGCTTTCTGTTGAAGCCTCCTGAGACTCGCGAGGCTCGTGACGAAAACATATGTCTCCCCTAATGCCACATGTTTGCCTGTTCTTTCCTCTGTGTCTCCTGCCAAGTGGAGAGAGATAGGGGAGGAAAGTGCTGCCGCTGCCGCTGCTGCTGCCAAGAGGGACGAGAATTTGGAAGGAAGGGGAGCTGTAGGACGAAAAGGGTTTGAGCATCGAGGCGTTCCGGTGTTTATTAGAGTGTCTTCCTTTGCCTGGCTCACCTGACTCACTCGCGCTCTTCAACTACTCTCACTCTCTCTCCTTCCCTCCTTCCCTCCCTCACACCCGCCACGCCCCTCTCCCCCCCTCCATCTCTCTCCCCTCGTCCACCTCCTAACACGGGCGAACAGTAACACACACGTCCCTACCTGAAAAATACCTAAAATGCAAATGTTATAAATATTTAAATCACGGTCTGTATTTGAAACCATCCATAAATGCTTCCACTTTATTCGGGATTCCTGACCAGCGCCGCCAGTCGCCCCTTCGGCCGCGAAAATAATAGTTGCTAGTTAATTTAGTTATTCATTTTGGCCGATGCGATTTGGTGACGGGATTTTTCGCCATTATTTTCAGCGGGACGGGGAGATTTCCGTTTAAAATATCATTATATATATTCAAGTTAATAGGATTGATACAGCTTTGGCGGGTCTGTTGAGGCAGTCACCCGTGGCCTCTCCTTTCCGTGCGCCGTATGACCTCACCTCTCCTCTCCTCCACCACCTCTCACTCCTTCCACCCCTCTATTCTCCTTCCAGCTTTACCATTGGCATATTCTTTCTAACCTTCCATTCATCTCATATCCTCGTCGATCCTTTTATCGTTTTCCATTGCCTCTTTCCTCACATTCTTCCATTCATCTACTCCGTCCGTCCCTCCGCATTTTTTCATCCCCTTCACCTTCCTGTCTCTCCGTCAAACTCACACCTCCTCCATTCCTCCATCCTTTTCTAACCTTCCCCTTCACGACTTAATTGTTTTGAAATTAAGGAAAATAAAATTGCCTCTTGTTTTTTTTTCATTAGCTTTAGAGGAAGATGAGCGTCATAGGGAAGGAGGGAGGCTGTAGGAGAATCTTTTGACATCTTTTCTATTCTCTATCACTTATACCACCACCACCATCACTCCCTCTCCCTCTCCCTCTCCCTACTGGCCTAAGATCCACACCTTCAAATGTCTGTCTCACTAGAAGGTTGATGGTATTTACTAAACTTAACGATCGTACGTATACTTGAGATTTGCAGTTGTTTTAGTGCTTGCTTATGTTGAGTTGTTCATTGTGTGTGTGTGTGTGTGTGTGTGTGTGTGTGTGTGTGTGTGTGTGTGTGTGTGTGTTTTGGCATTGATTAACCATAGAGGTGTTGCTGTTACTTCCACTACAGAGACCACTATCACCACCACCATCACCATCATTAGTACTTTTAGCACTACCACCACCACCACCACCACCACCGCCACCACCACCACCGCCACCACCACTATCATTAATACTTCTAGCACCACCACCACCACCACCAACCACACGCTGACGTCCCCTCCAGTGACAAACACGCCTTGTCATCCTCTTCAGCATAACCTTCTGTCGTGAAATAGGCAATTATAGCCGAGAACTGGGACAGGAGGGGACCGCTCGCCAACAGAAACAAAAAAAAAAAAAAAAAAAAGACTTGAGACGAAGGAATTTGAGTTACGGAAGAGGGGATAGTGTCATTTTATTTATCTTACTCCTACTAATCTTACTCTTTTTTTCTGTTACATTTTCTTTTCTTTGCTGCTTCCACGTCTCGTCCTTCTGTTATTATTCTAGTGTTCTCTCATTCACATCCTCTTCTACCACTGCGCTGTGAATCGATCCACGTAAAAAATGCCATCAATGGAGAGAGAGAGAGAGAGAGAGAGAGAGAGAGAGAGAGAGAGAGAGAGAGAGAGAGAGAGAGAGAGAGGGAGGGAGAGGAGAGTGGAGTTACAGAATAGATACAAAGGCCACCTGGAGTGTAATTAGGTTAGCACCACGAACCTCGGAGTGAATTTAACAGCAGAAAAGGGTACCTGATGACTGTCTGAGGCTGTTGTTAAATTTTCAGGCCACATGTCAATCCTAGACGAGTGCCTGGCTTAGTAATAGTAGACGGCGTATGAAAAATATATTGGTGGTGATTTAAAAAAAAAGTTTTCTCCTCACCCACCCTTTTTTTTTTTTTTGACGTAAACTAGTTTGTGAAAAGTTTTAAAAAGTTGAACCAGGACGAATACGGATGTCTAACTGATGCAAATATTTTTCCGAAGTGTGGACTAAGTCTTCGTGTTCAGTTTCGCCTTTCTGTGTACGGAAGGTAAAAAAGAGAGAGAGAGAGAGAGAGAGAGAGAGAGAGAGAGAGAGAGAGAGAGAGAGAGAGAGAGAGAGAGAGAGAGAGAGAGAGAGAGATGGAGTGACGGGATGGATGGCTGTTAAGTTTGGACTGTGGAATAGAAGGGTATACTCGAAGTGACGGTGCTGTTAGTGGTGGTGTGTGTGATAGCAGTGGTGGGGCTGGTAACAGTTGTGGTGATATGTTTAGCAATGGTACTTGTAATAATAATGGTGATGATGTTTGTGGTTGTTGTAATAGTAGTAGTTCTGGTGCTATTACAATGGTGCCTGTAACAAGAGTGGTGGTGTTTGCAGGATTAGTAATAATACTACTGTTAGTGGTGCTCGTAATAGTGGTGGTGGTGTTTTATTTCTTACCTGAAAATGAGGAAGGTCAAGAGCAAGAAAAGGGGAAAAAAATTGCCTGCTAAGTTACCGTTCCCTCACAAAAAAAGGTAAAATATACAAAGATATCCAAGTGCCAGACCAGTTTAGTTAGATCTAATTTAAGGGATATGACTGTAATACTAATCAGTTTGCTGTTTCCTGAAAGCAGTAGTGGTAGCGGTTATGGGGGAGGTGGAAGGCTGAGGTTGGCATGTAAGGAGAAGTACGAGAAACGCTAGTATCGGACATTAGCTGATCCTGAAAGAGTAAAAAAATATGGTGTGAGTAATTGTGTTCATCTTTGACTCCCTTACTTCGTCTCTCACTGAACCGGAAACAGAGAGAGGGAATGCTGTGTGAGAAGGTAAGACTGACGTGTTTATAGAAAGGAACCGCCGTGAACTGAATCGCCGCCTCCCTCACCTCTGCCTGGCTGCACTAATGGGGGAATTTGAGATGTTGATTGGCAATGGCTCTAAAAGTTGGTTTTTGACGCTCTGTGTATGCACGGTACCGAGTTTCACGTTTCCTGGTCCGACTAATTGTTCTTTGTGGGAGTTTAAAGGATTTGGTATGGTTTGTTTACAGCGAGCGGCATTTCCATCATATATTGGCTTTACGGTATTATTCACGTGGGTATTGGAGGGTGCGGTGTCAGTGAGGGGGTTGTTGATGTTGAAATTACAGTACTTATTGATTCAGCGAACTTAGCACGAGTAACGTAATATGATTTGTGCAGATTGATGGGATGTGATGTTTGTGTTCGCATGGATGGAAAGCAGATCAGTGTTATGAGAAATGAAGCACTTTTGTTTCCATATTTGTACGCCTCAGTAAGCTGTTTATTGATGTTTATTGGATTTTTAAGATTGTTTATCTTCTAATAAGATAACTATTATGGTTACTGTTTACAGTAACCACAATCAGTGGTTTCTAGTAAGAGACGCAAAATGAAGCCTTTGGTTATGGTACTCGTATTTTAAGTATGATTCTGCGCATGCCTTATATTTTAATAGGTTGAAGTTATGATATCTTGAGAACACTATCACTTCCCTTAAGAGCTACAAGTGAAAAAGATTACCGCATCCTAACAACATCCCCTCTTCATCTCTTAGGAGTTACAAATTAAAAAAACGTTACCATAAATTAAGAACACATCTACTTCCCTAAGGAGTTACAAAACTTACCTTGGCTCATCTTACCAGCACTTCTTAACACCTCCCTTATCCCTCGACTAGTGTCAGGGAGAGGATGTGCAAGGATATCAGCGGATAACTAACAAATCTGACTGAGCCCGTTCATTGAGCCAAGTGTTGACAACGAATAAAATCAATTAACTTCCCCAGTCTTTCGCTTCGCCTGTCTGTCCATCACCAGCTTTCCTTTCCTTCCTTCTTCCTTCCTTCCTTCCTCACAACCTCTTCCTGAAAGGCATCCACAGTGATACAAGAGACACACTTCCCCTTCCCACCTTCCTTCCCTTTTCATCCTGTATCTATTACACACCCCTTCACTCCCTTCCCCTCACATACCCTTCTCCCTCAATCACCCCTTCCTGTTCCTCCACTTTTTTTTTCCCCTACCTTTCCACTTGATATCCCAATCCCCCTCTCTTCCTCTCCCCTTCCCTCCCTCCCTGACTCACTCACTGACTCCCCACCGCCGCTTGCACAGAGAAAACAGCACTCGCAATCACGTGTCCCTAAATACTAACTCAGACAGAGGTGTTTTACTCGGCGAAAAAAGGCCATACCGAACGCTCACTGTTTTTCGGCATGCAGTTGTTAGCTGTCCGTCTCTTTTCTTTTCACGTCTGCAATTGGACGGACAAAAAATGCACATTGATTTGATGGATAGATAGTAGGTAGATTGAGAGAGAGAGAGATATAGAGATTGTTGTGCTTTGTGTGTGTCTGTGGAAGAGAGAGAGAGAGAGAGAGAGAGAGAGAGAGAGAGAGAGAGAGAGAGAGAGAGAGAGAGGGCATGGGGGGATTAGTGAGCGTCAGGTGGTTGTGGGGGGGAGAGTTATGGTCACAGGGACCCCTCGCACACACACGCAAGTACTCACGCTTGCACGCACACACACACACACACACACACACACACACACACACACACACACACAAGCATACACGAGCACACACACACACGTATGCATAAACACGTGAACGTCCGCTCTATACTCTCTCTCTCTCTCTCTCTCTCTCTCTCTCTCTCTCTCTCTCTCTCTCTCTCTCTCTCTCTCTCCCATAACGTCCCTGCGTGGATGAATCAGGCCCGGCACTGCAGTGAAGTGAGTCAGGGCACCGCTGCGGCATTCCTTGCATCCCGCGGGCCGCAGTAATCCTCGGGGTCACAATGGCTTCCCCCGCACCCCTGGGATTAGCGGGCACAGCTTACCCGTCAAGACTCGAGTTTGATGCATATATATTTACATAGATACACGGACCGTACGGACTCTTTTTGCCCTCTGAAGATTTTTTTTCGCTTTTTTTTTTTTGTGTGTGTGTTTTTAATCGGTTTTTTTGCGTGTGATAAGTGCTTTTTATTTTTATTCCTGCAGTCCACAGTGCTGTTTTGTTAGTTTACTAGTTAGCTCTGTTGATTTTCATTGTTTTATGTGTAAGGGAATGTTTATGGTGTTTTAAGTTAACTTGTTGGCATCCTTGGGGTATTTTTGCCTGATTAAGGGACATTAATCTCGTTGCTGTTCTTAAATGTTCTCGTTAACTTGTTAACTGTCATAACCAACGCATTGTATTTTTCTGTCTTTAATTTATGTTTATGCTTGCTTCCTTTTAGTCCTTTGTAGTGCCTTCACTTTTTTTACATCCATTTTGTGTAATTTCTCTTCGATCTTAAATTTTAGTTTCGTTTTTCAGTTTTATGCAAATTCACAGTAATAATTAGTCAAGTGTCCATAACAACAACACTTCTATCACTTAATCATCAATTACTGATCTTTTCTCACTATCCTCTTTCTTCAGCCTAACAATTATTCAGGACTTGATGTTCCAGGAAGGATCTTTTCATAACGAGTCTATGCAGCAAGATCATTGTCCCAACGGTTGCCAAGCCAGCTGATTCTTCGCACTTGTTTAGTCACAGGAGGGTTGTGTACGTATCTCATCATTGCTTAAGAATGCCATAATGACATAATAAGCTTATGTAATATTTGCTTAAGAATGCCATAATGACATGATAAGCTTATGTAATATTTTCTCCGTTATATACAATGCAGAAAGTATTATACACTTCAACATAAAGAAATCTCATATCCTTTGAAAAAAAAATTCTGCATTTTTTTTTCTTTTTAAAGAAAAAAATGGTTGTGAAATAATAAAGCTTGTTCATGTAACGCGTGAGTGAACGCAAAAAAAAAAAAAACGAAAACTGTCACTACATTCAAGAGAGAAAGGACACGCCTCTTCGCTCTTTGTATGAGGCTCGCGGCACACTTCCTACCCTTCCCACGCTGAAGTCAGGCAGGTCCTGAGAAATCCGTCGCGTGTCCAAACAAGGAAAAGGGCGGTGAGACAATCATGGATCTGGGACGTTTTTTTTTTTTTCTCCTTGGTGTGCGTGCGTAGTAACACAGGCCAAGTGTTTAATTTTACGTTACGACTTTTTTTTCTTTGGTTTTATCCTGTTATTTTGTAAATTGCGTGGAGATCAGTCTGTTTGTACAACGTGCATCTCCTGTGAGAGGAAACTAGAAAAATGCCAAAAACAGGGAAGAGGGGAGTTACGCTAGACCATTCCTGAATTGCATCTCAAATTCTTGAATAAGCTTTGTGTAATGGAACTTTTTTGTTATCATTCAGTAAATCCTTGTATTAATTTTTATTCATGTCTTGTGAAGCTGACAAGAAACATAGCAGCTTATCATTTAGGAAGCCATCCTTACGATAACAAAACTAATGTGTATTGATGACATATGCTCGCGGTTTTAAAACACACACACACACACACACACACACACACACACACACGAGCGCGCGCGCGAGTGCGCCGAAGTCACTTCACCTGCCGCACTTATCATCACTTTGTTTCACGTTTTCCCTCAGTCTTAAGCCCTCTGATCTATTGCTTATCTGTTAATTGTCAAGTTATGTACGAAGATTGTCAGCAGATCAAAAAACTTAAGACTGAGGGAGAATACGAGAATACGAAACACTGGAAGGTTAACTAACTTATGACTATCACTTCACTTATATATATATATATATATATATATATATATATATATATATATATATATATATATATATATATATATATATATATATATATATATATGTGTGTGTGTGTGTGTGTGTGTGTGTGTGTGTGTGTGTGTGTGTGTTTATATTAATTATTTATGAAATTATGAAAGCTTACAAAAAAAGTGTTTTATTTAAGATGAGGCGAGATAAGTAAACATGAATAAATATATCGAATTGTCGAATAGTTCAGTTAATTTTGTCGGGAATGCCATTCTGCCTCTGCCGGAAACTGGTGTTTGCATGAAAACTGTGTTGGTGAAAATAATCATAATGTTAGTTACAATGATAGTAATGATAATAATGGTAACAATAACAATTACGATAATAAAAAAAAATAATAATAATCGCAGAGAAGGGCGAGGTGCAGCCCAACAAAAGAGAGAGAAAGAGAACCATTGCATTAGTGAAGCCTTTGACAATGAAGCCTTTTCTTTCACACTTTAATAATAACTCGCCGTCAGAAGCATCGCATAGCTTGGATATAGATTAATAATGAACTACCTGGGGAAAAAATCTCGAGTGAGACAAAACACTCCATATTTCTCTGGTCTGGATTTACGATCGTGTTGACGTGTACTCGGCGCCTCCTGGTGGGTTCATGCAGTCCTTGCTGAATAATTTGGAGTGGCCTTTTTTTCCTCCCCTTTGATTCCTTCCGTTGGTCTTGGTCTTGGTCTTGCATATTTGTACAGTCACGGTCAGAAGACTGTTAATGGACCGCTCTTTCCATCAGGTCTGGCGTTCTCCTTCAGTTTTGAGTCCTCTGATCAGGTGATACTCTCCTAATGATACCTGACATATAACAGATTCCGCGGTGATTACATGACTCAGGGATGAGGGGCAACGCAAAACACAGTGGAAGACAATACAGCGGGTTTATTTCTGACCAAGACTGCACCTGTATCAATGAAGCCGCCTGTGGAATTCTACTGACTTCCGACTTCCAATATTCGACATGTTTTTCTATTCTACCGTATTGCATATAGACTTATTGTGCATCATACATGTTTTGATCACAGTAGCATGCATTACATCAAATTTACGCTAAGATATTTTGTTTTATTATTAGAGTTTTCATATCCAACAATACATCTTCATGCCAATGTTTTATTCATGGCGCTGCGAGCGGTGACGCAAAGGCTTTTATTACTTTGGGGTGCAGACCTGCCACATGTCCTTCTTCAAGTTGTGCTACTCCTCACCCACTCCAGTGACAGGGATTGCTTCTTTTTTTTTCTTCTTATTCTCCGTATTCACCGTCAATAAAACACCCTTTTATAAACAACACATTTCCAGTATTCTCGCCTGAAGCACACAAGTGAGGCGAATGGTGTTCTTTGTCCAATCGGTGGCTTGGGGCTGTACAGTCACACAGCAGACAGTAACCTGACAGCAGCATTATTCATCAAACCTCGAGATTATAACCTAAGGTCTCGACTGGCAAAGGCAACACACCCAGAGCCGCCAGTGTAGTAAGCATCCCCCTCCACTTGAGTCTTAAACTGAATCTCCTTGTGGTAAATAACGGTGGAGTAGACCATCTGTGCAACAATTACTTGCTGGATAATTTACGTGCTAAACAAGGCTGCGAGACACCCCTCCCCTTCTACCACCACCACCACCACCATCACCATCTCCCCCACAAGCCAGGTGGCCGCCGCTCTGGAGATACACCGACCGTGCCTCATGTCCTTATTGCACGGACTGTATCTCGTTGAATTTCTGGCCGGGTTGAATTGTGCTTCAGGTAATGAGACGCCTGAGTGTTGTAGCGGGAGGCGGTGCGGGGACTCGGGCACGTTTGGGGGGACTACGCCAGGGGGACTGCAGGTTGTAGGGCTGGAAAGGCTGGCAGGGCGAGAGCGGGAGGGTTGGCTCTGTGAACTAGCGCTACTGGTCTAAGGATTCAAGCGGCGTTGAGACCTTTGGGGCTAAGACTGATTGAGTGCCGATGAGTGGAAACTGTGGGGTTAAGTCGAAGCTTGTAAGACTTTGGGAATAACCAGGGTAGTAGGAGGAGGAGGAGGGCTGAGGAGAGAGGGAGAGAAAGAGAAGGAGGCCATTGGTTTTAGAGTGCAAGGGGAAGAAGGGAAGAGACAGAGGGAGGATCCTGGTCGATAGGTGTGTGTGTGTGTGTGTGTGTGTGTGTGTGTGTGTGTGTGTGTGTGTGTGTGTTGGAAGAGTTGGAAGGTTATTTGAAAAAGTGAAAAAAAAACAAAAATGTGAGGGAGAGAGAGAGAGAGAGAGAGAGAGAGAGAGAGAGAGAGAGAGAGAGAGAGAGAGAGAGAGAGAGAGAGAGAGAGAGGAATGGAAAGGCCACCAATCACCAGGACGGTTTTTGTGTATAAATAGCCAGCAATACAGATTAAATGCTTCACCTCGCGTTTTTTCTTTCTTCTGCTTGTGTTTTCCATCGAGTGCCCTTCCTCCTCCTCCTCCTCCTCCTCCTCCTCCCTTCCCACTTATTTTTTGGGTATATTTTCCCTGCAGACTTCCTCTCCTCTCCCTTCCTTCTCTCTCTTCTATCCTTCATCCGTCCAATCTCACCACAAAGCTCCCAGATCTAAATCCCTCCATTCCACTCTCTCTCTCTCTCTCTCTCTCTCTCTCTCTCTCTCTCTCTCTCTCTCTCTCTCTCTCTCTCTCTCTCTCTCTCTCTCTCTCTCTCTCTCTCTCTCTCTCTCTCTCTCTCTCTCTCTCTCTCTCTCTCTCTCTCTCTCTCTCTCTCTCTCTCTCTCTCTCTCTCTCTCTCTCTCTCTCTCTCTCTCTCTCTCTCTCTCTCTCTCTCTCTCTCTGATACACGCACATCCACACCCACACATACACACTCTGAATTGCCTATCACCTCTCGACTTGCTCTTAACTTCACTTCACTCCAACCTTCTCTTCCTCTCTATTTCCCCCCTCTCTCTCTCTTGCTCTCTCTCTCAAGGTGCCAGTCCGCCCACGCCGACGCCCACCGCCGCTCACTGCCGCCCACCACACCCTCTTGGCCCCAGAATCCCGCCAGTCAGAGATATAAATGACAGCTAAAACCCAAGATTACCTCCTGTCACCACCCGACACGCCCTCCTTCCCCCTTCTCCTCTTCCTCCTCCTCTTCATTGTTCACCTCATGCTCGCCAAACCCTCCTCCTCCTCCTGTACCTTCCCCTCCTGGCTTCTTCCTTTTCCTTCTCGCCCTCTTCCTGATCTCCTCCTCTTCCTCCTCCTCCTTCCCCTCCTCCTCCTCCTCCTCCTCCTTCAGTTTATTGTCCACCTTGATCAGTTACCCTTCCCTTCCTCTTGTTAATTTCCCCTTCCCACCCCCGCCTTTTTTTTTCCCTCCTCCCTCCCTTTTTCTTGCCCTGTTGATGTATTTTTTTTGTATCCTTAATGTTCATCGATGTTTTTTTCCACTCTTTTACACACACACACACACACACACACACACACACACACACACACACACACAGAGGTAACAGCAGCAGCGGCAGGGCCCACGTCGCCTCTCCCCAATCAAAGGAATGGCTTAACTTTGATTAGATCTGTTCCCTAAGGTGTTTGCCCACGCTGGAGTAGCATTCAGTGCCTCAAACAGAATGGTTAAGATCCGCCCAGTATCGTTAATATTTGAGTGAGGGAACGAAGGGGAGGAGAAGAAGGAG
>NC_087164.1:17159922-17167422 GCF_035594125.1 Scylla paramamosain
CTCAGGGAAGCAACACTCAACTATTGGCACCACAAGACTCCTCGGAAAGGGCAAAGGAACACATTGCCTTTGCTCCTGACTGCCTCCAACCGCGCTAACATATTTGGCTTACTCAAGGAATAATGATTACGTTCCGTCGATACCATAAGCTCTGCGATCCCGGCCATTAGTACCAGTTAGGGTCCCCGGGTCCTGATCCCCCGTAATGACTCGACCCAGAACTCTGCTACCATTCCATCGCTCCCGCCGCCGTAGTTCCCAAACGCTGCGAGGGCCTTCGTCTACTGCAGGGGTACTTGTATTGTAGACTCGCCCGTGTTCTTGTACGCTTTATTTTTTTTCATTACGGCTGTTTTTCAAAGTTCAGAGTGTTAGTTTCTAATGGTTGTTTTTTTTCTTTTCTTTTTTTTTCTTCACTGATAGTTTGTAATCTTTGTTCAGCTATCACTAGAATTGCGAAGCTCTTTAAAACTCAAGTAACGTCCAGTACAGGCTTTTAAAAGTAGACGAAATCACACGTTGAAACTTTTACGAATACAAATCAGTGCTGTTTCTTAGATCCCACGCACTTTGCTTCAAATGATTTATGTTTTCAGGTTATACAAATGATTCTGAAGACATGGTTTCCTCCAGTGGCTCTGGCGCGCTAGGAACGTAACCTGCGTGCAAACGACTGCCAGCCTTGCCATCCACTCAAAACAAGGGAGTGGATGAGAGTGGAAGTGCGTTGTTGGCATGACGCTGTGCTCCGGTACCCAAGGCATCAAGACTGCTGATTTCGCCTGAAGTACCAACATCTCTTAATTTTATGTGGTGGAGACTTCGAGACCCGACCTAGGCACATTGTGTATACTTGTCCTTGTTATAGTATTCTTGAAAGACGCATGTGAGAGTAGTTTGTTATTGCGATGACTGACTTCACATACGTTGCACCTCTTCTTTGATACGTTGATGGACTGAAATTCGCGGATACAAAGGCAAAACAGAGAAAACTTATACAACATACCTAACATTTACGCAAAAAAAAGAAAAAAAACAGTAATGTATAATTTTCTTGGCAGTGTTGTATCATCGTCCATTGGAAGACTGGTTGGTACAAAAAAAAAATAAATGAATAAATAAAAAAATAACTAAATACAAATACTTACATTAGGCGCCACATTCACCACCACGACCACCACACTTCATCACGCCACAACACACTTCACATGACCTCACTACCACCACTTTCGTCCTCCTCAAGATATAAAACCATCATTCTTCCATCAATAATTCTCACTAGTAAAACACACAAGACGCTTTCACCCAGTGCTGGCAATCATGTGACTTTTAACACAGCACCAAAGGAACATGGAAATCAAAGCATCACGTGAACGGAATGAACTTAGAGCCTGCACTTAAACCACTTGCACCCACAACACACTCTACCATTGCCAGGGATCACGCTACGCCTCAATGACTTGTTTGCATCTTCAGCTTAAATATGTAAAACCTCGAGAGAATGAAAATTATACACCCAACAAAACATATAAGGGAAGCAGCAAGAAGCCGTCAGATCAACACGTGGCAGTCCCTGAATGAAACTCGCGTATGTATTTCCACCTATATCCTCATCCGCAAGTTTGTCTAATGTAGAATAGCAACGGAATTCTCGCAAAAAAAAAAGGCTTAATATTAAAGATTTTTTTACCCCTCTCACCTCTTCCCTATCCCTCCAGAAATATGTCAGTTAAAGAACATCAGCACATGAGGGGAACATCAATGGGGCGGCGAATAAGTGAAGCAAAGACTACAACAACAACGTGTACAGAGTAGTTCCGAGGAAAAGCTGTCTTACGGATGTTTTGTGAGTTATTTTATTGTAAGGTTTTCTCCGGTTTTATATTTTATCTTTGTGTCGTCGATGAAAATGTATTGTTATTGGTGGTCGGATTTGAAGGGATGACTGTGCTCCTTCCCCTTCCTCCTGGGAAAAGCGGCTGTACAAGGATTATCCATCAGTCACTAGTACGTGCATTAGGAAGGAAAGGGGAGGAGTTTATACTGTTCACCAATTTAATCTGAATTCACTGAAGACGAGGATCACAAGAGGCCACTAACCCTACTGGTCCCCGCGGCGAGGCACTGCACGTCATGTATCGCCCACTTGAACCTCACAAAGCAGCACCGTGGAAGAGGGGAGGAGGAGGAGGAGGAGGAGGAGGAGGAGGAGGAGGAGGAGGAGGAGGAGGTGCTCGTATATCCATGTTCAGTAATAGGTTAATTTGAAACATTCTTTTTTAATTGTTTTGATTTTTTTCTCCCATAGTGGCAAGTCGTCTGATGTGTTTATAATCTGCGAGTAATCAAGTTCTGCGAAGAATGTGAGTAAGTGAGAAAAGTAATGATTTAGGAAAGCCACAGGACAGAGGAAATGAAAGGAACGGATTACCTGACATCTTGCTGCATTCTTTTTTCATTGTTTTTTTTTTTTTTTCTTAGTGTCAAGTCTTCTGATCTGTTAACATTCAGCGAGTAATCAACTGCAGAAAGTGAATAGGTGATAGAAGTAATGATGATAAAAAAGTACAGATCTGGGAATTATAGTGGGACTTTATTCGACTTCTGACCACGAGGACTGTAGAAGACGAGTTTCTTGGTGATATTCGGGCTTAAGATAGAAGGAAAGCCAAGAGGAAAAGAATGATATACTGTCCAGGTCTCTTAACCCTTTCATTACTATTGGACACTTCATTCCATAATCATAAACCATCCTGAGACATTGTATTCAACAACTACCTGTAAACATTATTCTGGCTAAACATTTGGAAATAAACTCCTTCAATCTCTTTTGTTTCTTTATATATATGTATGAATATTTTGTATATTGCTTCTTATTTAAATTAACTTTTGCATGTCACAGTAAGGTCAAACACCATTTCTTCAACACGTCAGCCTTTTTGAACAAGTAAATCGTATTCATGGATTTGTGTCGCAAGTTTAACACCACCACCACCACCACCACCACCACCACCCAGGTATTGATAAACGTCCTTGCATTCACTACAGGTGCTCTATTCACTGCCGCGTGTGGCTTGCGTGTGTCGTAATCAATATCATAGTATCGGAGTTTGATTGAAGTAGAGATGTGTTATAATGGTGATAGGAGAGTCTTAAGCTTTGGATTCGTAGAGGAAGTGAGCGAAGTGAGGGAATCCGTGGTGGTAATGAGCGTTTTTTTTTTTTTTATTGCTAATGCTCTCTATTACTCGTTGTGTCCGTGAGGAAGTAAGAAAAAAAAATAATAATGATCAAATATAGGAGAGGAAAGTTGTTTTTGCTGGAACTTGTTTATAATTTCTTTTAACATGGCCCTTATTTTACGTGACAGGGTTAAAGAGAGACACATCTAACCTCACACTCTGCACTTCTGATTGCTAGTAGCACTTCTGACAGACGTTCACTTACTCAGCTAATCCCTCATGCATCCACCGTGCTTATACTCTCTCTCTTCTGTGTAAACGCGCGACGATGTATCAACTTTTCTACGTCACACTGTCACGCCCTTCTAGCCCTTCCCTCGCCCCTCTCTCCTCCTCCCCACCTCGTATGAAGTCCGTATTCTTTTGCACTGTTCCTCCCTCCCTCGTCCCTCCCTTGCACACTATCACGCTGCTCTTGACCAATTTATACCTTTCCTCATGGCCAGCTGTTAACGAGTGTTCCATCAGCTTCCCTGCTCTCCCTCACCCTGCTTGCATTTGCATTCCCAAGCTCACTTAGCTAATTTGCATGCTTTTGTTGCCTGCACTGTCTTACCTGGAAAGTGTGTCTTTGATTAACATATTCTCATTTGTGTCCTGATATTTCTAGTTTCTGCTGTGTTGTAACTCTTTTATCTTGTTTTTTTGTTTTGTTTTTATGTTTACAAAAGAATGCATATGTATAATGACTTACCTAATGACAAATTCGCGCACTTAGACACACACACACACACACACACACACACACACACACACACACACACACACACACACACACACACATGCCAACACAAACACACAGATTTACAAGAGGAATGTGTCTAACTTTGAAATATATATATATCCGAAAGCATTGATGATTTTCTGGGTCCTTAATTATATTGTCATCGCAGCGTTCTTTCCTTATGGTCAGTGATTAGAAAGCTCAAGATACTGTTAATTATTCGTGTAGTTTCGCCTCTCTGTAATTTTCATTGATGTACTTCAGGTGTCGATAATTATTCATCTAACTTCGTTCGTCTGCGTTTTCTTTGTATTGAACTTTTTTTTTTTTTAATCACATCACGTAACTTGGAATTGCAAGGTGCACTTGATAAATGACACAGGCAGAGGCGGGAAATAAGGGGATGTTTTTTTGTAAGATCAAGACACGAGTACACTTCACAATTGTTATCCTACACACACACACACACACACACACACACTCTCTCTCTCTCTCTCTCTCTCTCTCTCTCTCTCTCTCTCTCTCTCTCTCTCTCTCTCTCTCTCTCTCTCATTAGTAAAGACGCGTGGCAGTTCAGATTGCACGGTGTGATTTTTGTACATTTGCCCTCAGAAATTGTCAGAAAATAGCATCATTGGCTTTTGTTGTCCTTAAATAGAGAAGGCAGCCAGAGATCGCTCAAATCACGCATTTCACACATCTACTCAGGGAAGTTCAGCTTATTCCCTACAATGAACCGTGACATTACGTCTCAGTCCTCTGTGGAAGACCCAAGAGAACTGACAAGACGTACTGTATGTCTCTCCTGTTGAGTTACTGTGGAGTAGATGCCAAATGATCACGTTTCAGGTCATAAGAACATTAGGACATTAGAAAATAAGGGAAGCTGCAAGAATCCATCAGACCTACAGGTGGGAGTCTCTTTATGAAATACACCCACCTGTTTCCACCTATCATCACCATCCATAAATTTGTTTAATCATCTATTAAAGCTCCCTAATGACTCAGCACTAACAATCTGATAAACAACTGGAGGAGACTTGTATGTCGCTAACCCAAGACCAAGGAAACGGTGAAAGTACATTTAAAAGATGCCAACTTAGAAAAAAAAAAAACGGGTTCCAAGAATAAATATCATTGAAAGAATAAAAATCATTGAACTGCTGCTTATTATTATTTTTTTTTTTTGTTGGCATGTTGAATCCTGTTGTCTACGGAAGTTCATGCCTGGAACTGATGATGAATTAGGTTCTTATTGTGAAATTGATTGTCAGTGATAGTGAGGTATGACAAGGTGAAAGAAAGGTGAATGTTTTATGAGGCATTGGTCCTCGCTTTCGTCTTTCCTCTATTCTTCACGCTGCCCCAACACACGTTCTCCCTTTAACTGTGTGAAATGGAGTGGTGTTTGCTGCACTCAATATCGCAAAGTGGTTCGGAAAAAGGTTCGCTACAGACAGACAGACAAACAGATAGGAAACTTTTGGCTGGTTTCATAATATATGGCGCTAGTAGTAGTAGTAGTAGTAGTGGAGGTGGTGATTTAGCTTTTCAGTATATTGCCCCTTTCACAAGTCAAAATCACCACCTGACCACCACCACCACCACCACCACACCCTTCCAAACGCTGCTTCTGTATTCATGTTACACACGCATGTAGACTCCATTTTCGTTTCCTTTGTACTCGTATACTCACACTACTTACACCACGAGTACTTCTAAACCTTTCATTTATCGCGTACATCCTTTTTTTTTTCGCACCATGAATAAATTGATCACAGTATTAATTTCTTAACTTTTGGTCTATATATCCCTGGTGTTCTCAATAGCGATGGTATTTTTACACTCTTCTGCCATCCATCTCCTTCCTCTAGTTATTGACGAAAGGAGGAAGACGACAAGGAGGAGGGTAAGAGAAGGAAGAGTAAGTGGGGGAGGGGAAGGGGAGGAAGAGGAAGCGGAAGAGATTTTTTTTTTTGTGTGTGTTATCTTGTTCTTATTTTTCAGCTTATTTATTTACTTGTATGAAAGGAAGGGAAAAGAAAAAGGATGAGGGAAGTGACGAAGAGAGGGGTTTGGAGAAGGAAGAGGAGAAGAAGAAAGAAGAGGAGAAGGAAGATGGAGATTAAGGGAAGAAAGAGGAGAAGGAGGAAGGAGAGAATGAGAAGGAGAATGAGGAAGGGGAGAATGAGAAGGAGAAGGATGGGGAAGAGAAAGAAAGAAAAAAAGAGAATGAGAAGGATGGAGCTGAGGAGAAGGAAGATTAGGAGGTGGAGGTGGTGGGAATAGCGGCTGCTGCGGTCAAGCTTGCCAGCCACCCCAGAAGACACCCGTCCCCCTTCTTCCTGGCCCTGAAGAAGACCCTCCCACCCATTCCTGTCCCTGGAGACTCCCCACCCCTTACCTGTCCCTGGCTGTTAATGGCCCGTCAGATGTTTAATGAGTTTGTTCTCACTCCATTGCTCATAAATACTAAAACCTCACCTGTTGCATTACCGCCTTCCCAGCCAGCCACTTCCACTTTCTCGCGTGTTTCTATCTTCGTTTTTCTCTTCCTTTTCTTCGTTTTGTATACGTACATGACCACCAATAAATGTTTCGAATGTTCTTATTCTTCCTATTTTTTTCTTTTTGTATTCATTTACCTTTCTCATTTATATTTTTCTTGATTTTTTCCTTCTTTTTTTATTCTACATTTATTTATTTTTTTATATTTTCATTTTTTTATTTATCATTCTATTAATTTTCCTTCCCATTCGTCCTACTTTTTTTTTCTAGTCCCTACATTTCCTAATTCATCATATGTAGCAATGAGTGTTTGTGTGTGTGTTTGTGTGCATGTCCACACACCCATACACCTGTCATCATGCTATGGTTTCTGTAATGTTACCTATATTTATCTTTGTTTAACCTTTATGCATATCCTTGCTTCAAATTTATTGTAGTTTTAGTATTCATCTCTTCTCATTTTATTATTTTTATTCCTTTCACTTACCTAACTTAACTAACCAAATCAAACCTAACCTAACCTAACCTAACTTATCTACCTAACTTAACCTATCCTTACCTAACTTATCGTTTTACTTATGCACTTTTCTATCTATTAATTTATTTTCCCCTCTGAACCTAAACAAATACTACTACTGCTACCACTACTACTACTACTACTACTACTACTACACACACACACACACACACACACACACACACACACACACACACACACACACACACACACACACACACACACACACACACACGACCGCCACTAAAGGTGTCATTATGGTGCTAACTGTAAACAGGTTCACTGCTAATTGAGTCAACTGATGATTAGTTACTTAATTTTGTGTGTATTAGCTCGTCCAGGATTAATCTGCTATTGTACTCTGGCGGCCTTGCGCGTTGTGTGTGTGTGTGTGTGTGTGTGTGTGTGTGTGTGTGTGTGTGTGTGTGTGTGTAGTAGTAGTAGTATTGGGTAGGTTCAAAGGTTAAATAAATGAACATATATGAAATTCGATATGTAAGGAGATAATA
>NC_087164.1:17169922-17172422 GCF_035594125.1 Scylla paramamosain
AAACATATGTGACTTTCTGCGTGGAGCCGAAACATCAGTAATAATATGTTTTGAAGTCGACTGGAGAATTATGGATGACAGTACTAGTATAAAAAGTAATAATAATGAAGGAAAAGAAAAAAAAAAGATACATGGCAAAAAAATATACTAAACTCTCACATAATTTGCACCTTAACTTTTCACTATCAAATCTTTTTTTTTCCCATAATCACATGTAAGACTTTTCATATATATATTTTTTTGTACGACACTTAACTTTAGCGACGAAAACACAAAATTAACCTTATGTTCTCCCATTTTCTTACATTTTATCCATACAAACTAGTTTCAAATCACATGCGAATTTTAGACATTTATTTTCCGCTACGGTTACTTCAGTAGTTCCGTAACCTATAGACGACAATACTAACTTCCTATTCTCTCTACTTTTTACGGTGTATCCATGCAACAATTCTTTTAACAGTGCTATGAACGTATACAAAAAAAAAAAGATAGACGAGACTATTTCGTCGGTTTTACATTACTGAACAACTGAAGTACACTAAGTACAAAAACATGTCTAGAAAATGAGCTAATGAAGGAAGGCTAAAGGAATTAAAGGGCTAATTAGCTGTGGACTGACTAATCACTTCAAGGGTTTGCATATGTCAGACAGGACGAGACAAGACGTGACACGCAACAGCCTTGAGACAGCCATCGCACGCTGATTAGAGGAGAAAGGAAGCGGGCTGAATACATAGACGGAAATGCAAGGATGGATATAAAACACACACACACACACACACACACACACACACACGAACTGTCCTGCGGTAGGTGGTATGTTAGTGTTAATGGTTGGAGGGGTGCCTCGTGGTGGTGGTGGTGGTGGTGGTGGTGGTGGTGGTGCTGGTAGTTGCTGTAATGTTTGTTCGGCTGATGGTGTAATGGGTGCTGAAGTTAGTGGTATATAACCCTACCCTAGTTCACCGTCTCTTTTTTTTTTTTCTTTGGTTGGGGCTATTAGTGTTGATAATGGTGATGATAGTGACGCTGTTGATCGTGCTGATTGGGATGTGCTGTGTGTTTCTGTGTATCTATGGTGTTGATGATGATGTGTTTTATTCATTTATTTATTTGAGTTACAGCTTGAGTTACATAAGAATATAAGTAGATAAACTGCAAAATGTCAGTTACCTAACACAAAGCAGCTCCTTAACGTACACAGGACAGTAGCAGCAGCAGCAGTAGCAGTAGTAATAGTAGTAGTAGTAATAGTAGTAGTAGTAGAAATATTAGTAGTAACAACAGCAGTAATTAACGGTGTTGTTACTAGTGAGGTTTACATGGTAATTTGGACAACGTGCTCGTAGGTGATAACGATAATATAGTTGGCAGTGGTGTGGTGTGGTATGGTGTGGTGTGGTTTGGTGTGTACTGCGTCATGGTACAGAGGCAGTGGTGGTAGTGGTGGTGGTGGTGGTGGTGGGAGTGGTGGCAGTGCGTACATAGGTGTTGCATGTTTGTGGTGTTGCTGATGGGGAGGAGGAAGGGGAGGAGGAGGAGGAGGAGGAGGAGGAGGAGGAGGAGGAGGAGGAGGAGCAGCAGCAGCAGAACAGTAGCATGTCGTCACGCACCAGTACACACACACACACACACACACACACACACACACACACACACACACACACACACCACCTCAAAGTACCTCTCTTCACAATCATGTGGATGGAAATACAACCGGCATCCCGTTTCAGGCATCTTGATTCCCTTGAGCCAGTGTAATAATAGCATTACAGGAGCAATGGCAGCATAATTACCCAGAGTGCTCACACCCGAGGGAGGGATGGCGAAGGAGGAGGAGCAGGAGCAAGAGGAAGAGCAGGAGGAGACGGTAGGTGTCCTCCTGAGAGACGGTCTGCTTTACGTGTCCAATTATAAACGGGAAATTGGTGAATATCGAGAGCGAGGAGGTGCTCAACACACTCTAATTACATCTGGCTTTAGGTAATGCCATACAGCAAGTGTCAATAGTCTGGCGGCGCCAAAGAGGGCATTATGAACCCAGGACGCCATCAGGAGTCGCTTTAAGTAGCAGTGAGAAGGGGAAGCAACACGGTAGGAAGGAAGGAAGGAAAGGGAGCGAAAGTAAGGGTGTGGATTAAGAGGGAGGTAGGGATTAGCAGGGGACGGGGAGGTGACAGAAAGGGAAGGGAATGAACGGAGAGGAGCGAAGGAAGGACACTGGGTCAGAATGGATTAAATGAGATTAAGAAATTAAGGACAGTGGATAAGAATAGGATGAACAGAAAAAAAATAAGGTGTAAAATGGATCAGGAAGGAGTGAAAAGGAAAGAGAGGAGACGAAAACAGAAGGGATCAGAAGAGCAGAGGTAAGAACAGGAAGACATAGCAAGCCCAGAAGAAAAGAAAAAGAAAAGAAAGTAAGGACAAAGGAAGAGAAGGAAGAGAAAGCCAAAAGCAAGGACAGAAGAGACACGAGAAAAAAAAATAACACAAA
>NC_087164.1:17182422-17194922 GCF_035594125.1 Scylla paramamosain
TAATCTAAAATAAAAGGCGCAATATAATAAAGCTGAAGGCTCCCTTGTTGTTTGAGAGAGAGAGAGAGAGAAGAGAGAGAGAGAGAGGAGAGAGAGAGAGGAGAGAGAGAGAGTATCAAAGAGGAGAATGATTTGGAAGTAAAGTGACGAAGTTGAATGAAGAGAAGGAGGAAGAGGAGGAAGACGACGATGACGACAAGGACGAGGACGACAACAAGCACAGGGGAAGGCGAAAGAAACAACAAACAACACCAGAACTGATGAACGTTACGAGATTGTTTGTGATCATCTGCACAATTTAATCTAAAGTAAAAGGAGGAGAGGGGGATGAGGGGGATGAGGAGGAAGAGGAGGAAGAGGAGGAGGAGGAGGAGGAGGAGGAGGAGGAGATTGTGATGGTGGAATAGGGAAGGAAAAAAAAAAGGAGGAGGATATCATTATAGTGAAAGAATGAATGGATAGAGAGAGAGAGAGAGAGAGAGAAGAGAGAGAGAGAGAGAGAGAGAGAGAGAGAGAGAGAGAGAGAGAGAGAGAGAGAGAGAGTAGAGAGAGAGAGAGAGAGAGGAGACGGGGTAGGGGACGGAGGGTGAGGGAGGAGAATGTTCAGCGTCCCATACCTTGCTAATTGGTCTCATGTTCCGCCTCAACACTCTAATAAACATTCTAATTGGGAAAGGGATGCCGATTTTTCAGGCGAGCACGCCCCCACCAGTGCTCGGACCATTAGTGCTGATGAATGCTTTGACGAGTGCTCTGTATAATGCCGCGACAATAACCTGCACCGTGCACCATCACCACTGCCACTACTACTGCCACCGCCACCACCACCGCCGCTGCCCTCTGCTCTGGGGTACACCGTGAAAAAAAAAATAAAAGGAAGAGGAAAAAAAATCGCAGCTTTCAATTATTTGATTTCTGTTGGCGAGGCGTGGAGTGATTAGGATGGTGGCTGCGTGAACTGTCACCCCTGTCCTGTGTCCTGTCCTCCTTCTCTCTCTCTCTCTCTCTCTCTCTCTCTCTCTCTCTCTCCTCTCTCTCTCTCTCTCTCTCTCTCTCTCTCTCTCGTCTGGTCTCTAATTCTCTTCCTTCTTCCCATCCTTCATCACGGCTTCACTCACTCGTTCTCGTTCTAAGCTATCACTGGTTCCCATTCCTTTCATAATTTTTCCCTTTTATCTCTCCCTTCAATTTATTCATTCATCCTCTTTTCTCATACTTCTCTTTCATTTTTCTTCTTAACAAATCTTTAATCCTAAGATCACCCATCCATTATTCACTCTCTTTTTCTTTTCCTCCCTTGTTTCTCTCTCTCTTCTCTACTTCTCTCATTCATTCAATCTCCTCTCTCTTGCCCTTCATGAATTTTTCCTCCTCTTAGCACTATTCCTCCAATCCCTAACCCATCCAGCCTCCCCCGTTTACCCTCCTCCACACAGTCTTTCCTTTTTCTTCCGTCCTTCCTTACTTCCTTCCTTCCTTCCTTCCTTCCTTCCTTTCATTCATTCATTCATTCCATCAAGTAACGCTAACATTCCCTCTCTGCTATTCTCTCTCTCTCTCTCTCTCTCTCTCTCTCTCTCTCTCTCTCTCTCTCTCTCTCTCTCTCTCTCTCTCTCTCTCTCTCTCTCTCTCTCTCTCAAACATTCCTTCGCTTCCTAAGCCTTCCAATCATCCTGTTTCCCTTCCTTCCTTGTTTCCTTTCTTGGTTACTTCCTTCACCCTCACTCCTCATGACCATCCTTCCTTACATCCAGCCTCCACACACACACACACACACACACAAGCACACACACACACACTCCTCCTCCTCCTCCTCCTCTCCTCCTCCTCCTCCTCCTCCCTCCTCCTCCTCCTCCTCCTCCTCCTCCTCGTCCCTCATTCCCTCCTTCTTTTTTTTTGCAGCCTTCTTTTTTCCCTCACTGCAATCTTACTTCTCATCAGCTCCCTCATTCTCTCTCTCTCTCTCTCTCTCTCTCTCTCTCTCTCTCTCTCTCTCTCTCTCTCTCTCTCTCTCTCTCTCTCTCTCTCTCTCTCTCTCTCTCTCTCTCTCTCTCTCTCTCTCTCTCTCTCTCTCTCTGCATCACCCTCTTCTATACCTCACCGTCTGACTTTTTCCCTCTCTTCTCCATAAACAACAACAGCAGCAGCTCCCCCTTCTTCCCGGCCAGCTCTGTCTACCTGCACCTTCAAGCTAGTATGTTCTATCTTTACTTCGTAACCTTAGACCTTCCCTGTTCGGTTCTCCCTTGCCAGGAGAGGAAAGGAGAGAGCAGAAGCACTGAGAGGAGAGACGTGTATTGCAATATTCAGGATTTACTTGGTTGCTGGTTAGTTCTGGAGGAGTTGGGTAGTGGTGGTTCTTGGTTCTTTCCTTGCTTCTTCTCTGTAGTTCAAGGTTACGTAGTGCTTTTTGTATTATCTTTGCTCTTATTTGAGTGGTGTTGGGAATTTTAAAAGCGCTGTTTTTCTTTTTCTTTTTTTTCAAGATGTGTGTGTGTGTGTGTGTGTGTGTGTGTGTGTGTGTGTGTGTGTGTATGTGTGCGGTTTTTTGACGTAAAACAAATGCGAAACAAGAGCATGTTACGTATTTGTGATATGCTAAAATGGCGACAACGAGTTGAAACGAGTAAATAAAAACTAAATTGGCCTCCCCATTTGGAACTATTCTATATCACTTTTTTGGGGAAGCGACAATTATGCGAGTTTTTTTTTTTTTTATATGTTGTGTAGCGTGGCTAGCCTCTTTCTCACGTTAAAAAAGAGAATATATATATAAAACGGAAGCCAAGAGCCAGTACTCTTTATCTATTCCCTGAAAGTGTTTTATTTTTCCGTTTAGTTTATTTGTTCCTCACTATGGAAGTTCCCGTTGGAAAGGTCTGGCCGAGGAGCAACCCTGAGTCACCTGTATTGTCAAGATTATGATCAAGTGATGACATAATGCAAGGGAATAAAGGAAATATGCCGTTGCCAGTTCTCTAAATCTTTCCGACGAGTGGCCTTTTCCGCGCCTACTGCTGGACATTGAACTGAGCGTCGCGTATCCGGCGGTGGCGAGCTGTCTGCGGTAAAGCGGCTCGGACTTAACACACCAAATCCGAAGCAGAAGGTGGATGCCGGAGGGTGAAGCCTGAGAGAGATTCCTGCTTTTTGGCGGCGTGTTGTTGTGCATGAGAGGAACACAGTGAGCGCCGCTGTTCATGGGACTGAGGAACTCCCATAGGAGGGCGAGGCGAGCTGGTTGCAGGCGGACCCAAACTGTTTATTTCCTCTCCAAAAAAGCATCACCGTCCCGTGCCGCCCCGCGAGACGCCCCCTCTCCAATGAAAATCATTTGTTTTCGTCTACGGCACTTCAGCTTATACTTTTGTACTTCGTTTCATCACGTCCTCTCGTCACTTCCTCGTTCAGCCGGGTTGAAATCAGCATGACGTTTCTTAGCATGCCTTGACATTAATACATCGCCACGTCAGAGCTCGGGTAGAGCCAGCTGTGGGTTCAGGAGGGTGAGTCAGGGCCGGGTCTTGTGAAATGCCTCGCTCTCACTCATTCTTGCTCCCACCCAAAGTTTTTTTTTTTTTTTCTGTATTTTTACTCGCTCATTCTCTGTACCACGACTTTTTTTTCATATTTCCACGGCAGGTCATCGCTATCCACGACAGCAACGCAACAAACAGAAATACTCGTAGTAGTACGCGTACTAAAAGGCGGAGAGACAGTAATACTCGGAGGGTGAGGACGAGCACCTCTCAACAGGAGAGGCAACAGAGGCAAGGAAGGAAACATTTTTCACTCCCCCGTGAGCCCCAAGCCTCGTCACAAACGGAATAAGTAATGAGGGACTCCAACTAACGCAGGCACGGCCGAAGATTGGCTTTCGAGCCGTAAGTTCGGGGGAGGATTTAGACTGGAAAATTTAAATAGGACCACGGCAGTCGAAAAGAATCTTGACGGAGCGTAACAAAATCAACCGATTCTTTAAACCCCAAACCCTTACTTCCCTGCTCTGGCAGACCTTTGAAGTCTTGTCTCAGCCCGCGGGAGAAGCGGCACGTCACCCACCTGCTTTAATTAACACTTTTCTTTCCCTCCTGGCATGAACAAGGCATTTTTTCCTTCCTCTCGAACTGAGTGAATCGTATAGGAGCAAGGAACACTGAGAGAGTGCATGAGTTCTTGAAGATAGTTGAGTCATGGCCCACTGCGTCACGCCTCAGCTCCGGATGGCATTTTTACTCTTACCTCCACTACTAAAACAAAGTGACACCTCTTCCTAATTCTGCTACTCTAATAGTCCGTGTTGTTTTTACATAAGCACAATTACTACAGAGTCACCTTGAAATCATAAGAGTGGGAATGTTTTGGAGTTTTGAATCATGAGATGCACAGGTTTTGTGTCTTTACTTGTCTTTCACCAACACCTCCAGGCTTCCATGAAGTGAATGATGAGTGAGAGGCTGCAGCAGAGAGAAGAAACAGATAGTCTCCTCTGTATGGAATCATGAGATCGTGAAAGAAGATGAGGAGCTTTGGTAAGAGGATGGTTGTATGATGAGAGAGAGAGAGAGAGAGAGAGAGAGAGAGAGAGAGAGAGAGAGAGAGAGAGAGAGAGAGAGAGAGAGAGAGAGAGAGAGAGAGAGAGAGAGAGACCCAAGACAAAAGAACGATCAAGCAGGAAACATGTAATGGAAGGAAAACAATGGAAAAAAAAAAAAAGACAAGCGATAAAACGCGGTGGTTCATACAGTAGACGAGACAGAAGGAAGGGGAGAGACAGCGAACACTGGCAGAGGAGAGACAGAATGTAAAGAAAACGTAACTGAGATGTAAAAGTAGAGGAAAAGGAAAATAGGCTAAAAAAACACGTAATCAGAGAGAGAGAGAGAGAGAGAGAGAGAGAGAGAGAGAGAGAGAGAGAGAGAGAGAGAGACGAACTTGAGCAGAGAAACAGAGGAAACACAGGAGGAGTTGAAGGCAAAACAAGAGAGAGAGAGAGAGAGAGAGAGAGAGAAAGAGAAACACAAAAGGAAAAATGATAAAACACCTTCTCCCCCAACCTTTACCTGGGAGAGAGAGAGAGAAAAGAGTGAGGCTCAAAGGAAGAGAGAGGATTCAGAGAACAGGTGAGAGACTCGCTGCTCCAAGGTTATGACGTCTCGCGCCACTTTTGAGTCTCTTGTTTTCTCTTTGCCGCATCGTGAAGCCGACCGAGATAACTAGAAGCAAATAAAACTGCGCGTTCCTGTACGTTTTTTTTTATATATATTTTTTCTTTCAACTCTCTCTCTCTCTCTCTCTCTCTCTCTCTCTCTCTCTCTCTCTCTCTCTCTCTCTCTCTCTCTCTCTCTCTCTCTCTCTCTCTCTCTCTCTCTCTCTCTCTCTCTCTCTCTCTCTCTCTCTCTCTCTCTCTCTCTCTCACTATCTCGCTCTCGCTCTTTGCAAGTGACACCGCGATTCACTCCTGAAGGTGTTCGTGTCGCCCCGGAGCCACTCAAGAGCTCTTGGCGCACTCCATGATTTAAGAAGTGTTGTCTGAGGGCCCTCAAGCACATCACGCCGCCCTCCTCCTCCTCTCCTCTCCCGCACAAATTCGCGTCTCTTAGTCAACGAGAAAAATGGCACACTCATTAACACACACACACACACACACACACACACACACACACACACACACACACACACACACACACACACACTCATTAACACACACACACACACACACACACACACACACACACACACACACACACACACACACACACACACACACACACAAGACGAAGAATCTCTCCACACTAAAGAGAGACAGACAGCAGCAGTAGTAACGCCGTGTACGTGTCGCTTTGACTCTCTGCCGCCCTGGAGAAATGTTACCAGTCGGTGTATGTGAAAAACAGTTTGAGTGAGGCAAGCAAGCAAACTGGTGCCTGAAGAAGCAGGAGGAGAAGGAAAGCCAAGTGAGAAGGGGAGAAGGAAGAGGAGAGGCGGAGAGAAGCGTTGTGGCTGTCTGACCTCGATGTCTCCTCAAGCCCTCAGCCGGTGTTTGAGCGCGCCGCTGCCCCCTCTTGTTACGGCGCGGCCTGTTTGTTTGTCCGTGAGATCTGACAGAATGGAGAATCAGAGCCGACAAACACTGAGGCGACCCTCTGTTTAGTCTCTCAACTAACCTCCTCTCTCCCTGCCACGCCCAGCGCCCCGCCGCCGCCCCTCCAGAGGCCTAGGTAGACCGGCGCGCCCTTCCACGAGGCACACAAGGGCAGCTGCTTCATTTAGCTGCGAACTGTTCACTATCTTCACCCTTACCCTTTCGTTAATCGCCAAATATTGAAATACCTGTGTTGTTTTAAGTTTTATGGAAGAAAAGAGCATTGGAGGACATGATCAGTGTGGTGTTGTATTGTGTTGTGCTTCATCCGTGTATTATTTCGTAGAACCTACGAAAATTTTAAATACTGGAAAAGTCTTGCCGTGACAGCGTGGTAATTATCAAGGCAAGGCACTTGGCTCTCACTTCAGGCAAAGTGCTCGTCTTACCGGCCAGGAAGTTGCGAGCGCCGAGACAGAGAGAGAGAGAGAGAGAGAGAGAGAGAGAGAGAGAGAGAGAGAGAGAGAGAGAGAGAGAGAGAGAGAGAGAGAGAGAGAGAGAGAGAGAGTACTCCTTCGCTATAAGACTTCTTTGCAATTATTATGATGTCTACTGAAGGTTGGCTTCCCAGGATTATGAAGCCTGGCATCGATGGGATGGTGTGCGGGTGGAGAGGGAGAATGATGCCACAGAGAGAGACAGAGAGAAAATATCACTGCTTTGACCCTCGTTAGTAAAGACTACAAGATTTCCTGGATGATCCCACGTCTCCGCTATGTGCCTGCACGTGGCAGGTGTGTTTTTCCTCTCCTGTTATGGCGGCGCCTCGTTGATAGTTATAAGCAGTACCTTGGTAAAATCAGGAGCTGTAGGTGTACTGTTTCCCCTTGAGCTATTTTAGAAATATGTGGATCGAACAAAACTAATCACAATCTTGAGGAAAATCTTATAGGGCTACAAAGAGAGAGAGAGAGAGAGAGAGAGAGAGAGAGAGAGAGAGAGAGAGAGAGAGAGAGAGAGAGAGAGAGAGAGAGAGAGAGAAGAATCACAGACCTGCAAAATACGAGTAAAAGGGAGAGGCTGAGTGAATAGCCGCAAGGAGAGGGCGAGTCCTGGCTGGCTTGGTCGCCTCATTCCAGACTTCAGGGCGGCCCCGTAATCAGAACATGTTACACTAGAGTAATAATCCACCTTTGCACCAACGCCCCCACTGGCTTCCCACTACTCCTGCTGCACTATAGACGAGCAGGGGCGCCTCTGATCTGCGGCAACTCCAGGTATTCACTGCCTTTACTCGTTGCCTTTGCTGTCCATTGGCTTTGCTCTCCACTGCTGTAAAAATGAACGAAAGAAACAAGTCGGTACTCACCTTCCCCGCAGAGGAGAACGAGGACCCAACAGGCCAGCACGAGCATGTTGTCCCGCCCCTGCCAGCCCCTCAGCCAGCACCTGCAGGAGACGAGAAGACTGTGAGAGCACCGCCACGGAGGGAAGATTCGATTAGTCATACAGGAAGCAAGAGCAAGCATGGGAAGTGGTAAACACGAGATGTGGGTACGAGCTAGAGAAAATGGGGGGTACATGATGAAAGAAAATGATACACAAGAGAATGACGCCAAGAGAAACACACGAAAAGCGAGGGAGGAAAAAATAAAGGGAGACAAAATACCACGAATCCTTAAAATACACAAGGCACACGCGCAGATGCGGCGGCACGGGAGGGAAAGGACACGGGCGGAGGGTGTGCCGGAGATTGTGAGCCCGTGATAGATTGGAATAATTTCAGCGTGGCGGGTCCTGCTAATTAACATAAAGGCGGCGGGAGTGTGGGAGCGTCTCTCATCAGGGGCCCATTACTGCCTCACTTTGATCGTCTTAATATAAAGTGACTATTGCCTCTGAGTCTACGTTCGTGTGTGTGTGTGTGTGTGTGTGTGTGTGTGTGTGTGTGTGTGTGTGTGTGTGTGTGTGTGTGTGTATACGTGAACAAAGGGATGGGTTTGTTGTCAAGCTCTTGGTTGTGTTTACAGACAGACAGAAACAAGATATTCGGATTTTTTTTTTTTTTTTTTTTTTGAGGATCAGATAGGCACCTTGATACCAGATAAGCTATATATACCCCGTAACTTTATCTGCAATGTATCCATCCACACTTTCCTCTACTTTTGTCATCCATACTATCCTTATGCTTTTGTCATCCACGCTATTCACACATTTCCTCCACCTCTGTTCTCACCTCATTCTCACCTTTATTGTTCTTTCTTCACCCGCACCACCTCCACTTCTATCCTCAATTTATCCACCTCATCTCTCCACACCTGTCCTCCACACTCCGCTCACACTCTTCCTCCACACTACAAATACTCGTCTTTTTCTTTAACTTATCCTCTCATCTGAACGCTCTCATGTCGGTACACCAAGTAATCTAACATCCCTGCTGCAGTAGGGTACAGTAATCGCCACAACACAATCTGAACACCGCACGCCCCGCCCTTGGCCCGGCAGACTGACTGTGGGCTGGCTGCTCCGGGCACACACACCCTCCCCCCCACACACACACACACCTACATATATACATACATACACACACACACATACATACACACACACACCTCCCCCAGCCGAGCACCGACCGCTACCAAAGTAATCATTTTACACAAAGAAAATTGTATGTCGCAAAACTATTTAATATTGACAAAACTGGGAGGTTTCGGCGTAATTAAAACCTCACATTCCGGTCCCGTGCGTTCAATAAGGCTCGGGAAATATATTTGTAGAAGGAACCAGATTCACCGGAATATCTCTATCCTGCTTGGAAGTCCTAAACATTTTTTTTACCTGTATTTATCTACCTGTCTGTTTTCCTGCTGATCTGTCTGGCTTTTATCTGTATTTCTGTCTTTTTCTCCCTTTGACTCTCTCTCTCTCTCTCTCTCTCTCTCTCTCTCTCTCTCTCTCTCTCTCTCTCTCTCTCTCTCTCTCTCTCTCTCTCTCTCTCTCTCTGTGTGTGTGTGTGTGTGTGTGTGTGTGTGTGTGTGTGTGTGTGTGTGTGTGTGTGTGTGTGTGTGTGTGTGTGTGTGTGTGTGTGTGTGTGTGTGTGTGTGTGTGTGTGTGTGTGTGTGTGTGTGTGTGTGTGTCTGTCTGTTTGGTGTGTGTGTGTGTGTGTGTGTGTGTGTGTGTGTGTGTGTGTGTGTGTGTGTGTGTGTGTGTGTGTGTGTGTGTGTGCGCGCGCGCGCGTTTGCGTTTGCGTTTGCGCGTGTGTATTTGTGTTCTATCTAGAGGGAGAGAAAAAAATTAGAGGCATGGGTACATGCATCCGTATGCACACATGCACGCACGCACGCACACACACACCCACACACACACACACACACACACACACACACACACACACACACACACACACACACACACACACACACACACACACACACACACACACACACACACACACACACACACACACACACGAGTTAACATTTCGCTTTTGTAGTTTCATTGGGATGCATTTTATTACCCAAACTGATATTTGAATAGTTGACGTACTATACAATTGTTTTGTTGCCTTTTCTTTGAAACTATTAATATTCTGCACAGCATTTTCATGAAACATTTTGATCAATTAAATATATTTAGTAGATGTTTTTTTTTTTTTGTGCCTGTTTCTTTGTCTTAGTCTCGCTCCATCTCTGCATGTTTCTTTGTCGGTCTATGTTTGTCTTTCTGCCTGTTTGTATCTGTCTGTCTGTCTGTCTGTCTGTATCTGGTTATCTGTCCTGATCTCTCTCTCTCTCTCTCTCTCTCTCTCTCTCTCTCTCTCTCTCTCTCTCTCTCTCTCTCTCTCTCTCTCTCTCTCTCTCTCTCTCTCTCTCTCTCTCTCGAAGACACATTAAAAAATATACAATCTTGTCTTAACATCATTGCACAGATCATCGTGAATCAAGCACCAGCCTTTTATCTTTTGATGACACCGCGTGATGACCGAACTAAGCAAAATAATGATGAGGTGAATGTGAAAACGCTCCTCAGATGAGATGCTTATCTTGAGTCGTCTCGTTGAATTATCTACACGGTGTTTCTTGTTTACAAAATGAACACACGATATCTGTCGTTCCTCCTTAAACAGTTTGATGTTTATTTTTGAGTTTAAGATTAATTTTTTTCTATTACTAAGGTCGCAACATTTTGTTAACATTTAGCCATAAAAAGATTGGTTTGTAAGGACTGATATTTAAAAGAAAATAAGAAAGGAGGTTAATCTCTTCTGTAATCCTCGAATTTATTTCATACACTCTAGCACAAACGTGTCTGAAAAAAAAAAAATGTCTTGAAATTTCCCTTATTGCGTTTACTGTTATCATGATACCCTTACTAGTCTACCTATTGCCTTAGTGCAGTGGTGTGGAGACATGAGTTTGGCTTACATTGGATGTGTTATAAAAGCTTGAAAGCCATAATAACGAAATGGAGATAAGCTTCATTTTTTGCAGGTGTTCCAGTGCGTGTCAGGAGACGTAGGATGTAGGATGATGAACAGGAAAATGGTGAGTGTTATTCTTTGCACTGGTGAAAACCTTTACATGGATATCATCTAATTAGCTTGTATTTAAGTGGAAAGACACGAGAAATTTTATTGTACGAGTGCCGACGCTTTGTTGTTGAAGTGGGCGGAGATAAGCGAGCATTAGTGGAAGGTGTTAGCGTAGCAGTGATTGTTGTAATGTCAGAGAGCTTCCCGTGAGCATGAAATATATGACGTGAGAGCAGGAAGGTGAGAATCAAGAGGTGTTATTCATTACTGGATTGTTCAAGTCTTCTGTAGATGTCAAGGATGTCTGGCCAGCAGGAAACTAATGAGGTTTTTTCGTTTTTTCTTTAGTTACTGAGAGAGAGAGAGAGAGAGAGAGAGAGAGAGAGAGAGAGAGAGAGAGAGAGAGAGAGAGAGAGAGAGAGAGAGAGAGAGAGAGAGAACCGCTACTCAGTACTCCTCAATAGATACCAAAAACCTTGTGTTAGTAAAAGAAACATTCAGCCTTTGAGAGACAGGCACACAGACGCACACACGCACACAAGCGCTGTTCTTTTTAACCACCTTATCATCACTTTGCCATTATCCACTAAATCAAAGCATTTCGTGACAGCCTCCTGCATCTTTATCATCATTATTCACTTCCCTTATCCCTCCTGCGCCTCCCCCTCATACTCCCCACCACTTCCCTTCCATAAGCACACCCACCACCCTCTATACCTCCCTTGTCTCTCCTCTTATGGTGTTATTCTCCCCCTCCCCCTCCTCACTCGCTTCCACTCCACCCCACCCTCACCTCAGCAACTCTGCCCAGCAACGCTAATGGAAGGTACATGCAAAGTTTTTTTTTTCCCACCGTGAGAAACTGACTGCCTGTTGGGTACTGTATTCCCTCAACAGCTGAAAGGGATGGAGGGATGACGGATGGGTGAGTGAGTGAGTCAGTAAGGGAATAAGTAAGGTGAGGTAAGAAAAGTTAGGTATAGTTGTACGTGGTAGTAGGAGGTGGTGGAAAGGAGAGGCGGAAAGTTTGTGTGTGTGTGTGTGTGTGTGTGTGTGTGTGTGTGTGTGTGTGTGTGTGTGTGTGTGTGTTTAAATGCTTAATGTTTTGTCGTTTAATATATTTTTATTTATTTTGTTTTATTTATTTTTTCTGTCTGTGTCTGTCTCTCTCTCTCTCTCTCTCTCTCTCTCTCTCTCTCTCTCTCTCTCTCTCTCTCTCTCTCTCTCTCTCTCTCTCTCTCTCTCTCTCTCTCTCTCACACACACACACACACACACACACACACACACACACACACACACACACACACACACACACACACACACACACGCAAAAAGTCAGAACTCAAAACAAACAAATAAATAAACAAACAAATAAACAGATAGACTAATTAATTACCCAGCAAACTAACTCACCGTAACTAGCTAACTAACAAACAGACAGGCTGATTATATGTAGTGATTTGACTCCATAAACACACATCCCCCTCTCTCTCTCTCTCTCTCTCTCTCTCTCTCTCTCTCTCTCTCTCTCTCTCTCTCTCTCTCTCTCTCTCTTGCCTTTGTAATTTCACGATTTTTTCCCCCATAACACGTGCAATATTTCCATCTTCCCTCCTTCTCTCCGTACTTATGTTCCCTTCTCCAGCCAATTATCTGCTTTTCCCTCCGTCCATCTTATCTTCTCCCTCTCTTCCTCTTCGTTTATTACTCTCCCCTGTCTTCCACCTCTTGCCAATTACCCTGCCTTCGTCTCTCACCCAATTTTCTATTCCATCTTCCTCCGATAATTACCTCCTTCCCTCTACCTCCTCTTCTCTCCTCTCCTTTACTCTCCTCGGCCTCCCTTCCCCCCTCTCTCTCTCTCTCTCTCTTTCTCTCTGCC
>NC_087164.1:17197422-17199922 GCF_035594125.1 Scylla paramamosain
CTTATCTCTACTTATCTCTTACTTATCTCTTGCTTTTGTTCTCTCTTCTCTCCTTATTTGTATCTCCTTTTCTCCTTTCCTTTTTTTCCTTTCTCTGTTCCTTATCTTCCCTTGCCTCACATCCTCTTGATATCCTCCTCTCCCTTCCTTCTTTATCCTGTCCTTTCCTATTCCTCACATCCATTTCTTCCTTCTCTTTGTGCGTTCTTTCATTTCTAATCCTCACATCCTCCCTTTTTCTCTTCCTTTTTTTTTGTACCATATCCCTCCTCTCCTTCCTTCTCAATCTTCTCTTCCTGTAATCTTATCGTTTCCTATCCTTTTCTCTCCTTTCCCTTCCTCAATCTTCCTTTCCTTTAATCCTATCATTCCCTATCCCTCCCTCTCTCTCACTCCTCTCTCTCTCTCCTCTTCTCCTTGCCCTGTACCCTTCTCTCTTTCTCTCTTTCTCCTCTCCCTCTCTGCTCAGTCCACCGCCACCAGTTTCCCCACCGTGCGCTCCTTCGAATATATAGGATTGTTGAATTTGCATGTCAGTTATTTTCCTCTAAATTGTTCTGTGCAACTTTTTTTTACAGGGGATTCTCGCTGAGAGGGATGCTGGTGGGAGGAGGGTCAGGGGAGGGCTACAGGGTGGAGGCGGAGGAGGACTAGAGGGTGCAAGAGGAGGAGGTGGAGGAGGAGGAGGAGCAGGAGCAGGAAGGTCGAGAGCAAGAGGTCTACTCGTTTCTATTCTGATGCTTCATATTTTTGCTATTTTTTTTTATTTTGGTTGTAAATTATTGGATATCGATGGTTTATTGATGTTGTTGCTCTGTTATTTACTACTACTACTACTATTACTATTACTACTACTACTACTACTACTACTACTATTATAAGTACTAATAGACTAGCATCTGTTTTCTTCCCCCCTTCAATAACACTATCATCAGTTTTCATCACTTTCATTTCACAGCGTGCACTCACTCACACACACACACACACACACACTCTCTCTCTCTCTCTCTCTCTCTCTCTCTCTCTCTCTCTCTCTCTCTCTCTCTCTCTCTCTCTCTTTCTCTGATGTACGCACATTAAAAGCATTAAAAGGTCACAGACATACACGTACCAAAAATTCCTATCTGTAACTTTATATTTTTGCAGAGAGAGAGAGAGAGAGAGAGAGAGAGAGAGAGAGAGAGAGAGAGAGAGGGAGAGGGAGAGAGCCTGATGACAGAGTGGGTAGCGTGCCTGTCTGTTATTCTTCGTGGGTCAGGTTGGTTCGATTTGCAATCCATGACAAGAGTGGTCTGGCTCTCCAGGTCTCCCTTGCAGCTGATTAGACGCAGGGCTTGAGATGGCGAAGGGACAGAGAGAGAGAGAGAGAGAGAGAGAGAGAGAGAGAGAGAGAGAGAGAGAGAGAGAGAGAGAGAGAGATAGGTAAATACACAAAACTCAGCAAGAAAAATGTTGAACTACAAGGGAGGTTTCCACTAATCTACTACTACTACTACTTATAGTACTATTACTACTACTACTAGTGCTGCTGCTGCTTCTACTGCTACTACTATTACTACTAATAAGGTACGTGTACGAGGACAAGATAGAAATCGATCGAAAGAGAGAGAGAGAGAGAGAGAGAGAGAGAGAGAGAGAGAGAGAGAGAGAGAGAGAGAGAGAGAGATTCCTTACTTGAGTACCCTTTCCTATCTCTTCAACCTTCTCTTTATCTCTTACTCTGCCTGTCTCTCCCTCTATCTCTCACTTTCTCATCTCCTCCCATAGCTTTAATATCCCAAATTCCTTCCGGTTCTACGTACTTATCAATGAAACGCCGTATTTTGGTCCCGAGGCGCTAGGCGAGGGGAGAGGCGGGGAGGTAGAGGGAGGCTGGGGTTTCATTTTAAGGTTTTCCTCCCCCCGTTAATTTCTGGCAATCCCTGAAAACTTGATGAAATGGTGATGCAGTCCGAGGAATTTCATTTGCCTCGCTGCCTGAGCAATATGCGTGCGTAGTTTTGTGTGGCTAAATGTACGCGGCTCTGGCCTGACTCGGATCGCCAAAATATTATCGACACCAATTCCCCCCCACGTACCTATGAACTGTTCTGTGTGTGTGTGTGTGTGTGTGTGTGCATCGCCTGGTCATTTCTTGTGGCGCATTCTGATTGTAACACGGTAATTTTTTTTTTTTTTCCTGTCTGTAATCTTCCAAGTTTCCTTCTCCTCCTCCTCCTCCTCTTCAGTCTAGTGTGAGTGATATCGTTTCTACTATATCAGTCTTCTCTAGCACAGTGTAATTGTCAAAGATCCATTGGAAGAATAGGTTTGGGTATAAATTTCTTATATCGGTTGCATGTGGGATCTTTTAGTTAGTTACGTTGGTATTGTCTTATCATGGGAATATTGTGGGAACTTGTCTTTCTTACGGATATGATATGTAATAGTTAAGAATTATTCTGTAGGTAAAGTATTATCCCTGTCGAACACACACACACACACACACACACACACACAC
>NC_087164.1:17202422-17224922 GCF_035594125.1 Scylla paramamosain
AAGGTTTGGTATCTCTTATAGTAGTAGTAGTAGTAGTAGTAGTATTTATAGTAGTAGTAGTAATAGTAGTAGTAGTAATAGTAGTAGTAGTAGCAGCATTAGCAATAGGAGTAGTAGGACTTTGTTTTCCTTTATTTTTTCATCGTGTTTATGCGACCCCGTTTCTTTGCACTCACACCCGCACTGATCCGTCTTGCTGTTCCAATATCCAGCATTTCCAAGTCTTTTTCCAAACTGTCCTCAATGGGGGAATTTGCAAGCATCTTTCAACTCACGGCCTTCTCCCTGACCGCTATTGTGTGTGTCATAATGGACGGCCTATTGGTCGGCTTCTTCCTTTTTATTCATAGTAAATCCTGGCAATTATCCCTGCAGTCTCCGTTATGACCTTTGACATCTCGAAAATTTTCAGTAGTGTAGGAAGCATCTCTGATTTTTGGAGTGAGGACTTATGGCTAGATTATTAATTCAGTGATTTATCTTCCACTCACAATCTTCAAGGTATGGTCTTTGAGATTTTGATTAAGTGCTAAATATGGGCTTAATTTCCTTTTTATACAAGTTTCTTAAGGGAGTATGTTGTTTAATAATGTGAGCTTCCTTTCAATGTGTCCATATTCAAATTTACGTTCAAGTCCATCAATTATCGCTGTTGTAGGCACACTGATATGGCAATTCGCCAGAGTTCTGCAGTTCTCTTATATACATATATATGTATATATATATATATATATATATATATATATATATATATATATATATATATATATATATATATATATATATATATATATATATATATATATATATATATATATATATATATATATATATATATATATATATAAACAACTTTGAGATTTGCAGTAGATATCTGATGACTTACGCTTCTGTAATATTCAACAAGGCACCATGTCGACCGGATGTACGTAGATTTAAAAGTTCCTGCAAATCTTTTCAGTTTTGGTTATCATGTTATTTCTGAAAGAGCAGCAGAAAAGTATTGTTCTTGATACACTTAACCCTTTGACTACTATGGCATTTTCTCCAGGTTAACCCTTTCACTGCGATACGAAGCAATTGAGAACACCTGAAGTAATGCATGAAATCCTTATAAGCATCTGTAAGAAAGAAAGGCATTAAAGAGAATACATTTTGCAATTTCTACCCTGTTTAAAAATTGAAGGTAGCTATAGAACAAGTAAGGATGTCTCAAAGTGATTGGTAATTCAGGAAGGTATCAAATAGTAGTGCTGTGGTGCAAGTTTCAGTATAAATCAGGACACCAGTGTTCACATATAGCAAAGGGCGGTATCCGGTAGTAACCTTTTAGCGTCTGTGATTTTGTTTTTGCTCTATAATATTATCAAAGGTTACTCAGATAATGTCTGATAGTCATTAGGAATCATTATGTTGAAATCACACCTGTTTGTGTCAGTACGTTACTCTGTACGTGGCTGTAAGTATGAGAGTGTGATCTTGGCTGGCAGATGTTTTATTGTGAGACTTCAAAAGGCAGCGCTCTCTCACAAACCCAACCATTGCTGTATTACATTGCTGTACTACCTTCTGTTGCGGTGCCATAACTCAAAATCCAATATCACGTGTAATGTTCTAAAAAACTACCTCAAGTAATCTCTTATTAACCACTCAATCCTGAATGCCCTTGAGCTTCCTGTCACCTGCAACCTAACACGGAAATCTCGTATCTCAGTACATAGTATTAGTAGGATTATATTACTCCCTCAGCAATTCTTATCTTCCCTACCAGACAGTCACGTACACACAGGTCTCTTCTGTCTTATATGAAATGTGCCTCTTGTATATAGAAGAATTTCATAAGCAAAACTCACTTTCAGAATGATAGACTGTTCATTTCACTTCTCCTTTCGTAAATATTTTTGTTCATTTCGTTGCCTTAATGCTTTTCTTGCTATTTTGTCTCGTTTTTCTCATTGTCCCTTATTTCTCGAACTTATTATGTGTGTATCGTCCTCGTATTGCAGGGAGAGTAACAGCAAAATAACATTGATACGTAGAGAGAGAGGGAGAGAGAAAGAGAAAGAAACAAAAATACAATGAAGGCACTGAAAGACAAGACAAAATATATATATGAAGGAGGAAGAGAAACGAGATAATTCAGGCAAAAAAACAACAAAAAAATCTCGAGTGGAGGAAGCATCCCATAAAAAAACAGGAAGAGGAGGAGGAGGAGTAGGAGGAGGAAGAAGAAGAGGAGGAGGAGAATGTACGTCTACCAGGGAGGACAAACAGCATCTTACATCTCTCACAGTAATTGGGACGCGCCACTTCCTTACCAACTTATCGGTAGGTCGACCATCCACCTCTCCACCCTTCCAGTCTCCATCCGCCTTACCCTTCCTTGCCTCTTCCTTCCACCTTCCCATTCCCTCCTACCTTAGTGCTTTTTTTCTTTTTTTTCTATTCCCTATTCTCTTCCCAGCATTCCTTCCGAGCCTTCCTCTCCTTCCTTAGCCTTCCTCCATCGCCTCCTCCTCTCTCCTCCTCCCTACCTCCTCCTCCTCCTCCTCCTCTCTCTTTCCTACTATCGGGAACGCCTAACATATGCCTAATTTTGTCGATAAAACTCCATAATTACCTTTAAAGTGTGCAAAGAAGTCTTCCTCAATTTCGACACAGTGTTTCCCGGCTGCTATCTTCCTTCCTCCTCCTCCTCCTCCTCCTCCTCCTCCTCCTCCTCCTCCTCCTCCTCCTGCCCTCCGAGACTAGACACTGGGTTGGGTTTTCCGTGCTTTGTTTTCCTGTTATGGCGACAAAAAAAGGATCATGACGTTTCTTTCTCTTTTATTTACATTCCCCGAAGATTTGAACACTGGTCCAGTTCAGCTGTGTTGGTCTGTCTGTCCCTTTCTAGCTGTCTTTTTTTTTTGTGTGCGTTTTTTTTGTGTTCAGTTTTAGTCTCTCTCTCTCTCTCTCTCTCTCTCTCTCTCTCTCTCTCTCTCTCTCTCTCTCCTCTCTCTCTCTCCTCTCTCTCCTCCTCTCCTCTCTCTCTCTCTCTCTCTCTCTCTCTCTTTCTCTCTCTTTCTCTCGACTTACATATGCTTCTGAAATTTAAGATGTGTGTGTGTGTGTGTGTGTGTGTGTGTGTTCATGTGTATTATTCAGTACGCATGACAAATGTTATCCAATCCTTAACTCATACGAGTACAAGTATGCCTGACAGTCGCGCACTTGTCTTGCATGCGTGGTTGGTCTTGTGTGTGTGTGTGTGTGTGTGTGTGTGTGTGTGTGTGTGTGTGTGTGTGTGTGTGTGTGTGTGTGTGTAAGTGTTCGAAGTGGCAAGTTAGAAAGGAGTTTCCGAAGTCAGATTTGATGACACGATCTTCATTTTTTTTTTTTTTACCTTTTTTTTTTTTCCTGGGTGTAAAAAAAGTGAGGTTAATATGCAGCGGATTATGATGATGGTGATGAGTGTAACAATACTAATAATAATGAGGATAATAATGATAATAGTAATAATGATAATTCTCTCTCTCTCTCTCTCTCTCTCTCTCCCTCTCTCTCTCTCTCTCTCTCTCTCTCTCTCTCTCTCTCTCTCTCTCTCTCTCTCCCTCTCTCTCTCTCTCTCTCTCTCTCTGTCTTTTTCTCTCTCAAGCATAATATTTTCTGATCATGCATATTTAGTTGTGTCAATCTTGCTAGTTTGAAGAACAATATTTCACAGTGGACAGCGAGGGTGACAAGCGTAGGCAAGACGAGGTGTAGGTACTGGTGTTGCTGTTGTTGTTGTTGTTTCAAGGGAATACAAATGAATACAAATAGGCTGCTTGATTTTTTCCACTTTACATTATGTATTAGCATTATAGAAAGGTGGTGGTGGTGGTGGTGGTGAGGGATAGAGGTAGTAGTAGGTAGTAGTAGTAGTAGTAGTAGTAGTAGTAGTAGTAGTAGTAGCAGTTGTAGTTGTAGTAGTTGTAGTAGTAGTAGTAGTAGTAGTAGTAGTAGCAGCAACGGGATTCTATATCTTACATATGGACCTATTTTCTTTCGGTGGCTGTGTTCACCACATACTGGTGGCAAGCAAAGTCAGGCATACATTGTTTCAGCATATAATTTGTTCGCTAATCAGTCTAAGCCCTTTCCCGTAAGTGTTGTTCATTTTTATTTTCCGGCATCAGTGACATTTACCTCTGCTTCCTATATCGTAACTGTTACCCAAGGAATACTTAGACCAGAAGATTAATCGAATGTGAAATTAAAGAAGGTTAAAAGTACTAATTCGTAGTTTCGAGGCGGCTGATATGCTCATGAATCTCTGCTTAGATTTCATTACAACCTGGCATCAGTCATTCACGAAGTAAACTTTTTCAGTCACAAGCTCTCAGGTTTGTTCATTATTCGGGTTGACCTTTTCTTAACAGATTTGTGTGCCGCCCAACTTGCCTCGCCCACCGCCGAATAATCCGCTGCACCGCCCTGCTACGGACCGTCCAGCAGGGCACACCAGTAATGCAGAGCCGTTGTATCCACCGGGAACTGGTGAGATGAGATGGGGACTAGACGGTACCGGCATGAGCAACATAATTACGAACGCATGCACTCGACACACACACACACACACACACACACACACACACACACACACACACACACACATTTCACATCACCTATAAGCGGCCCTAAGTGGATCTTCCTGTAGTATAGCAGACGAGTAGCAGCAGCAGCAGCAGCAACAGCACGATTGACGACTGACGATGTGACCGAGGGAGGGAAGCCGTAAGGGAGGGAAGCAGGCAGGAAGGGACGGCGGTGGGAACGGTGCTCCGGCGGCCCACAGGCTTTACTGGCTGACTGAGTGCCGGACAATCTTACGCTGGCGGAATAACTAGATTGAAAATGGCAAACTGGGTGAAAACTAGCGCGTTGATGAACTACGTGACTTGATAACAAACTCATCGACCTACTAGTGTATGTAATTACTGACCAACTGAGTGGCTCGCTCAATAACGAAGGGACTTAACTAGTTGGGTGTGGGAAGGAAGGAAGGAATGATTGACTCACTGCCTCGCTAATTTACAGTGATTTAACTGGTTGGGTGAAGGAAGGAAGGAAGGAAGGGAGAAAGGAAGAACCGGTTAACTGATTGCCTCACTGATAATAAAATGGCAACTGATTACTTGAAGAGAGGTAGGAAATGACTCACTAAATCGACTCACTAAATAAAAAAGTGAATCAACTGATGGGTAGAGAAGGAAGGAAGGACTGACTGACTGAGTGGCGAAATGAGTAATAAAGTGAAAACAGGATGAAGGAAGAAAACACTGATTGGCTAGCTGGCAGGATAACAGTGAATAACTGGTTAAGTGAAGAAAGGAAGGAAGGACTGACTCACTGCCTCGCTGAATAAGAAAGTGATAACTGGTTTAGGGGAATGAAGGGATGAATGAAGGAAGGGTTGACTGACTCTATATCTCGCTGAAGAATAAAATGATAGATGATTGAGTGAAGGAATGAAAAAAGGACTGACAGACTCTTTACTTCTCTGGAAAAAAACAAAAAAACATTGACTTAACTGGTTTGGTGAAGGAAGGAAGGAAGGAAGGAAGGACTGGCGGACAGGCTGGCCAACTCCATTCGCCTGACGGAGCACCAGTGGGAGGAGCTGCCGCCGCCTTCACGTTTGCTCACTTAATTTGCAACATGTTTAATTCATGAATCTTAAAGAACAACTCGGCAATCAGTACAATTTTTCTCATCCCGAGTTTTTGCGTCGTTGATCAATATTGGCTAATTAGTGTTCTTGGCAAGGAAAGCTGAGTCTCTATGCTGTTGCTTGGAGGAAGAGGAGGCACGGAGCGGACCACAGGAGGAGGAGGAGGAGGAGGAGTAAGAAGAGGAGGATGCAGGTAAGAAAAGATGGGAATGAAGAAAAAAACTGAGAGCGGTAAAACTTTTGGTTACTAACTGAGGAAGAGTGGGAAAAAAAAGTCTTTAAAGAAACACTGCTGTCGGGTTCTCATATTAGATTTCTTGAAATTACACAGTTTATATCATATGCTAGAATTGTGTTAGATTTTATAATGATTTATTTGGCAGGAATCAGCGGTTATTGACCTTGGGCTTAAGATGTATTCGAGTTATAAGTATGAAAGTTAATTACAGTTACGTGAAGTAGAAATGCAAATCATATAATGGAAACATTACTTGAGCTTTTCACCTCTAGATAATACTCACATATCAATCACTTATTTTGTACCAGTCTCTCAATGTCTGTAGCACGGAAAATACAAAATGAACCTCCTTTTCTCTTTTGTGTGTCCAAGCCAGCCGTTATTACAGTGCTCAAAACGTTAATAAAAAGAACTATCGCAGCAGCAAAAACTCTAATGAGATAATTAAAAGTAACATTAACGTCTTGGATCGATATGATCAGTACGTTTATGAGGACTGCACAGGCGTTATGACTTATCTTTTCCTTGTGATTCTGGCTCATCACAAAGGTAGTCAGTCATTTTCAAAAGCAAAGACCAATTAATGAATGAAAAAGGACCGTATTCTCAAACACCCTGGCGTCTTATCTAGATCAGTTTCATCAGGATCTCTTATAAGATAGTGGAATTTCCAAGAGTGTTTTCGTGATTCTAGCGATAACTTAACAATGATCCTTTATTACCAAATAGAGAGAGAATACTCATGAGAACCCGACTTATCATCTCTGTGACCTTTGAAGTCAGTTCTTGTCAGAATCCTAAGTCTTTCAAAATAAGTGTCAGGTATCAGTACGCTAGATGACTCACCCACAACACAGGGAAGCACACCCACTCTTTGCTAATGTAACAACACACCAGTGAAGCAGCTTCCGAAGGTAGGAGTTAGACATATTTCAAAGAACTCTCTCCCTTCAGTAGTTGTTCATTGTTTGCATGGAAGATATCCCTGTCTACCGCCCTCTCTCAACTGTTCCTGGGTTGCTGATGAGGCCACACACACACACACACACACACACACACACACACACACACACACACACACACCCCGAGGCATCTTACTCATTGTATGTATTAAGGGAGCTTACCCTTCACCCGCTCTCATATTAAGGACAGTGACTTGCTGAGTGCCTGAATTAAAGGAATGTAGCCCTTTCTTCTAATATTAAGGGCAATTATTATCGTCTTTCCCGCGGCTCTGTATGTTGAGATAATTTAGGCTTTCCGCTACATGATACTAAAGACTGTAGTGGTTGTCTGGCTAAGTAGTTGAATTAGGAGAGTGTGGGGCTTGTATCCTCTCCCTCTGATGATAAAAACAGTGACCAGTGCTGTGGGGAGGCTGGCTTTCGGTGGAGGAATATCCCGCTCAAGTGGTGACGCGGCTGACATGACTTGACCGCAGGAAAAAAAGAAAAAAAAAAAAAGGAACACACGCACGCTACACTTTTTCCTTCTTTTTTTTTTTTAATCTTTTTAGCAACAAGTGGAGGCTTAGACTGTTACATGAACTTGGAAACCCGACTAGATGAAACAGTAAATGAAGGTATTATGTAGACTAATACTGAAATATGCCGATAAACTTTATTAGTGGTCTAGATATACCCTTTTTTGTTCTTTTGGCATGCGTATAGATCGACTACTCTTACATAAATCTAAAATAAAACCCGGTTACTAGACCCCACTCAGTGAAAGAATTTGTAGATTAAAAAAAAATATTACTCAGAGAGACGATATTTTTTTTTTCCACTAGTTCGCAAGATATCTTAATATATCTCCTGACTTCAAAGATAACAATGCCTTCACCTTCACGTTCGATCGAAACAAAGTACGAGTACGTCTTACCCAGTCACTCTTGTACTGTAATGACTGCCATTGTCCAGTAAGTGCATGTAATACGTCCACGTTATGAAGGACACGGTGAAGATGGAGCGTGCTAACATCGTCCACAGTTTCCACAAAGTTTTTTTTTTTCTTAAATGCACAAAAGGGAGTCTCACTGTAAGTCACACGAGTGCTGGAAATCGTCATAAGTTAACGCTTTATATGTTTTTCCTACCGTGTTCGGAAGTGTCGCATGCTGAGAGGTGTAGCTTGTGAGTGTAAGTAAGATGATGAAGTGGTAGAAAAATAACAGAAAAGCGCGTGTGTCAGTCGTATATGAAAGTCATAGAAATATTCTTGGTGTAAGTTAAAAGTTTACATGTCCTTCTTACGTTTCCTTGAATGCACACACGCCATGGAAATTCAGCTCGCGAATAAGAAATAGTGACTTCGAAGTGATAAAGAGCAAAACTGTATTTATCTATCGCGTGAAGGAGGCCAACTGAGAACACCAAAAATGGGGAAAAAGCTTGATGTATTGCCACTCTTCCCCCCTCCGCCCCCCCGAAAAAAAATTCCAAAACGAAGGTGACTTTATTGTGCAGCCAAGTCGTAGCACAGAAAAAAAAAAATTATAATGGAATTTAAAGAGATTTCGCTTCCTTGTCATCTCTTAATTCACCTAACCGGTATTTTCTCGTGTTTACTTAGTGTTTCTTTTTAACTTCTGTTTTTAAACGACTATTTTTACTTTGCGTACGTTGTTCCACGAAAAGAAAAGAAGGAAGAGAGGAAGGTGGAAATACATTTTCAAGTTATTAATATCATCAAAGTGGTGTAAGTGTGTGCATGTCTGTGTGTGTGTGTGTGTGTGTGTGTGTGTGTGTGTGTGTGTGTGTGTGTGTGTGTGTGTGTGTGTGTGTGTGTGTGTGTGTGTGTGTGTGTGTCTGTGTGTGTGTGTGTGTGTGTGTGTCTGTGTGTGTGTGTGTGTGTGTGTGTGTGTGTGTGTGTGTGTGTGTGTGTGTGTGTGAGTGAGTGAGTCAATGCAGTTTGATGAAATAAAGAAAATAGACAATTTGACGTTTTTTTTTTTATATTCAGGTTGAACGAAGATGTGGTTTAATTGCTGAAAAAAAATGTATCATACTATTCTTTTTATATATCATGAAGTTAATTGCGTCGCTTGACCAAATATTGTGAAATATACTCATGTCTACGGACACACACACACACACACACACACACACACACACACACACACACACACACACACACACACACACACACACACACACACACACACACACACACACATACGCACACACACACACACACACACACACACACACACACACACACACACACACACACACATACGCACACACACACACACACACACACACACACACACACACACACACACACACACACACACACACACAAACACACACCAGTCTGAGTAATGAAAATATACATATATGATAACAAGCATATGTATTTATAAATCCCTATGCTTATCCTATATACGCAAAGCAATGAATACTAAAGTTATATAGGAGAGAGTGACCATAGATTCATCCCATTCATTTATTTTGCTATTCATACATCTCTTTGTGAAATAACCGTTTAATTGCTAATGACGCTTATTATTACATTGGAGTAACCCTTTGGCAATACTGATGAACTAAAATTAGACTACATATTATCATTTAGCTAAATATTCCATCACTTCCTCTGCTATGAGTGTTGTCTTTTCAAATTATAATCTAAATGTTGCCCAAGCCCCTTAGAAGACACATAAGTTAAAATGGGTAAGGATGTAAGAGCTCTGTACTCAATATTAATAAACTAAAATTAGAGTACATATTATCGTTTAAATATTTCCATCACTTTCTCTGCTATGAGTGTCGTCCTTTCAAGTTATAAACTAGATATTCCGTAAGTCCACTTTGTTCACCTGAAAAGGCACAAAAGTCTAAAGGGCAAAGAAGTGAGAGCTCTACTCAAAACCCTTTTCTGTTTACTCTCGTGTGGCAGGTTGTGTCAGTAAAAAGTTGCAAGTTTACACCTATAGAAGCTCTCTGTTCAGGATCTATTATATGTCACGTGTGTGTGTGTGTGTGTTAGTCTGATTCTCTCTTTCTCTTTAACGCAATTCAATCTCCGTGACCTATGATAGCGCGGGTAAGCATTTACGTAAGAGTTTAAAATGATATACGCATCCGAGAGCGATAACGTGGCAGCGTGGGAGGCGACATGGCATTCTGTCGCTGCAAGTTAGACTCGTCACCGTCACAGAAGAGATGAGCCGCGGCAGCATGAAAAGACACGACGGCAATGTAGCGCCTATTAACTTTCCGCCTCATAGACTCTTACTCATCTATTTTATCAATTCCCAGTGCACCTTTTTTTAATTCCCCCACATGTCATCAGTATCTATTTTAATCTGATGCTGCTGTAGGTACGTACGAGGGGGAGTGTGGGGGGGGGGTGAAGAAAAAGGTACGGTAATGGAAAATTTGTTCGAAGCTTGCGAGTTTAGGAGTACTCTCATACATCACAATGAAGAGGCCAATTACGCGGTGCGGCCACAACACAAGCGAGTCTTTATGGAGCTCTAACTGATGAGCACCGCGATCCAATTATAAGATGGGCCAATGATTTTATTTTCCCCTCAGACAATTCAGTTTTAGACGTGTTTCGAAACGTTTTAGTAGGTTCGTTCGTTTGTCGTGCGTGTGTGTCTGTGTTTGTGTGTTTGGTGTTACGTTGTGTTATCCTTATTACAGTCAATAACGTATTAGAGAAATGAAAAAAAAAAAAACGGTAATTAAGCAGGAATGGAAGTGTGTGTGTGTGTGTGTGTGTGTGTGTGTGTGTGTGTGTGTGTGTGTGTGTGTGTGTGCGTTTATTGTTGTACTTATTTGCTATTCCGATCACGAATTTACACGTTATAGAGAAATGGGGAAAAATACAATAGAATGAATATATAAAAAGAAAAAAAAAGGAAAAAAGGGAGAGAAAAAAAGTGTTGGCGGCACGGCGGTTGGTGTCTTGAACTAACAGCTGCTTTGCCCTGGCCTGTCTCACTCTCACAGCCCATAAAACTTTCGTCCGTGCAAACTTTTAAGCTCTTCTTAACTTCAAAAGCGAGTGAAAATCTCTTACTGGGTTGGTGAGCTGAGAAAACAGTTCCATTTTGGCTGCAACGTCTTCACCCCAGCACCTCACAATGGACATCTGACCTCTTGACGTCACCTCATCACTCACACCTCCTCCCTTCCCTTCTTTCATTCAACTTTTCATCTTTATCCCTCCCTCTTTCTTTATCCATCCTTCCATTCCTCTTTATTCTTTTCTTTTTCATCTAATCTTCACATATGGCACGCTTATCTATCCTTCCCTTTCCTTCACTTCCTATTCTGCTCTTTCATTTCCATTGCCATATTCCGCATTTATCTCACCTCACTTTACTTCACAGATAAATTGTTCAGCCTTATTATCCTGCGAAATCATTTAAACCCTTTCATCTCTTCACTCCTTGCATTGTCTTTTGATTTCCATCACCGCCTCTTCGCATGACACTTTCCTCGCCTCACACACACACACACACACACACACACATAGAAGCCACCTTGCTATATCGTCTCATCCAAACTATTGCCCTGCCAAATCTTTATCTCTCCGGCACTTAATTTCTCGCATTGCCCTTTCTTTCCTATCAACCTACTGCCCTTCTTATTTTCCATCATGGTCACACTTACGTCACACTCACTTCACCTTTCACTCCACCTGTCTATATTGTTCAAGCCAAACTGTTGCCGTACCAAGTCATGAAAATTTTTCCCTTCCCTTCACTTCTCGTCCTGCTCTTTCCTCGCGCTTCCCTATTGCCCACTCTTGCCCTATTCTCGTTTTACACTTCTTGTTTCGCTTCCCTCATCCATCGGCGGCTCTCCCCCATCTCCTACTCCTCTTTTCCCCCTCTCCCTCTCTCCCTCTCCCTCCACACCTGTATTGACCCTACTGCACCTCACCTGTCAGTTTTTATTTCCTTTGATGTTTTATTTTCTTCCCTGTGGAACTTTTTTTTCTTTATCTTTTGCTCTCGTTCGTTCTACGTAGTGCTTTCTATATGTTTTTTTTTTTTTTTTTCATTCACCTCAGACCTCTCTCTCTCTCTCTCTCTCTCTCTCTCTCTCTCTCTCTCTCTCTCTCTCTCTCTCTCTCTTGTCTGGTAATACTGATGATCCTAGGTAGGAGAATGGGGCAAAAAGGATTAGAGAGTGGCGACAGTGGCAGACTTCTTCAGTTCAGAAAGATATACAAGTGTCGCTGTTGGTATGTTGATAGTTTCACGCGAGGGGATGAGTCTTGTAATGAGTCTTGTAATATGTGCAGTACGTAGGTTTGGTCGTCTCTGTTAAAAGTGTGGTAAAGGTATGTATGTGTGTGTGTGTGTGTGTGTGTGTGTGTGTGTGTGGGTGGGTGGGTTGGTGGGTGGTGGTGGTAGTAGTGGTATTACTAGTGGTAGTGGTTGCAGTATTAGTAGTAATAGTATTAGAAGTTTAAGTCGTGGTTGTTGTAGTTATGTTACTAGTGGAAGTAGTAGTAGTTGTTGTAGTAATAATAGTAGTAGTAGTTGTTATTGTAATTTTAATAGTAGTAACAACAGTATTAGTAGTAATCATAGCAACAGTAATAGCAGCAGCAGTATTAATATAGCAACAGTAACCCTTTCACTGCCCGCAAGACCCCCTCGCCATGCCGTGCCTGTGCCTGGGTTGCGCCGCCGCCGCCTCCTCACCCCGAGCCACGAAGCCGTAACTCAGCAGTGCGGCAATTTGCTTAATAAAGCCACTGTACTCGGCATAACATTCAATCGACCACCACTTAGACTCCAACCTCAGCTTTCGCCTTTTCCTGCGCGGCCAAGTGGTGTGCCATTAAACCATTTCCTTGACTGCAAAAACCTTGGGATGCGTAATGAACGAAAAAAGAAAAAAAAAGGGACAAGAGAGCAAACACACACACACACACACACACACACACACACACACACACACACACACACACAAGCTCTCGGAATACTAAACCAGTAAAAAAAATAATGAAAAAGAAAATCATCAATTATATAGCAGAGTCCTTCCTGTAGCTGCCGGCTTGCAACACAGACCACTGGATGTTAATTACGACCTTAATAATGGCGGTAAAACTCAATTAACTTATTATTGCTGAGTGCTCCTTGTGGGAGGGGAGGAGGGGTGCGGGAGGTGGAGGAGGTTGGGGGGGCAGCCTTTCACGTTGCTAGGTTAATGGGGGAGGTGAGGGAGAGGAATGGAAGGTGGCAGTGGTAGTAGTAGTGATGGTAGTAGTAGGTGGGTAGTTGGGAGGGTTAGCCAGCTGTTTCCTGAGCTGCAGGGGTGGAGGGGGTGGATAGGAAACAGGTGGAGCTGAATTACTGAGCAGCAGGAGTCTTGGTGGTGGATGAGCAGCGGGGTAGAGGGGGAGGGGTGCGGAGTGAGTGGATGGAGGGTAGGGAGGCGGGGAAGGGAGAGGGAGATGCACGTGATGAATGAGGTGGAGGGAGGGAGAGAGAAAAAAGAGTGGATGCTGGTGGCGTGGCGGGTTGGTTCGTTGGCGATGGTGGTGGTGGTAGCGTGGTGTGAAGGGAGGGAGAGTGGTGGGAGAGTGGAGGGAGGGAGGGAGAGAGGGAGGGGATGCGTAGGGTGATGTGTTGCGTGGCGGAACTGGTCACCATCCCTCCCTCCCTCCCTCCCTCCAACACTTTCCCTACCACTCTCCTCTCTTCCCTCCCCTCCTCCCTCCCTCCCTCCGCCCAGTCACCACCACCACCACCACCACCACCACCACCACCATCACCAGCCAAACAGAGTAAGAGATGCTGGTCGTGAACATTCCTGAACTGGACCTCCCATTTGTGTGTTAATTTGCATTGGCAAGCGACCTTTGTGTTGCTGCTGCAGGTGTTATGTTGGTTTGTATTGCGTGATGCTGAGTCGAGTGTTGCGTTTTATGCCGGCGACCCCCTGGCAATGAGGTTTTGGCTGTTATTTAGAGGCCGAGGGGGTGGAAGGAGTGGCGCGGGTGGTGTAGGCGCGGCTGTGGTGGATTATAAAGTACGTGGAGGGAGAGTTAACAGATGTTTGGACGGCGGCTCTTGCATCTCTTAAGCTGGACTGGTGTAGTGGTGTGTGTGTGTGTGTGTGTGTGTGTGTGTGTGTGTGTGTGTGTGTGTGCATTTAGTACTGTTATGTAATGCTTATTATGAGTTTATTATGCCTTCGAGAAATGGGAAAGTAAATATAGTGAATTGATAGGGAAAAATGTGTTTATGTGTGTGTGTAAAAGACAAGTGAACGAAGGGAAGGAAAAAAGTAAGAGAATTAATCGGTAAAACTTATGAAGTGTATAACAGTGACTCAAATGTGGATGACAATGAAATAGAAGAGTGATTGGAATAAATATCATAAAAAAAAAAGGTACCTGTGATTTATATAAATACCACAAAATAGCGGAAAATTATCTTAGAAGGGAGGACATTAAAATATAGAGAATAGATTTATGAAAGAAGGTACCGAAGGATGAAACGCAAGTTGAACACGGACACATATTACAAATACGTCTACCATGAAAAGGGACCAGAAAGGGGAGAGTAAATTCAAAGAAAGGAAGACTGCACAGAGAGTCGCCAAGGGGAAGAGCAATATGAGATGACAGATAAAGACGACGAGAAGAAAATGAGAGAGTTGAAGGACTGACTGCTTATCTCAATGATCCTGCTTGTTTGCACGTTGTATACAAGTGCTATATAGTCATTTATTACGAGTATGACCGGCTTGATGACGTAAAGACCACACACACACACACACACACACACACACTTCACTAAAACTTAGAATAGGTTAGGTCAGGTTAAGTTAGACTAGGTTAAGTTACATTTGATTAGATTAACTTAGGTTAGATTAAGTTAGTTAAGGGGGAAACAAAAGCAAAAAATATAGAGAGAACTCACATTCCACTTCACTACATAAATTAATACAAGTTATATAATTCCGTGGCATAGATAAACCCATACGAGACAAAGAAACAACCAGATTAAGTTACCATAGGTAATCCTCCCAAGGCTTCCTCACTTATCGACTAGAACACGTGGTGGGGAGGATGAGAGAGAGAACACCTGGCATCACACACACTCACCCTCCCTGCCTCCTTCCCTTTACAGCAAGGAATCGAACTAGGACTCTTGAAACCGTTATTGGACGCGCTAACCACTACACCACGGAGGCACACAAACTCACAAATGTCTATTTAAACATCTACAAGTGGGCTATAGGCGCTCGGGGATCATAATGGCGCGCGTGACTCACATAAAACCTAGCTTAAAGAAGGGATGTGGCGTGAGGAGGGTTTGGTGGGGCAGGGAGAGGAGGGTCTGGGCAAGGGAAGAGGTGGAAAGGCAAAGGATGTGGAGCAACCATTGACTGTCAAGGGGGAAAAAGTGAAGGATAAAAACGCGTGTCTTTTTTTTTTTTTTTTCATTCTGGCAATTTACATGTTTGAATTGTTTGTGTGTCTGGATGTCCGTTTCTTTATATTTATGCATGTGTAGCTGTCGATTGTGGCGTGTGTGTGTGTGTGTGTGTGTGTGTGTGTGTGTGTGTGTGTGTGTGTGTGTGTGTGTGTGTGTGTGTGTGTGTGTGTGTGTGTGTGTGTGTGTGTGTGTGTGTGTGTGTGTGTGTATTCTTGCGTATATATTTATGAGCGTATGTACGTGTAGATGGATTTTGTCTTGGTTTGTATATTTATATGTAGGTAGTATGTTTGCATGTATAAACTCGTAGACAGTACGAGTATTATGCAATATGTAAGTCGTTTTTTTTTTTCTTTCTTTTTCAGCCTTATAATTATGTCCGCTTTTATGTATTTATCTTATTTGTATATCTATCTACGGAATTCTCTTTACGTCCGGGCAGCTTGCTTAAAAGAGAGATGCACAGTATCCATCAGCTCACGAAGCATACATCACAAGTCAATGTCAAGACGAAATTAGTACTGGGAACACTAACACAGAGAGTCCATGAGAGATCGATCAATGGTACAAAAAATAAAAAGAGAGAAAAAAAAAACTATTTTGCCGCTCCGGAAAAGAAAATGCAGATAAATGAAGAAAATAATTAAGCTGAATAGATATTTCCAGAAACATAGGTTAGTTTACTACCAGATATATTATGATACTCCTCTCTTGAAACAATGTAGGTCATTTGAAGAGGAGGAAAAGAAGCAACTAGAGAGTTTCAGAGTTTACTTTTGAATGGGATGAAAGAGTGAAGGAAGTAGTCGACTTTAGCGTTAGTGAGGAGGGTAAGGATAAGAGTAAATAGAAAAATCCTTAACAGCGAGGCAGCGGTAGAGGAAGAAGGCATGCAAGTAGCAATGATTAACCCTTTCAATATTTTCCACATCTCTCCTCAATCACAAACCACTGATAAGCTTTTTTTTCTTCTTTTTGGTTGCTCTACAGTTGCCTCGAAACATTATACTGCATCGATAATGGAAAATCTATTGTCTTAAATCTTCTTTCTTCTGGGTGTCTATAAAGGGTTTGTACAGTGCTTTTTGTGTTGTAAATTGTTGCATATCGCATCGAAGGGTTTAAAAATAATAGGAAATGGGAAAACGTTATGTAGCCCAGTGATTGCCTTGACGTTTTCGTTGCAGTAGACATCCGGAAAGAAAAAACGTAGATTGAAGTATGAATAAACGAATGGATAAGTCACATCCTCGCCCGATGTGTTATTTAATGCATGACTTTCTCTTATCAGTCTTTCCTGAAAAGAAATTGGATGATCACCTTTTCATGTACACCTTGTGTGTGTGTGTGTGTGTGTGTGTGTGTGTAATTCAATTCACATTCCTACACTTCAGACATATGACGCAACAAAATAGTAGTTAATTTCAAAGTAACTCAAAATTTAATGATTGCCTTTTTTTTACTTTTCTTTTTTTTATCGAACTTGATACATAGATAAAGAGCTTCTCTTACTATTTAATTACAATCTGATATAAATATTTAAAGATATAGAACGTATTTTCTTCCTGGTCCTTCAGACACTGGTCACTCTTGCCGGCCACAGTGACCTTATCGTATTGTGCAAGAAGAATTGCCGTATGTAATTTGAAATACTTTGAATCATTAGTTAGAGTAACCTCGATGAAAAGAGGTCTTCTTAGTCCGCTTTCCTGTTTAGATGTGACTTGTATCGTCTTTAAGACACCCACCACTCTTTCCTCCCACCATGATCTTGTTTAATTCAGTTCACTATTCTTAATTACGTGAATCTTTTGCAGCAACAGGTTTACTTTACATAATGTGGTGAAACTTAGCACAGTAGTTTCGCGAATTAAATATGAGGCAGATATTGGTAGTCAAGTTAAGTGCTAAATAAGTTAAAATATTGCATACATTAACCTTTTCACTATTAGACAATTTTCCCATTATCAACTTCAACATTTAAGACACTTATTTTTGTATTCCGGATGCTTAAATAGTCTTTGTAGCTCAGAAAAGACAGTATTACTTACCTATTCTCTTTCGTTTTCCCTCTACGCATATGCAAACATTTTTCTTTTTACACGGCTCAGACCACAAAAAAAAGGACCATCTCATTTGCTAACAAGGATCAAATTTCAGTGAGGTATGATGTTTGGATGCACTTCTTTGACCTTTATTTAACATTTCGTTCTCTGTCCTGTCTTCTGCTCATTATTTTTTTACTGTTGCCTTCGCTTACGAGGAATTCGCCGTCACATCCACTTACTACATCCTTTCCCACACCTGCTTCTCACCTGCCGTCACCTTTTATTTGGATGTGCGCTTCTACCTTGCGCTTCATTGCTTCCCGAGTACTGTTAAGAATCCTAGTGATATTCATTCGGGTGTTTTATTGTATCGCATGTTTTGTTATTATCGTATGTTTTAATTCTTTTTTTTTCATTATATTTTATTGTTTATGATGTGTTATTTGTTATTTCTTCAAACTATTTTGTTATATTCTTTCCTTAAGTCTTTAATATCTTTGCTTACTTATTATATCGTTTGTTTTATTATTATCGATTATTTGTGCTATTGATATTTCATTCTGTTCTAACTAATTATCATCTATTCAAAGTATTTTAGCATATTCCATCCTTAAATCTTTCATATCTTTGGTTATTTACTTGGATATCACTGATCTTCGGTTTTTCAAAGTTTGCATCACTCAGAGCCAGCTGACAGTCGCCGTGCCTTCTCTCAAACAATTCCACATCACTCCTTTTTTTCCCTGTACTGTCTTTGCCTCACTTTTTCCCTTACTATCTTGCTCCTTCGTTGCGATCCGGTATGCAGGAAGTAAGCAGTTCCTGTTTCCGTCTTTCTCTTTATTGGAAAACTTTGGAAATGCCTTACAGACCTTCCTTTCATTCGTTCTACGTGAAGCTTCGTGATGAGCAGTAGCCAGGCAGACGGGCCGTGACTCAGGCGATCCTCTTTCCTGCTTTGCTTGATGAACGTGGCGTGATGCGAGTTTTTGTCCGATTGTTTCAAGTTGGATCTCGTTCAGACCCGTTGCGAGAAATAGATGGATATGCAGATGAGTATATAGTGTGTGTGTGGGTGGGAGGGGGATGTGTGTGTGTGTGTGTGTGTGTGTGTGTGTGTGTGTGTGTGTGTTCAATGAAGCTCTAGAAATACTAAATCCTGCAGCGTACTTGTACGTCTTTGCCAGTAACCTACCGCACCACACACAAAGGAATCTAAAGACCAGTATATTCTTTGTTATCTAAAGGTGATCAATGGAGCATTTTGAAAAGAACAGATCTGCGGAATACTCTTGTATCAAAATCTCCAGCTCACGTAGATTCCAAATGTAATATGAAATTTATAAATTGTGTTACCGTCTAGCTTTTTTTTTTTTTTACTACTGTATTATGCTTAAGAAGCCTGAAAACCTTATTCACTCTTTTCACTGTTGTTCCATTCTCCCTTTGTTAACATTCATAATACTGTAAAAATCATTGTATAAGCACAGACGAAGAGAGAGAGAGAGAGAGAGAGAGAGAGAGAGAGAGAGAGAGAGGAGAGAGAGAGAGAGAGAGAGAGAGAGAGAGAGAGACAGAGAATAGGAGGTTAATTTTTGTCTCGTCTAGGGTACGGACCTATTTAAGAGACTAGTGCAAAAAACAAGTGTCGTATAGAAGGTGATTATGGGAAAAATTGTCCACTAATGAAAGGGTTAAGCTCGACAAAGTGCACGAAGCTGAATCATTTAGTTCATGAAGTCCCACTGTGAAAATCCGCTCGTTATTTTAAGACCCATTATTAAACTGCCCATTTCTTGACAAACCTTGTAGTATAAGAAGAAAAAAAAAATGCAGCACGTACTCAGAAACTCTAACGGGTGACCTTCCCTTGCAGACTGTGAGTGAAAGGCAAAAAACTCACATCACAGTCTAACCCTCAGTTGACTTTTCCTCGTAGACTGTGAATGGAAGGGAAAATACTAACTTTATAACCAAATCCTTGACCACAAAATAGAATGACTTCTCTTCACAGACTATGAATGAGCGCAAAATCACTCATTTCATAATCCAGCGCTCATCCACACAGAGCCCGGAGAATTCACACCTACAGTCAAACAGCTACTCTTTACCTTACTTGAACCTTACGCTAAGTTACAGAACAAAGACGTAACAAGTACAAGGGTGGACCAGCCAGGTATAACAGCAGAACGTAGCCATAACTTGCAAGGAAGACGTATAGGAGCCGTGTGAAGTAACCCATCCAGCTGAGGGATAGATGGGCGTGTTGTGTGTGTGGAGAGAGGACTAGAGGCAAGGATGGGTGTAGAGGATCGCCCAGTTTAGCGTGGGGCGGGGGGTGGGCTGGAGAGAGAGAGAGAGAGAGAGAGAGAGAGAGAGAGAGAGAGAGAGAGAGAGAGAGAGAGAGAGAGAGAGAGAGAGAGAGAGAGAGAGTACAGAAAATATAGGAATAAGAGAAAGACGAAGAGAGAGAGAGAGAGAGAGAGAGAGAGAGAGAGAGAGAGAGAGAGAGAGAGAGAGAGAGAGAGAGAGTAGGGGAGAGTACAGAAAATATAGGAATAAGAGAAAGACGAAGAGAGAGAGAGAGAGAGAGAGAGAGAGAGAGAGAGAGAGAGAGAGAGAGAGAGAGAGAGAGAGAGAGAGTGCAATAAACAACCCAATAAATTATCAGTATTCACGAAATCACAAGTAGAGAGAGTAGGAAGAAGTTTGCAGAAGAAAGGAAAGAAAAAAAGGAAAGAAGGAAGAATGATTGAAGGAATGAAGTCACGAACGGAAAGTCTCAGAATGAAGTAGAACGAGAGAGAGAGAGAGAGAGAGAGAGAGAGAGAGAGAGAGAGAGAGAGAGAGAGAGAGAGGGAGGGTGCCGGCTGCGTCTCCCCACTCCGCTCCGCAATATCCAACACCCTTCATTACTCGGCGCTGCTGGGGTCAGACCAATATACGGGTCTCGTCCCTTACACGCCTTTTTTATACCCTGTTTCCTCTATGTGTTTCCCCCTAGGCTTTTATGCGGCGAGTTTCTCTATCTGTCACTTGGCTGAGGTTTTCATTCTCTGTTGTCTCCCCATCTTTTCTCTCTCTCTCTCTCTCTCTCTCTCTCTCTCTCTCTCTCTCTCTCTCTCTCTCTCTCTCTCTCTCTCGCTCTCGCTTTCCCGTTTGCTTGTTTGTTTGCGTTCTTTCTTAACGGATACATCACGTTTTCCTTTCCCTTAATTGCTTTCTCGTTTACCTCTCTTTGTTTGTATTTTGTTTGTGTGGTTTGTTGTTTGCATCAGTGTCGGTCTGTCTTTGTCTGCCTGTCTGTCTTGCCGTTTAGCTGGCTGGCTGGCTGGCTGGCTGGCTATCTATCTGTCTATCTCTGTCTCTATCTCTTTGTCTGTTCATGTTGTTTAGGTTTTCAGGATAACATACACACACACACACACACTTTCTCTCTCTCTCTCTCTCTCTCTCTCTCTCTCTCTCTCTCTCTCTCTCTCTCTCTCTCTCTCTCTCTCTCTCTCTCTCGCTATGTGCCTTCCTGTAGAGATAATGAAGAAGACTCCTTGCCTTTATCTTTCTTGCGTTTCCTTTGTTGGAAGCCTTAACTCTCTCTCTCTCTCTCTCTCTCTCTCTCTCTCTCTCTCTCTCTCTCTCTCTCTCTCTCTCTCTCCCTGCCCTGGATGGAAATCACCGTCAGTGTTGTAAGGAAGGGACAGCTGGGGGAGGTATGGGCAGAGTTTCAGTGACAAGTTGAGGGGAGCGGCGTGAGGGAGGAGGAGGAGGAGGAGGAGGAGGAGGAGGAGGAGATGTATAGAGGTCTTTCAGTATATGCACTTCACCTCTCCTTTACTCACACTTCCCATCTACATAAGCATCATCTACAGCACCACGTTTTCTTTACTAATTTATACTTGAGTACATAATAATATATAAAAAAAAATAAAGATAATGATATAGAAAATAATAAAGAAAGCCGCAGCAAGCCATCAGACCTACACGAGGCAGTGCATTTATGAAAATACTACCTGTTTTCACTTATCATCGCCATCCATACATTTGTCTAATCTTTTAAAGCTCCCTAATGACAACACTAACGGCCTGCTTCTTTACTACTTAAATACTTTTGCTTAGATGCACTTACTTAGATACACTTAAGATACAATTTGATACCCTTACGTACACTATTAAAATACATTTACTTAGATACACTTCCACATAGAGCCGTCCACCACAGCCAGCCAGCCAGCAAACTAGCCACCACCTCTCTCTCTCTCTCTCTCTCTCTCTCTCTCTCTCTCTCTCTCTCTCTCTCTCTCTCTCTCTCTCTCTCTCTCTCTCGCTCTCTGTCTCTTTCTATATCTCCCTTTCTGTCTCTTTCTATATCTCCCTCTCTATCCCTTTTTCTCTCTCTGTCTCTCTCCAAGTGATCCATGAATCGTTTCACTCAAAAACTGATGCAGCTACGGCAATCAATAACTTCCACCCCCCGCCCTTCCCCTTTTTTTTTTTTTTTCACATTCATTCATTCACTCTTTCTTTCTTTCTTTCATCAGACGCCTATATATATTTTCACCGTTTTTACTGCGAGAGTTCTGGTGGTGGTGGTGGTGGTGGTGGTGGGGTGAAAAAGTGTTCTGAAAGTACTGAGATATTTTAGAGTTATTGAAAGGTTGCCGCGCTGTGGGAGAGTGTGTGAGTCGTCCAGAGAGAGAGAGAGAGAGAGAGAGAGAGAGAGAGAGAGAGAGAGAGAGAGAGAGAGAGAGAGAGAGAGAGAGAGGCTGACGATGGTGATGTTTTTTCCTTTGTTGTTACTGTTGCTACTCCTACAATGGTTGCAAAGAAGAGAGGAAGGATAGTGGATTAGGAGGAGGAGGAGGAAAAAAAAGTGAAATTATAAAAATGACCTTAGAGGAGAGAAAGAAAAGGAAAGATGAATGGCACTGTTACTAATACTACTAATATTAATAATACCACTAATATCACTAATACACCACCACCACCACCACCACCATCAACAACAGGAACCGCAGCTCAACTTAAAATAACAACACGTGCCAAATCCGCCGTGCTACCCGTGGTCAGGAAGTGTGTCCGGTTGACAGACACCTGGGCTCATATC